>NC_051446.1:12491217-12608882 GCF_001649575.2 Kryptolebias marmoratus | reverse complement strand
GGGGGGGTGCTGAAGCTGGCAGGACGCGAGGTAGGAGAAGAAGAGAGCCGGTTCGGGCTTGTGGCGGATGCGCACATTTTGCTTTGTCACGGTGCAGCGACATTTTGAGGCACGTTCTCTGTTCTCGCAGAGCTGAAACACTGGGGTTTCAGTGGACGGTTTGGGTTGGCTTTCTTACAGGAAACGCAGCAGCGAAGGGATTAAAAGGCATCGTTTACAGACCTACTGATTGCCCGTGTGTGTGAGGGCACTGAAGGTGTGTGTTGTGTCTTCTGAAATTAGTTCTGGGACCTCGGCGTGTCTTTTCCTGGACTGTCTGGCTGTTTGGAAAAGTCTTTCTCCTGAGCCCTTCCACCTGTTACACAGAGAGGTGTTAATTTACCCGAACAGGGCAGAATACAGGTTTGTGTGTGTGTGTGTGTCCTTTCACATCCTTTACGTCACAGCTGCTGTGAGTCAGCTCCCCTCTTCCTTTCCTGAGTCACTCATCTAACAGTTGCTTGGTTACTGCAAAGCGGTAAAAGTTTCCTATTGCGTCTTCGTCTCTGCAGATGGACGGGCGCCCATATTTATTCAAGCTCAGGAGCGGGCGGCCAGATAATGTATGTGTATGTGTGCACAGAGGTGTTTGTGTGTTTCATTAGGTACGGGCACAGACTAGCAGAGCTGTTCGGAGCGTGTCCCGTTATTAGCGGAGTCAGGGGGGATTTACAAAAGCCTTCAGGTTTATTATTCGAATGTGGCAAACAGGCTGTCTCGTGTCACAGAAGTCACACCTCAGCACAACAGTGGTTCAGCTCCAGACCAGCCAGTGAACGGCCGCAGTAATCAAGTCCTCACTGATCAGGACTCAAACAGTTCCTCTCCTTTCTACACTGATGAGCGAGAACAGAAACGTGTAGAAACTGAAGAGTTGGAGTTGTTGGAGGAGAATGTTGTCCCATTCTGGTCTGATGGAGGATTCTAGCTGTTCAACAGTCCTTCTTGGCTGGGTTTTTTTTCCTTTCATGGTGCATCAAATGTTTTTAGTGTGAGAGAGCATCCATACTCATCTGATGAGGTTTTTAGAATTGTCTTGCTGAAACTTGCAAGGGACGTCATCTGGACAGGAACAAAAGTTGCTTTAAAGCCTGTAAATCGTGTTCTGCTTCACTGTACGTTTCCAGAAGTATGAGCTACCCATGTCATAGGCATTGATGTACCCCCATACTATCAGAGAGGCACGCTTTTAAACTGTGTACTGATAACAAGCTGGATGGTTTCTTTCCTCTTTAGTACGAAAGATGTGGCATCAGTGGTTTCCGAAAAGAATTCCAAATTTCAATTCGTCTGACCACAGAAGAGTTTTCCACTTTGCCTCAGTCCATTTTAAATGAGCTTTGAAAAGACTGCAGAGTTTCTGGATGGTGTTCATATCTGGCTTCTTCTTAGTCTGATAGAGCTTTAAGCAGCATCTGTGGACGTCAGCGTGAACTGTGTTTACAGACAATGATCTGTATAAGTGTTCCTGAGTCCAGAACAGAATCCGACCTGTTTTAATGCAGTGACACCTGAAGATCACAGATATCAATACTGACTTTCAGTCTTGTCCTTTGAGCTCAGAGATTTCTTCAGATTCTTGAAATCTTTTGATGATATTATGAACTGTAGTTAATGGTAAATTAATAGTCTTCCCAAATGTCTATTAAGGAACATTATTCTGAAATTGTTCCAATATTTTAGATACAGTATTTTGCCATCTGGTGAACCTCTGCCGATCTTCTCTAAGAGATTCAGCCTCTAAAATGCTCTTTTTATACCCAGTCCTCCGACTGATCTGTTGTTAATTACCCTGATTAGCTGCAAAATGCTCTTCCAGCTGTTTTGTGTTCCTACCTCTTACTTTTGCAGCCTCTTGTTGCTCCTGTTCCACCATTTTTGAGAGGTGTTGCTGCCATTAAATTCAAAATTACCCTTTTTTAAAAAAATGATACAATTGGTTCGTTGAAACATTTGATATGCTTACTGTGTTCCACTGTGAATAAAATATAGGTTTATGAGATCTGCAAATCTAGTTTTATTTACTTTCCATGCAACATCCCAACATTTTTCAGAACTTGTGATCCATCTGTTACACCAGGAGTAAGATGCTGCTGTTTTTGGTTCATTATTGCCATTCGTTACTCCTGGAATTTCCTTCGAAATGTCTTCACTGGAAAGGTTTTGGTTGAGTCTTGCAAAGTCTTTCATACTTTGGTTTCAGTGTATGATCCTAAACAGCTTTACATAACTGATTGGCAATAAACCTGGCTTAAAAGCTGTGATACGTTTGTTGTCTGAAGGAACCCATCCAACAGTCAAAGGTATTTGTTTGAGTTTTCTTTGTCCCAGATTCCCCAGACAAGGACACTTGGACAGGACCTCCATTTCTCATGACGTTTTCTGTTGGAGCAACCTGAACTTGGGGACCACCAGAGGATGCCATCCTAATGGAGGCCATCAGCAGGTTTTTGTTATGTCTTTCTGTGAACTTTTCATTGAAGTTTCCTCCTTTAATACTGGAGGACATTCGCCGAGAGTACTTATATATGTCCACCCTAAGAAGATTTCACTTTCCAAAGACCCTCTGGTCTCATTACCAGTGCTGGGGAGGCTGAGAGAGAGCATTTGCCTGGCTACGGCCTCGGGAGTGAGCTGAAATCCTGTCAGAATAACGGCAATCTGAGACACTCGTGCAGAAGGGATGGGAATGGGAAACTGAAGAAGAGCGTTTCCTTTGAGGAAGATGTCGTTGTCTACCTATTTGATCAGGTACCGATCTACTACTCTTCATCCTTCAAACGTGAGAGTTTGAGGTTTTTTATTTTTTTCGTAAGATAAAGTGTTGTACTTTTGGATTAGTCCGCTTACCGACTCTTTGCTGTTGTTTTTTTTTGTTTTAGGAGAGTCCAACCCTGATGCTGCTCTCTGAGTCGTGCACGTCTCCGACAAACAGCTTTTCCTCCAACCTGCCAGCCGTCACGCCGGAAAATGCCGGTAAAAACTTGGAAAATTCACCTTCGTCTCCGCCTTGAGTGTTTTAGATACAAAGTTGCACAATTATCTATAAAATGAGGAACTTGAAAGAAAATCTTTCGTTACCATCGTATAGGTTTTAAGGGGGTCACGCTGTGTTTTTTAAGCCTGAAAGAACAATTATTTATTCACAATCCTAACTCTGAAAAAGCTGCTGCTATCCTCAGGTCCTAGATGTTTACAGCTTCATGGTGGAAAAGATGGCCGCATGTTGCTGCTATCAAATTCAAAAATACCCTATTTCCCCCTAAAACTAGTACAATTTATTCTTTTAAACATTCAATGTTTACTATGTTCCATTGTGAATAAAATATAGGTTTATGAGATTCTGTTTTTATTTACATTTCACACAACGACCCTGTTTTGTCAGATTTGGGGTTGTACTACATTTGCCCATGTCAATGCCACTAATGCACCCCCATACCATCAGAGAGGCAGGCATTTGAACTGATGGCTCAGATGATCCCTCTCATCTTTGGTTCGGAGAGCGTGACGAGCGTAGTTTCCTAGAAGAATTTCAGATTTTGATTCGTCTGGCCACAGAGCAGTTGTCCATTTGAAATGAGGATGGCGACGTTTCTGGGTGGGGGTTCACATGCAGGTTCTTCTTTACATGATAGAGCTTTAACCAGCGTTTATAGATGGCGCGGTGAACTGTGTTTTGATTGGTGTAAATGTTTGCTATGTTTGTGAGATTTCCAAACCAATTGCATTTTGGTTTTATTCACATTTTAAACAACAACTCAGCTGATTTGGAACAGGGTTTGTAGGTATGGAGGCTATGATTAAGATGAGTTCATGGCTGATGGTGATTCTGTCTGCAGACTTGCAGTGGGAGGATGACTTCTCGGTTCTGGAGAAGACCTGCTGTTTTCACTTCCACACCTTTCCCCTGCCGACCCGGGACAGGAGCGCCCCGTCCAGGCCGGAGCGCTCCTCTCTGTCCCGAAGCTGCCTCTTCCTCACCTATGTCACCGAGGCAGACCTTGAGCTGTGAGATAAGGGGTGAGTGACACTCACACTGAGCTGGTGACTGTTATGACTCAGCGGTGGCCAAAGCAGCCTCTCTATCTCAACATCTGCCTTCAGCCAAAGGCCACCTCGCTGTCACCATGGCCTAACACGACATCCACGCTTGTTTTTCTTTCAGCCAGCCAGCCTCGCTCTAATGGAAAAACTGACTAATCGTCCAGATCTCGGTCTCTTCACCGTCTCCCCCACCCTCCCTCCGCTTTTATGAGTCAGGGATTTTTAACAGCTGGTTTCCTCTCTATCTGCTCCAAATGGATCCGCTGATGACATCAGGGCCGAGCAGCGCCGTGTGGCAGCGCGCCGGGCTTTGAGAGACGCCGGCGTGACACGATCTGCATCGCTGAGCTGCGATCAAACAGACAGTTTGCACAACAGGGCTGGGGCCTTTCCAGCTGCAAGCCAACCCGCTCAGGCCGAGCTCCCGTACTGTTTCAGAAAGTCCACTGAAGTTGCCTCAAGTCGTAGTCCAGAAGCAAACGTGGGCGCTTATGACACGTTTGCTTTCCTTGAAAATACTCTCCCGGTGAAGCTGAAGCCCAGAGTTTATCGGCTGCTGTGACAAAACAAACAGAGCGGGCCTTAGAGGCCGTTGCAAGCAGAACCTGAGCAAACTGAAAAGTAAACGATAGTGTTTCCGTACAGCAGCATCGAAGGCGTTTGGCTGATTAGATACAGTGTACCTGAGGAGGGGTAGGAGGCCTGGCAGGACCAGCCTCAGAAAACACTCCGCAACAGAAACTAAACATCACATCAACTTGCTGGAGACTATTCTAAAAGCATTTCTTCACCCTAAATTATCATTTTAAATGGGTTCTGCAGATCACCACAACATGACTGTGTAAACAAGTTTGCGTTCCCACAATATAAGTACACACACACACGCACACACAGGCTGTTCAAGGTCATCAAAACCCAAATTTGACTGTTTGGCTATAAGAGCTGGGAGAACCACAGCTGTTCAGCTCCACATTTTTGACATAGCGAACACATCTATAACTGTTCTCATCACTATCACCCGCCACTAAAAGGAGAAGGCGGGTGATAATGTTTTTGCCTGTGTCTGTCTGTTGGCACAATATCTCATGAATCATTGAATGGATGTTAAAGAAACTTGCAGAAACGAATCATTAAATGCACTCCTACAACTGATTAAATTTTTGAGTCAGCTTGATTCAATTTGGCCACCACAGCCAACAGCCCTTGAAAAGCACAAAAATGGCTACAACTTAGTGAATTTTGCAGATATTGACCTAAACTTTGGTGTCGTTATAGCTGAGAATTATTCACAACGCAGACTATGAGCGCTACCAGATTGCACAAGATGATTGTTTAAAAATTTGCCATTAAAGTATTTGGAGTCAACTCTGCTCGTCTGTTAGCAAAAAATCTCATGAACCACTGGATGGATTTTAATAAAACTTTCAGACAGTAATTAAAGGATGGACGGCTACGACTGATTAAATTTTAGAGTCAGTCCAATTCAAGATGGCTGCCACAGCTATTCAACATTAGCCAACACAAAAATGGCTGTAACTCAGTCAGTTTTACAGATACTGAGCTAAAATCTGACGTGGTCGTAATTGAAAGTCATTTGCAAAATATACTCCGAGCGTGACATCTTGCAGTGTCACACAAATTTTCACATGACATCATTTTTAAGGTTTGACCAAAACGACTGCAACTTTGTCATTTTTTAACGTAAGATGACTTTAGTTTAAAACTCTGGCAGTGGGTGATATGCAACCTAGAATTTTTTTTTACTCCATTCATTAAACACTACTGGGTAGTGTATTTTTATTGATTTATTTCTACATTGCTTTACTTTTGATTTGAACACAATCCTGAATATTAAACTTGGTAAAGTCTTTAGGTAGCTCAGCTTACTGTAACCATCTTCACATCACTTATTAGTCCGTGCCCGGCTTATTTAGAAGCCCCGAGCTGTTTCAGTTTAATCTACAGCTGCAGGTGGACTAAAGACTATTCACACACACACTGGGTGGAGTCATGTCTGTCAGACAGGTAGCCCCACCCTGAAGAAAAAAAAAAAACAACCATCAGTTTATATCAGCTGATAGTTCTTATTTTATTAAAACCTGACGATGTCAGAACCGGAGCACCTTTTTGAACACATCCTGTTTTTTTGTTGTTGATTTATTGTCAGAATGTTCCTGAATCTGTCTCCAGAAAGTTACAGAGACATTGTCTAAGTGATGGATGCTCCCTGAAGTGACACCGTCCGTTTTTTGGGGGGGTTTTTTTGGAGCTAGTTATCTCCAGGTAATAATCCCAACGGCCGTAAGCTGCAGAGGAAACAGACAGAACGGGATTAGCGCAGCTCACACGTCTAAGCAGTGAGGGAGTCGGATCATTAGTGCTCATTATTTTCACAGTGATGAAACACTTTGTCTGCTGGGTTTGTTTAGTAATCCAGTGGTTTTAGAGCCGACATCAGTTGACATTGGTCTCCTGTTACAGAAGTGATGGACGGCAGAATGTTTGCTGTTTGTTTGGCAATAAGTAAATATTGTGACACAGTTTAAATAGGATTTTCCTCTGTGCTGTCATTCAGTCATACAGTCATTCAGTCATACAGGCATTAAGTCATACAGTCATTCAGTCATACAGTTGTACAATCATGCAATCATACAGTCATGCAGTCACACAATCATACAGTCATTCAGTCATTCAGTCATACAGGCATTCAGTCATACAGTCATTCAGTCATGCAATCATAGTCATAGAGTCATACAATCATACAATCATGCAATCATACAGTCATGCAGTCACACAATCATACAGGCATTCAGTCATGCAATCATAGTCATAGAATCATTCAGTCATGCAATATTGCAATCAACAGCATTATTTGTAAAATATACTTTAGTAAGTTTACAATCTTACATGTTACAGATTATTATGAACAAGATCAATCAAAAAGTTCATAAAAAGATCCCATTCATATAAACAATTCTCCTGTTTTTGTTTTCACCTCTTTGCGTGCCATTTTAAACTTGAAGAAAATGTTCAAATTAACCTTCATTTTTTTTTTTTGCATCATTAGTTCACTGGTTGATCATTCGGTGCTCTGTATCTTTATGAAAACAGTGACGACACCGACAGGAAAATGTAATATCAGACATCAAACTCATCTCAAGGAAAAAGACATTTCTTCTTGTTTTTAATTCACACTGAAAGCAGTTGCGAATCGCACAAATATAGCCTTTCTTCATCCTCATAAAATGCATTTATTCAGAAGATTAAGGTGCTTGTATCTTTTTTTATATATAATTCATAATAAGCATTTTAATGAGTGAGCTGTTGTCAGTAATCTCAGGCTAAAGTCAGTTTGAGAGACATTATAAACCTCACATTTATCCCTTTATTATCCTAATTAACGTGACATTTAGGTGAAGCTTTTAGGAACCCTTTCAGCTGAGTCAGATGCACTAAAAAAAAAAACAAAAAAACCCACATTTCAATCGTGACCAAAGCGAAATGTCTTCCTTGTGTTGCTGGATTTCAGCTCTGAGTGACAGTTTGGCTGTTTGGCTCTGAGGCTCAGCTGCAGGGGCAGGAGGAGGAAGGGGGCGGGGCCTGGCGGAGAGCGAGAGAGAGAGCCGCCCTCTGATTGGCCGAGCAGCTCAACGTGTCCGTCAGTCAGCAGCAGGTAGCGCACATGTGGCACATCTTCAGCCCGCAGCTGAAAGTCACTCTGACCGGATACCTGTCCCTGTAAACCCCCCCACAAAGAGAGCTGGACGGCCCGATTAGCTCCCCACGGTGAGTGGCTTTTAATCCAATCTGCTTTTTACCCCCCATTTTGTTTATTATTATTATAATTATTATTATTTAGAGCGTTTTCTTCATTCATCAGTGCGCCTGGCGCTCATATCTGTCCCATCAGTGCCGTTAGAGCCGATTAAAAGTCAGGTTGTAGGAAAATAAGAGGCAGGGAATCTACATTTTTACTGTGCTGCTCTAATCTATGCAAAAGAACCCCTCTTCACTTTACTATTTGAATAAAACCGGTTCAAGAGTTTTTAAACACCTGTGACTGTTTAAAGAAGCTGCAGAATGTGTTTTTTTTATTATTATTGAAAAGGAAGTTTATGAGGAGTTTGTTTTTTTGGCAATAACTGAGGCCCAAGTCTGTGCAGTTTGTTTCTGTTTGTGTTGAGCTTCACCTTGAAATGGTCTTTATCTCAGGAGGGAGGAGATAAGAGAGGCAACACCATGGAGTTTTCACACCGCATCAGATACAAGATGCTGGAGTTAAAAAGTAAAAAAAAAAACCCACAACTACACACTTCTTATTTCAGAGAAACAGCAGCGTGAACACTGAGTCAAGCTGCTTTCCTGTTTTTCTTAATTCCTTCTACATAGTTGGTGTGTTTTTTTAGCCCCAAACCTTCAGCTCCTTCAGCTCAAGCGTTACGGCTTCTAGTTTTTAAACTTTTATGCTTTTCAAAACATTTAACTTTATTATGTTATTTATGATATATTATATCTCTTCAATTTCTGCAAAAACATTGTCCTCTTTGAAATCTGCTTCAGCTACTGGCTCTGTCTTCTCATGCTACTTTTAGCTACTGTTCTACTTTCTGCTTTTAGCTACCATTTTGCTGCTTTTGGCTAGCTTTATGCTACTTTTAGCTTCTAGCTAGCCTTTTGCTACTTCTACCTTCTGGCTAGCTTTTTTGGTACTTTTAGCTTTTATTAAGCGTTTTGCTTTTATTAGAATTTTTGCTAGTAATTTGATACTTTTTGACTTTAGGCTAGCCTTTTGTTAATTTTAGCTTCTAGCTAGCATTTTGCTACTTATGGCTTTTATTTAGCCTTTTTCTTTTATTAGCTTCTAGCTAGTTGTCTGCAACTTATACCTTCTAGTTAGCTTTTTGATACTTATAGCTTTTATTTAGCCTTTTGCTTCTTTTAGCAATTAGCTAGCATTCAGCTGCTTCTTTTAGCTGTAAGAACTCAGTTTCAGCAGTCGTTCGGCTCTCAGTGTTCTCTCTACGTCTCCACAGAAAAAGCCCTCTCTCTAGTTCCCCCTTTTTTCTCGACCCTCCTGTCTCCAGGAAAGCCAAAGCTGTGAGATCTGCTCCATCAGACCCCGGGAGGTGAAGGCTTCCAGCAGGATGAAGTCCAAAGGAAAGGCTCTGAGACCCTCCAGGAGGTCCTGGTCCGACCCGGAGCCCGAGCAGGAGCCCGACACGGAGCCGGGCTCCAGCGAGCAGGAAGGCTCCGAGGCCTCGGTCCGGATCGGTGGCTCCTGGAGGGGCTCTCTGAGGCGGCAGGGGGGCGGAGCGGGCGGAGGGCGGCGCCGGCAGCAGCAGCAGCGCGGCTCCGGCACCAAGGAGCGCAGCGTCCGGCGCCTGGAGAGCAACGAGCGCGAGCGTCAGCGCATGCACAAACTCAACAACGCCTTCCAGGCGCTGCGGGAGGCCATCCCGCACGTCCGGACGGACAGGAAGCTGTCCAAGATCGAGACTCTGACTCTGGCGAAGAACTACATCAAAGCTCTGACCACCATCATCCTGGACGTGTCGGGGGCCTGCCTGCCGGCCAGCGGGGGCCCCTCAGGGGACAGCGCAGCCAGGCTGCTGCAGTGCTACCAGCAGCACCTGCAGGAGGAGGGGGAGGACGACCTCACCCAGTACCTCACCCACATGCAGAGCTTGGACCAGGACAGCTGACAGTGAGGCTGTAGGTGGGGGGGAAGGTTGGAGACCAGCAGAGGTGGGGGCCCCTCTTCCAAACTACAGCAGCATTCATAGAGACTGCAGCGGAGCCTGTAGAGTGCATTCAGAAGAAAACAAACTGTTTCTTTTTTTTATTATTATTATTATTTCTCATGTGTTTGAAGCTGGGGAAGTTCTCTCTCGTGTGTTATCTTCTGATCTTGTGTGTGTTATTTTTTTTTGTTAGGAAACCTGCTGAGTGTAGCCTCTAGTGATGACTATCACACCCAGGAAGGAGAACGAGACGAGCAGTGCGCTCGAATAACGCTCATGACGGCACAGTTTTTTTTGGCGTGTTATTATTTGCAGGATGCTTTAGTAAAAAAAAATAAAATTAAATTAAAAAAATTGAAGAGAAGATTTGAAGTATTATCAATAAACAGATTTATTTATTGATGCTGACCCCCCCCTTTTTTTTTTTTTTTTTTTGGTTGTTATTTTTGACCGTGCACAAACAGATTAAGACGCTAAAACCGCTGCGGTTTTTTCCACAGGCGACACCCACGGATCTGTGCACGTCGAACATTTAGAAACGCTTCAGCAGAGGGCGACGGTGATCTAATATAGAGGCGCAAATAAACTCTCCTATCTGAGCTAATCATCAGTAACCGAAAGGAAAGCTTCTCCGCTTCAACACTTTATAGTTGCAGCGTCCACAGCAGCACCTAAATAGATTTATAGCTCACATATTTATAAAAAACTAGTTTTTTTTTTTTTTTTTTTTAACTGCTCAGTCATCGTACCACCGTCTGGCCAAAGGAAGTAGACAGCATGCAAGTTCAAACCCTCCTGAGAAAGAGGAAGGTTTCGTTCACACATTTCAACCACAATCATTTTACAAGTTTTCCCTTATTTACAACGCTGAAAACTGGACGTGGATCACGTCCAGTTTGTTTTAACGAAATAAAAGCTGTTGTTTTTTTTTATTTAACAGCTAGACCTGAATTAGCTGATTTTATTGACAGAAGCACACAAGTATGTCGCCGCAGACTGGTTGTATTTTGTTTGAACGGCGAGCCGTTTACCAGAAAAGCGCCGCAGCTTTTCCTCAAAAACCCACCGGCGTCCATGTCACTGTGCTGCAAGCTGCGGTTTGTGTGCCCAGAGCAGCCTCTGAAAACGAGCTTTTCTGGCTGAGCTAGCTTAAAAGTTTGCTGCGTTACTTTACATGAAACAGGGTTTTCTTCTTTTTTTTGGGGGGGTCTAATCCCAGCTCTGAAGCTGGTAGTTCAGTTTGTTCACAGCTGTAGTTTTAGTAAACACATTTCAAGTATAAATAAAATCTCTTATAAACACGACTCCATCTTAACCTGCACTAAAAAAAAGAAAAAAAGAAAACTACCTCTGTAAATAAAATAAAAGTACAGAGTTCAGCAAAGAGACTACCCTGTAATGTACGTTTAGATGAAACCCTCACAGTTTAAACCACAGGAGATTGTCCAATAGTCCCAAAGTTGTGTTCGGCAGCGTGCACGGCGCTGTCAGCCGAGGAGCTCCTGACCGTTAGGGGAGAAAGACGCGGGGCGGCTCCATGGAGTTTCCTCTCACCGTGATGTGCTCCCACCCACCCTAAAAGAAGAAGAGGTGAGACAGTGAGACGAAGAAGACATTAATCGACCTTCAGAGTGTTTGAGAATACACTTATTTTACCACCTGGCTTTAAAGTCCTTTTAAAGGTAACACAAGACCAGATAAGGCAACACAAAGATTCAAAATGGCGCCGTCTCATTTTCTCTTGTGAACCGACATAAAGCCAACATGTTAAGTGAGACGTTATGTAAAGTTTAGATGTAAACTTTACATAACGTTAAGTTAAGTTAAGATGTAAAGTTTAGGGCCAAGGTTTCTAATTTCCAAACGCACAATTAAAACTAGAAGCACTCAGAGAGCTCAAACATCCTCCAAGGCCACAGTGAGATTAAAAATAGTGCAATCTGGATCAGCATCAAAGTTTAATCTGTTGTTTTTTTGGGACAATCCCAACATTTCCTCCAAATCTGCTCTTTAGTTTTTACCTGATCTTTGCTAACTGACAGACAAAAAAACCAACGTACACAATTGAGAACAGAACTTCCTTGTTGGCGGTAACAAAGGGGTCACATGTAGGAACAGAGACAAGGTTTTAACAAAGGGGTTACTTGTGGCTTTGACCTTTGACCCCATAAACCTTGAAATCAACAGACATCATCCTTGACCCATTAGGTGTCCAGCTGTGCAGTTTGACATTCCTACATTACACTGCTGCAGTTAGAGCACTGGGTCAACTGAGATGTTGACCTTTGACCCCACGACCTCAAAATCAATGGTGATCACCCTTGACCTAGAGCTGTCCAACTGTGGAGGTAACTTTCCTGTTATCCAGCTGCAGAGTTAGAACACGGACTGATCTGTGACCTTTCACCTTTGATAGACAGACGCTACCGAAAGCATAACCTCCTCGGCGGAGGAAATGAGACAATAAATAGTAAAAAGACAGAAAGCTCAGGTTGATCAGCCGTGGCAGGGAGACCTCACGGCAGAGTCGCACAGCCGAGCTTTACCCCGATGCCGTAGTCCCACGACTGTCCCTTGGGCTCAAAGGGGTGGACGCCGAGTCGGTGGCACACCGTCCCACAGCTCAGACTGTGACTGCCCTGAACCTTGTCTGCTATAATCCACACCTGCAAATCACACACAAAGCAGCGTACAAGAAACCGTTCAGGAGCAGAAAGTGGCAAGTAATAACACTGTTAAAGTTAGAAATAGTTTCTATATTTAAAAAAAAAAGACCACAAACTCCTAAGTTGGCAATTTCATGTAAAATAAATATATACTTTGCACCAAATTGACCAGAATGTGCCACAAAAAGCTGTGTGAATGTGCTCCTTCCTACCTGATCCAGGGGCCCCACAGAGACTTTGCGCACATTGTTAGAGATGTGTTCCCAAGAAGAGCCCTGAGGGTAGCTGGGGGCCACACCCTGTCGGTACCACAGGTTCCCTGTTCGAGAAACATCCCGGTCAGAGACATTCTCACACCAGGGATGGATGTGAAACAAAGCTAACAGAACCGCCGTGGCTTTACCGTTTTCGTCTACAGAGTAAATGGACGTCCGGCCGACACACACCTGCTTCAGCTTCTGTTTGGCAGGAGAGGGGATGTGGTACCAGCAGTCTCCTGCAGAGGGAGCCACAGATCAAGTCCAGTTTTAGCAGCTGGTGTTCTGTATCTGTGAATCTGCTCTATAAAAATTAACTTTTGACATATTTAATGAAAAGATAACGGAGCCGAGTGTTGTCTGCGTCTTTCGGACAGCTCCCCCTGCTGACCTGCGGGGTTCTGTGCAGAGACCGATCCCCTGTAGAAGGCAGAGCCGTCTCTGGCGACGGCCCAAACCTGGCCCGCGGCGCCGATGGAGATGGACTTGAAAGGCTGGTCTGTTCCCACGTGGAGCCACGAGGATCCCTGAGAGACAAACGGGACAAAATTACATCCGTCTCCTCTAAGACGCGATGAAGTTCTAACAGCAGAACGCAAAGTTTGTATAAATAACCAATCTGCATCTCTGCTGCCACGTTCCTCTTACGGAGCAGCCTCTTCATTCATCCAGCGAGAAAATCGAATAAAGTTTGTATCTTTGTGCTTGTTTGTCTGTTAGCAAAATATCTCATGAATCACTGAACAGATTCTAATGACACTGACAAAAAGTAATCACTGGATGTGCATCTTCAACTGATTAACATTTGGAGTCAACCCAATTCAAGATGACCGCCACAGCTGATCAACATTAGCAAACACAAAAATTACTATAACTGGGCCAATTTTATGAATACTGGGCTAAAATTTAGCGTGGCAGTAACTGATAGTCATACCCAACACATAGTATGAGCACAACTCTGTGCATGAGATCTTTGTTTAAAAGTTTGCCATTAATTGTCGGAGTCAATCCCAGTTAGTCTGTTAGCAACATATCTCATGAACCACTGGATGGATTTTACTGAAACTGTCAAGAAGCAAACATTAAAAGCACAACTACAGCTCATTATCTATTGAAGCCACCCCGATTTAAGATGGCCTCCACAGTTATTCAACCTTCACCAACATAAACAGAGCTATAACTCAGTCAGTTTGAGAGATTTTGAGCTCAAATCCAATTTAGTAGCAGCTGAGAGTCTCTCACAACACTTACTCTGAGCGCTAACGGATCACTGCAATAATGAGCGAGATTAAGTCATCTTTAAGGTTTGACCAAAATGGCTACAAGTCTGTCAGCATAGGACGATCTTGGTGTAAAACTTTGTCATGAATGGCAGCAGCATATCGGCTGATATGCGTTCCTTTACAGAATCTTGGGGTTTTAGTCGCATTAAAGAATTTAAAAAATTCCCCAAACAATAATTTTCCAACATGTAAAAAGGTCTTGATTTTTACAAAATAAAGTGTCAATATGTTTCCAGATCTGCTCGGTTGTGTTTTAGCTTCTGCAGTTTGCTGTGACTTAGCTGAGAGCAACTTTTGTAAAATAAACAAAACAAAACAAAACGATGAGTCATTTTTCCATTCATTATAGATTATTATTGTTATATAATCAGGAAAATTACACTGAAACGTTAATGGCTGGCTCCTCAAACGGCGTTAAACCAGTTTCTGGGGTGTCAGCTTGCATGTTATGAATGACTCACAGCCGGCGTCAGTGTGGTGACTCCCAGTCGGCAGAGGACGTCTCCTTTGCTGCTGATCGCCCAAACAGGAACCGTGTCCACACTGCTGTTAGAGGGACACGGCAGGATCGTCACGTCGCTCAGCGGGATGGGTGGAATTTCTTGCCAAGGTCCTGTTGTGGTTAATTTACACTTCCTAAGCAGCAAAAACAACAAAAAACTATTAACAGATATTATTTACTGACTAGAAGCACTTCGAGAACGCGAAACTTTGATTAAAAAAAATAGTGTGATTTGGATCATAATCTGGATCAGCACCACTTGTTTGACGTGTCTGAAACAAAACAGACGCTACTGAAAAGATAACCTCCTTGATTTGTCAGAAAGGCTGATTTAACAGGAACACAGTCAGACAGTACCTGGCCCATCGCCGGCGCCGCACAAAGTCCTTCATGGTTTTATAGCTGTGATACGACCTGCGTGAAGGAAGACAAAGAACGAACAACAGGATCAAACAAATAAACGAAGGCTGGAACTGTGAGCGCGGTTCGAGGTTTCCGAGGAACGACAAGTAAAACCTACGCTGGAAAATCAGCAGCGTACTGCCAGCCTTCTTTGTCGGCCCCCCCGGAGACGCTGTAGTCCACGGCCCAGTCGGACACCTGGAAACATCCGAATAGAAGGGTGGTTGTTAGTGCATGAAAGCTGAAGTTGGTTTCAGATCACTACAGAGGGTGTGGGTGTGTAGCTCTGCTTACCCACGTCCACTGAGTAGACGGAGGTTTTGCGCTCGTTTTTGTGCGCTCATGCAACCCAGAGGCATCGCTCCACATGAAGCGATCTGTTGGGAGGCCCCTGAAACAAAGTGGGTCACAAGTTACAGTAAACAGCTGTCAACTGTGCACAGAATGTCAACACTGAGTTTAATTTGGTGAATATAATGTGACGTAACACTGCTCAGATTGTTGTTCTCCGACTGAGACAGCACAGACCGCAGAGGGTCCAACTAGCTCTAAAACAATCAGAGCGAACAAACTAGAGTGCTAAAAGACGAACAGTGAGTCCAGTACCTGCTGGTGTAGCCGGTAACAGGGTTCCACCTCTGGTTCTCATAGATGTAAACACTCTTGACATCAGTCTGTGTGTAAATATTATCCGTGCTGCTGCTGAGTCCCTGGAAAAAGCCTCCTCCGTAACCTCCGGTGTAAAGCCAGGCCGTGTGGTCGTAGCCAATGCCCCACGCAATCCCGAGGCTGTTGCACTCCACCAACCGCAGGTGTCCTCCGACCTGTCGCCAGAACCTGCGCGGACAAACGATAAAAGACGGTGGGGGAAAACGCACAAGTGTCTGCACTCTCCGCGACATGCCCGCTCGTTCTTACATCTGATCGCAGGGCGTGGGGTAAGGAGCGGCTTCCAGGGCTGGAGCGGGCTCGCTGACAAAGATGTCCCCTTTGCAGGTGATGGACCAGATGGCCTGTTTGGTCGGAGGGCCGTGGATTCCCCTGGCGTCGCAGCACGACGCACTCAGCAAAGCCAGCTGGACAGCAGGCAGGTGACGAACAAACGCACAATCAGAATACGCCATCTAAAATGAATGTTCTTTTTTGCAAAATTGCTGTACGCCTCATTACAACATGGTGAAAATAGAGTAAATAATATCTGTTTTTCTGTACAGTCAGTAACATTAATGTATCTTTTCCTCATACCCACCCAGTCGTGCATCTCCAGCTCGGTGGCAGCTGCCAGTCGAAACGGCCACCTCTGTTTGGTGCGCTCGGGAGTGTAGATGGCAAACGTGTGTTTGGAGTCATTCAACACCGGGACCAAGATGGTCACTTCATTGATGAAGGCATGTAGATACTGGTGCAAAGACGGCACGGAGAAAAGGTGCAGACCAATAGGAAGAACGAGTTAAACGTAGACTGAAGAACATATGTGAGAAATTGTGAGTAGATCTGAAACGTGCTGGAAAAGCAAGACCAAAAGTTAGTGCTGAAAGTAAACATTTTTTCATTTTCAGTGCACTTTTTTTCCTCACCTTCTTCTCCTCGTGGTGACTGTAATAGATGAATAAGATGCCGTCTTTGTAGCCCTCAGGTCCTGAAAACTGCTCCAGGGCAAAATGAACGTCAGCCCACTTGTGCGGCTTCCAGTCTCTCCACCACTGCATGGCTCCCTTCTTCACCCACACAGACTGACAAGCAGATTGGAGGGGGGGGGATTTAAGATGAACGCCCTCTGTGGCTTGAAAGCTCAAAATTGCTCTCTCCTATTGCATGTACCTGTTCGACGGCTTGCTCATAATGCTTGAAATTGTCCAACTCTCTCTTGGACCTTTCGCTGAGCTGCTCAAAGATTTGTTTCCTCCAGGCTGCCGTCTGGGTTGGCGTCATCGAGAGGCTCAAGGACTGGACTGACTGGTGCAAAGCTGCAGGAAGACGGGGTGAGAAAATACTGTGTTATATCATTTAACGATAAAGTTGTACTGTTTGTGTGTCAGTATCTAGTGTGCTATAGGGGGCTGCAAAAGTATTTTCAATGTGATTATAAGCAATGGATCTATACAGAACACTGCAGATTAAAGATGTTAAACAAATCTGAAAAATGGCTCATGCATATGTATTTTCTTAACATGCCAGGAGCACCATCCCCACAGTGAAGCATGGCAGTGGCAGCATCATGTCATGGGATGTTTTTCATCCTGAGAGACTTGGAAACTATGCCAGAATTGAAGGAATGATGGATGGTGCAAAAATATGGAGATATTCTTGAGGAAAACTTGTTTCAGTCTTCTAGAGATCTGAGACCGGGACAGAGGTCTACTTTTTAGCAGGACAAAGACCCTAAACACTCAGCTGAAGCAACACATCGCTGGTTTAAGGAGAAACAATTAAAAAAAGGTCCTGGAATGGTCAAGTCAAACCCCGGAACTCAATCCAATGAAGGATTGCTGGACACAAGCGACAAATTGCATAATCAAACTGAGATTAAATTTAAATTCCAGGGTAAAAAGCAACAAAGAAGAAAGATCGTCATATGGGATGAGTACTTCTGCAGCCCTCTGCACCTCACTGAACTTACATGAAGTGTTTAAAGGGCAGATGAACCAGTTGAGTTGAGTGTGACTATCCACAGAACAACCGCCACCGCTGACCCACGCCCACAGAGGATGCTCATCCGCCCCATACGGGTCTTCCATGGCGAGGGTGTAGGTGGCTACAGACGACAGGCTGCAGGAGTCACTCGCATCCTGCCCAGCTGCAGGCTGAACATGCCGAGCCTGCATCTCCTCCAGATCTACGTTGCTCCACTGGAGATCGGGGGCGCCGGCCCTCTGGCTCGGGGAACGACCTGCACCGGCAGACGGGATTTTGACGTCTCCCTCACCGGAGACGGCTTCCTCCTCCTCCAAGACAGCGGGACCGGCTGACCCGACGTCCCTCGAGGTCTTTCCTGGCTCCTGATCGGAGACGAGTTCGGAGATGAAGCTGTCGCTCGTGACCTTGGGGATGCGAGGTTTGGGAGCCTCGACAGGTGGGTCGGATGAGGGATTGGTGGCGGCGTCTGCGGAGGATTCTGGAGCGGCCATGAGGCCAAAGGCTCCATCGGCCGATCCTTTCTCCACGTCTGACTCCACATCGCTCCCTCCTGACTGGTCCCGCACCTCGCCGAAAAAAAAACAACCAGCGCTGTCGACGAAAGACACCAAGAAAAGAGAGAGAACTTTACTTTTTTTGCAGTGAAGCTGATGAGCGAATACTGCATCTTCACGCTCAAAGATAACCGTGTGCTTGTGTTGATTCACCTCTGAATGCTGTTTGCACTGGCGCTGGAGTGGGACCGCTCTCCATCTCGAGGAACACTGATAGCTTTCCAGGTTTTACCGCTCAGCTCACTGGAGGTCACACCCTGTCGAAAGTACACCGCCCGATCCTCACAACCAATAGCCCACACCTAAACACAACAGAAAGGGCATAACGTGGCCTGATAACATCCGATTAAAGCACCAGAAACTGAAAATCTCGAAGGATTTTCACATTTCTCTTCCAGTTCTTCCAGATAAATACCTGGTCATTTAGTCCAATGTTGATCATGATCATTTCCCCAACCATGCTGATCCAACCAGAACCCCGGGGGTTGTGGGAGTTCACGCCGCGCCTGAACCACACCTAATACAGCAGGAGAGAGGACACAGGTTATCCGGCGACTGAAAACGCCACACAATAAACCCCAGCATGACAGCCACCTGCTCAGACACCTGCTCAGACTCCTTAGTAAAGAGGAAGGGTCACTTCCTCTTTACTAAGAAAGTGTCAGCAAAACTTGTTAGTTTAAAATAAATCTGAGAGAAAGACACACTGTCTCTCTCAGGCTCAAAGACCTACTCTGACTTGGTGAAATGAAGGAATAGCAGATGATTAGCATATGATTTGTTAAAACATAAAAATTCTACAACTTTCTTTTCCCCCCTTCACTGTGGAAGTACTAAACTTTTCACATTTTTGTTAACCTTGACCCCTTATAGCCGTGAAACTGCAATTAATCGAAATCACAGAAAATAAAAAGACTTCCCAGTATCATCCAAAACAGCTCATACACAGTAGTCCTTCTAGTAAATTGTATTACATTTTCTCCAGCCTGAAAAAAAAGTGCTAAAAGAAGGTGCAAAACAGAAAAACAGCCTGCCCAGTTAATGTGGATTTTTGTCCAGTTATGCTAAAATAAGAGTGATAAATACAGCAAAAAATCACTTTCAATAGGAATAAATGAATAATCTGAATTTTCTTTTCTCAGTTGCCTCTTGTGTGCTGTTATAATTGTAGTTTCACATCATTTTACCAAAAAAATCAGCTTGAAATACATTTGAAGAAGTTTTCCAGTTCTCATGTTTAGCGAACTGACAGGTGTCGAAAGCATCCATCCATTTTCTTTTATTTGCTTCTCTTTTCTCGGTTGCGGGCAGCTGGTGCCCATCTCCAGCAGTCGTTGAGCGAGAGGGGGGGGACACCCTGGACAGGTCTCCAGTCCATCACAGGGACAGGTGGAGACAAATGAGACAAACACTCACAACTAGGGACATTTTTAGAGTTAGTGGGAGGAAACTGGAGTACCCGGAGTAAACCCACGTGAGCAGTACGCAAACAGGTCGGGAAGCCTGCAACCTCCTTCTTGGGAGACGACAGCTCTAACCACTGCGCCGCTGTTCCACCCGTGTTGACTGATTCCAAACACTTCTCATTTTCTTACTTTATTGTCCTTGGTCACAGCCCAGGCAACGTTGACGCCCACCGCTATGTGCGTCGCCCCCACCTCAGGGTTGGGAGACTCTACCACCGCCCAGGAGGTGCCTGTATCACAGCAAATACCTTTGTTAGAAAATAAACCTAATCCCACACACACACACACACTTCACCCACTGACGTGCCGGCGTGTACCTTTGGGGCAGTCGCGGCTGACGCCCTCCCTCACAATGAGCTGCCCCTCCCACAGCACGGCCCAGACCAGGTCCCCCGGGCCGCAGCTGATCTGGACCACCTCTCCGGGGACGTCTACCTCCTCCCACGATGAGCCCTCAGGATTGTGGTGACAGATTCCTTCTCTAAACCACACCTAAGTGGAGACAAAAACAGGTGTTAGATAATACGGGGTGACAGCGACACGAATGGGGAAAAAAGAACAAAAAAACAATTTGCCTCAAGAACAGAAAATAGATCAGATTGCCTGATGGGATGAAATTGTTTGTGTGTGAGAGAAAGAGCTCTTGCTTTAAGGAAATAAAAATAAATATTACAACAATATGCTTGAAGCATTTCATAAAGGTTTTATTTTACTAATGAGGACAGGTTTTGTGAGCCGCACAGATATTTTCTCTCACTGATCTTCAAATACTGATGCATAAACATATTAGTTACATGATTTCTTATTTCTGTTTATTATTCCTAATACGGTGTCATTTTGAGTGCTTATGTTATTTTTATTGAATGTCACTGGTCCTGAAGACACATTTCACTTTCAAAATTATTCAAAGAAACCACAACGTGCAACAAAAGAATAGGAAAACACATTTGTTTCCTTTTGATTTGTGCGCAGGCGTGGAGTATATTACTGTTAAAACCTAAAATGTGGTGCTGGATGAGAAAATGTGTGGTGCTGGTCAGTTTGCACCTCCACCTAATCATTCCCCCACTCAGTACCCAGAGGTTGTCATTTTGTACCAATCTGTGCATTATTTTTTTGCTCCAATTGACTTACCATTTGCACATTCCCCTGCGTTCCTGCAGGGGATTTGTGCACATGTCATTATAGGGACAGGATCCAGACATGCTCTGTTTCACAGTCACAATTATTATACACCGTTACCGTAAAGTGCCTATCTCTTTAGCATATATTTATTATAAAATCGTGTGTGCATACAGGCTGTGACAACAATTACGTGCGTTGTGTGTGCACGTAAAGGCTCGGTCGCTGTGTGTAAATTACACCATCCAGTGATGGATGGATACACTGTAGCTGTTATGATGTGCATTAATTCACTTTCATACATTCTGCTTCTATTTGTTAACGGCTGAATAAAGATCACATCTCCTCCGGCGGCAAAAGGAGAAATTTGTCCAACTCCTGCTTCAATTACACTCTGTGTAAAACAGACAGTCTCAACAGTCTAGATGTATCGAAGCAGATGCTGCTTGTGTGAAATACAGCGAAAACACAACCTATCCTGCGAGGACAAAGTGGACAAATTGGGCACGAAGCGGACCGAGGCAGGTACAATGTGAGCAGACCCGTGGCAGATGGCTTCATTTCATCCACAAAAAGTGAGGGGAAGTGGTAACCAAACTTCCAACGGTACAATCCGTGTGAGATATGTCCTGACCCGGAGCTGAATAAGAGTGTGTCCTTGCACATGTGAGCTGTACCTTTCCCTGCAGGGACACGGCCCATAAGGACAGGCGACCCCTGGGCTCCTCATTGATCTCCCAACCTCCACAGCTGATGTCGCTGAAAGGATCTGGGAGAGTAGTCTGTTGTGAGGGGATCTGTCGAAAACACACAGAAGGTTAACACAAACTGACGGGTTAAAAAAAGAAAAAAAAAAAAGGCTTCACCATCAAATCTATATTTAGAGTGAGAGCACACCTTCGCCCAGGTATCCATGGCTTTGTACCTCCTGTAGCGGAGCCACCGCCTGCGACGGACACACGAGTTCCACTTCTTGTCTTTGGTGTAGGTGGCGGGGAAGTCCATGGCGTAGGTCCACCCCTGCCGAGACAAAGGCTTGAATCACTCATACAAGGCAGAAAGAGAAGAACAAAAAGTCCTGCCAAAGTAGGGCGGTGCAAGGAAAACAACAAAACAGACACTCACTCCTTTCTCTGTGGGGTCTCCCTCAAAGTTTTCATCCACATACCAGTCGCCCTCCCACTCCCAGCTGCTGGAGGGGAGCTGGACGCCGTCCAGAAGTTGGTGCTGCAGGCCCGTGACGTCGCTCCACTGCCAGCGGTCGCTTGGCAGCAAACGATCGGAGAAACCGCCGACCGGATTCCATCTCTGACAGAAAACAGGAGGAGAAGCCGCGTCAGTCAGTAACAACCACGGGGCTTTGGACTGGAACCGTGTTAGCTCCGGAGAAGTTAGACGTCTACTGATTTCTAATGAAAAGCTTTCACCATGGCCTCATCAAAACAGCTTAAAATCCTGAAAATCCGGACATACAGTTTCATCATCCATCCATCCATCTTCTACTGCTTATCTGTAGTCAGGTCGTGGAGGCAACAGGTCCAGGAGAGAAATCCAGACATCCCTTAACTCTGCGATGCTCTCCAGCTCCTCCTGGGGGATCTCAAGACGTTCCCAGACCAGAGAGGATACATAATCCCTCCAGCGAGTTCTGGGTCTGCCCCGAGGTCTCTTCCCAGTGGGACATGCCTGAAAAACCTCCAAAGGGAGGCTTCCAGGAGGCGTCCTAATCAGATGAACCACCTCAACTGACTCCTTTCGATGTGAAGGAGCAGCAGCTCTACTCTGAGCTCCCCCTGGATGACGGAGCTCCTCACCTCATCTCTAAGGCTGAGCCCGGCCGCCCTGAGAAGGAAGCTCATTTCAGCCGCTTGTATCCAGGATCTCGTTCTTTCGGTCATGATCCAATAGTTTCAAACATGTCATCATAAAAAAAACAAAAGAAAACACAAAAAAGATTGTATGGAGCAAGTAAATTCAGGCAGACTGTAGCTGCAATGTGCTCCAACGGTCTGAGTCGTGGAAACTCTCTGACCAAAGAGTGAAACTTCTTTGAGAGTTTTTTAAAATCATAAATAAAATCAGGGAAAAAAGTTGCTCACACTGCTGTGAAACAGATATTTAGACGGCTTGCGTGGACGGCGGGAGGGACGAAAACACGTGACTTTTCAGGTGAATTTTACGTGTTCTATACTTGTTAAAATTGCGTCAAATTTCCCCCCGAATGTAACGTGTGGACTCTGCACACGGTCAGATTTCGTGTCACCACATCCACCTCGCCGCAAAGTTCGAGTGACTCTTTTTCCATCAACACAAACAAGTCATTTCTGTCCGAACTGCTGCCTCGAAAACAATTTATACAGCCGAGGACACCTTCAGTGCTAATTTCATCAAGTCCCGTCACGTTGACGGCGACATGCAACGCTTGACAGCGCTTCACGAGATGAGAAATCTCCGGACACTTTGATATTGCAAGATATCCTGGCACAAAAATCTCACGGCGCCTCTTGCAATGATGCAAGCTGTTTATCGTCAAAAAGACAAAAGGGACAATGAACTGGTTTGTGTATTAAAAAGAAAAATTATCAAGTCATCCTAGAGCAGATAGTGTTTCTAATTGCTTTTCACGCCTCTTTCTTTCTTTATCTGATGAAACCTGTTATGGCTGATCCAGACAGACTTGTGTGCTGCCATGTTTAACAGACACATGCAAAGGTTTCTTCTGCTCCTATTAGTGTTTAGGAGGAAGTTACAGGAGCAGAAAGTACAAAGTATTGACCTGGCGCACATTATCTAATCGAACAACAACAAAGCCCTTTCAGGATGAATGCTGGGCTCATACAAGTGGGAGCTGTATTTCTTCCTGAGCTCCACAGACGGTATAATTCACCACATCTGCAGCTCACATCTAGATTGATTTTTGATGTGAAGACACACATCAGACCAGGTGCTGCAGTTAGCGACAGATCGAGTCAATTTCACTTGTGCACAAAAACAAAACGTTCGTAGAATTTAATGAATTTAATCAGAGGAGTTTGCAGCTCACATTTCTAAAGCCCTATTCTGCTCCAGAATGATTCTCTTTGGCAACTAAAAAGGACCCACTTGATTCTCGTAGGCATCCTCTTGGTGGCGGACGGGCAGGTCTGAAGCGTGGACGTTTAGGTAGATACTGTTGTCGCAGGCGATGCCCCAGCAGCACTGCTGAGCCGCTGTCACCCGTTTGAACTCCATCTGGGCGTCGCGGCACTGCTCCCACAGCTGCCCCGCCGTGGACAGGCTGTAGACCCGGCCGAACACGTCCACCGCCCACAGCAGGGAGACGGGCATGGCTGCACCTGGAGCCAGAGTGAAAAACAGCCATCAAAAAACAATTGTTTTATTTTATACTTGAAAAGCTGCTTCAAAGTAAAACCCATCAGTGCTGATTATCAATTATTCAGCATTTTAAGCTTTAAGCAGATTTATAAACCTTACTGCTGCAAGACTAGTTTAGCATAATTCTTATTATTAATATTATTATAATGTTTACAGAGGAGTCACTCTGTTGTGATAAAGAACTGTCTTGCTGAAATAAATACAGCTTTGTGCAAATGACCTATATAGGGAAATGATAACACAAAGGTGGCAGTGACTCAGTCAACCTTACAGATACGGAGATAAAATTTGATGTGGTAGTAGCTGAGAGTCAGCCACAACCCATAGTCCGAGTGATCTTACAATCTGACGTGAGAAGCTTTGACCAGAACGGCCACAACTCTTCTCAGCGTCAGATGATCTTAGTTTAAAACTCATGACTTGGGCTTTGAATGTCAGGTGCACGCGCTCACTTTTGCCCCATGGTAATCTCAGTACGTACTTTTAATCACAATCACCAGATCAAGTGGACAAGCTTCCAACAAGAGACTTTCTTTTGAAAAGGGAAATAATTTCTGTAGCAAACTGCACTCATGAATATGAAGGTGCTCTTTTCCCCACGGAGAGGAGTAGATCGGTATTCCTCTGTGTTTATCAGTGGTAAAGTGTGTTAAATAGTGAAATAAATAGCTTCTCTTTGTCTGTTGATCTCTCGATCTCTCTCGCCGTCACATATCCGTGGGGCTGAAAACGCACCAGCTGCTTTGCACCTGCAATTGTTGTTATTCTAGTCATTTATTACGAATGATGATCATAGGTCGAACCAATTGTTTTAGAAATGATGAGCATGACAACATGCAAACACAAGTAAATAAAACACACTGGCACAGGAGGAAAGTTTGGCACAGTGGCGCAGAATCAAACTTGCGGCGTGAGCCAGTTTTTTTTCATGGGAGATGGCAAGGAAAGCACACGATTCAAGTGCTTACTCACAAGCTTTACTTTGAGGGAGGTGCCCTGGGGGTCTGCAGAGATTATGTGACGGCCGTCTCTGAGTGACATTACATCCAGAAATTGAAACAATGACCCTGACAGGCTGCTACAAGTCCTGATTATGTTTTCTTCTTTTATTTCAGAAGATGTTCACGTGAACAGTGAAAGGTCATTTCTCTTCTTCTCCTCCTCTGCCTGCATTTTGTCCACATAGCAAGCAATCTGTGCAAAACATCTGCCAGCTGCAAACTGCGGCTGCCTTTGGGACGTGCACAATAATGACAGCTAAACAATGAACACAATTATTTGTCTGCATGTCAAAGGTTTTGTTTGTGCCTTGGTCTGTCTCTAGACAGCGAGAGAGAAACAGAGAGACGTCAGTCACAGCCTCACAGTCGGATGCGGTCTGTGTGAACATCTGGTGGGACCAGATGACGATCTGGGCAGGGCTGTAAAGTAGAGGGGGTAATGCCCCCCTGACCCCCACTGTTCCTGCGCCTATGGATATGGGCGATATGCATTCCTTCAAGGGATGGTGGCCCTTTCACTTTTTCATTTTGACCCACAGGACAGCTCATCTTTTCTCCTCTGGTCCATCTTAACTGAGCTCATACGAAGAAAGCTGGATCTTTTTAAGATGTATTCTTCTCTGCGTGGTTAAACTTGCGAGTTGTATCGGGCAGAAAGACACAGCTGCATGTGCAAACACCCATGGGCAAAAAACAACAACAAAAAGGGACAAATTATTGTGGAAAAATGTGTTGAAACAACTCCGGTCCTTTCAGTTTCACATATCAGATTTCATCCAAAAACCTTGAAAATGTCACAAGATCCCTGACCTCATTTCCTAACGCTCCAATTATTGCCTTCATCATGTTTCAGCCTGCATGTAGAAAAAAAAATCAAAACAGCAAATCTTTTTCAGTCCTCGTTAGCGGAAAAACAGCTCCAAGGACGAGCTGCTGCTAAAGATGTGTGTGTGATCTGTATCAAAACACAGATATCTGTGGCCACATACACACACATTTAAAGTGACAACACCACAACAAGGCTAAAACAAACCGAGCTGTTTGCTTACGCTTGTCAACGTGTAACAAGCTATAAAACTATAATGAAACAAGTCTGAATGCTGTCCACGAAGCTGGACAGCAGGGCACAAACAGCTCCGGGCTGCGAGGACAACTCCCCGGCTTTGGCCGCCTGGAAACGGCGAAAACAAGCGGCTTTGAGCGGACTAACCTGGAGCTTCTCGTCACGGAGCGTGTGTCGGGCGCAGGCGGTGCCTCCACCAGCCTTTGGTCGGAGGAGTGGAAACAAATAAACGGCCGTCTAAATCATGGAGGCGGCCGCCGGTTTGGTGTTGACATCCTTGCGTCTTCCCTGTGTGGGAACAGGAAGTGAATATGATTTCTTTAATCTCATTGGCTGCTTCCGCGGCGACAGGTGTCGTGTGAAGCGGGCCGCCGCCGGCAGAGGGCGCTGTTGGCTGCATTTCACCGCACTCTGAGCAGAAGAAGATCTGTTCTGCGCTTTAAAGAGGAAATGAAACATGTAAAATAATGAGTTTTCATGTTTTCCTTTTAGTTGTTTATTTCTCTGATTTAAAACGTTAATCACTTGTTTTTTTGAGTTTTTGTGTTAAAATCCTGAAATGAGCTGATTGTGTGGGCGGAGTAACCTGATTGGTTGATGACGTAGAAGGAGGCGGGGCCAGCTCTAGTACTCTAGTAGTTACTGTCAGTGTTTATCAAGGGAAATGGAAGCAGAAGAAGAAGTAAGTTCTGTTAACAAGAGTACTGGTTTGAAAACACGTTTGTTTTTTTGGTCTGGAGGGATGCTGTTGGGAGCTAAAGCCCCACATTTCACTAGGAGAACCCTCGAGCTTTACAGTGATGTCACACAGTCTACAAGGAGTTTAACATCCTGGAAAGCTAGAGGCAGCCGGTGGCGGTCGAACAGCGGTAGGTGACAGGTGTCAATTGGATAATGGGAGGCAGCGTGTGCTGGTAGGACAGTAGGAGACAGCGGGAGACGGCCGGTGCTGGTCAGACAGCAGGAGGCAGCTGGTGCCGGTCTGACAGGCAGTGGTTCTTCTACTGAAGGTTTGTATTTCAGGTGGTCCTCTTCAAAACATTAACTCCACTTACCCTTCCATGAAAAGTTTCTGGAAATTTACCAGAAATTTTCCGCCCTTCTGCAACCCTTGACCTACAGACTTTCTGGGAGCCCTTATGCAATGCAGGATAACTTGAGATAAACTTTTCAAACAATACATTTCAAAACAAAATCCCATCCAAAACAGAGAAGCTGTTTTTTTTTTTCCCTTTATTGTCCTTTGTAAATGATCACAATAATATAAAATAAATACGAATAAAAAAAAAAAAAAAAATGAAGAGGAGAAACAAACTAAAAGATGAGTGCATCTAATGTTGAAGTTGCGTGTTCGTAAAATCAAAAACAGGATCGTAAAAAATCAAAGTGACTGAACCCTAATTTAGCCAACTTGATCTTGTTTTACTGAAAAAAATTAAAATAAAATAAGCTACACTGGTCAACACATCGATACTTGGAAGAAATATGTTGCAATGACTGTGTCAGCATGGTGTCCATCACTGTAGATCAATAAACTGATTAGTGCTTCTTAATATGCTGTAATTGGATTCAGCAGAACAAATACATGGCATCAAAGTCATTCCTGAAGAAGGAGGACATCCTTCGCATACAGTTCAACCATTTAATTTAGCATAAACTCGGTTTTGTCTCAACATACACTCTGTTACATTTAACCGAGACCATCAAGAGTGAAATCATTTTACAAAAAGGTCAATTGAATCCATTTAAAACGCACGCTAGCAGTGAAATCTAAATAGTCCAAGGATCAGACTGAACACAGTGACTTCGTATTCAACACAAGGACTTCTGTATGGATCATACTTACAGTTCAAAGTAATTAGCCATCTGATTTAAAACTGCACTCAAAAGACAAACTGACTTTTTTCCCCCCTGAACGAGACGCTCTCCCTTCATTCTCACCACCTCTGTCAATCCCAGGGTGTCTTAAAAAGACAAAAGTTTGTTGTAAAAAAAAAAAACAGAAATAAGGTCTTCTGGCAAGTCAGGAAGGCAGCCCGAGAGCTGGTCTGTTTCATCAAATCCACCTGCATCTCTTTTACAGAATCCGAAACGGACAAATAACTCCAAAATAAAAGATGAAGGCCTTACTTTTTTTATTTACATACACCTTCAGCTGATAATCAGGGGCCATGGCCGTTTTTTTTTTTTGCTCCTTTTATCAAACTGAACCACTGAAGGTATTCTATAAATACACTAAACAAAATTTCCCCAGAAAACAGATTATAAAGCATGTGTTTTAATATCTGTCTGGTGTTAAGGCCTTTAAATAATTATGACTGTCTTTAAGTGTTTTTTAGTCTTACTGTCCGTTATCATCAACGACATGGGCTTTTACTTTTTAAACACACTTTTGGAGAACTGCTACGTCAAAGTGTTTGGAGACATTTAAAGTAAAAAGTTTAAATATTTGCATTTGAAAAAAAACCCAAATCTTATTTTCAATCCAAGATATGTAGTCGGCAATAACCGGTTTTAATGGGGTAGTTTGAACAGGTTTAACAGCTGAATTCCTCTCTGTGCGAGTCAGGAAGTCAGGAAATGCTGCTTCTTCTTCCTTTAACTCCATTTCATGTGGTGATTTTACTGCGACGTAGCCGCGACTGACAGCTTGATCACATCACAATATTGATTAGGGAAAAAAAAAAGCTTAAACTTTCGTTTTGGAGCATGACCCAAACTGAAGCTTTTCCTTCCTCTCCACATGGTGACCGGGTGTCTTTTGTGACTGATCCAAAACAAGCACAGTCATTTAAAAAAAATAAGAAAAGAGTGGGTTCCTTTAATAAAGCAGTGTGGTGTTGAGAGGGCATGCAGGCCAATGAGATGCAAGTTGGGGAGATGTTCGGCGTGTTGCACAGGTCCTACGTTGCACGATTCCTCTTAAGGCATAGCAGCGACGAAAGAAAACTCCCCGAGGTCCGACTTAGATGACCGGCGCTGATCGGTCGTTTGTGACGGTCGGCCTCAGCTTGACTGTGGCGAACGGATTACCGCCTCTGCAGGAAGAAGACGGAGAGGAACTCACGTGTCGGACAGGAGCACACATTTAAAGGCACCGTTGTGTCATACGTCGCACCACTCACCCTAAAAAAGGAGCCTTTGCTGTCCCGTTGACTAAAGCCACCTGCCAAACAAGAGGAAAGGAAAATGCTCTTAATGGTGCAGTGAACTAACTTCATACCAAAGAGAAACGTGAGCTTCTTTTCAGTAGGTAACACCGGAGTCGCCGGACTAGTTTGAAAACATTTATAATTATAAATGCTCCAACACATCTGCCTCGTTGACAAGCTAAAGAGGAGAAAACATTGATTAAACACCTCATCTTTGTGACCTGAGGGGCCCATACAAGACAGCAAAGATCCTCATATTTGGATATTTGTGTCAGTTTGTATGCATGCTGTCTTTTTAGGTTAAATTAAGATTATATGTCAAGTTTTTTTTCTGCATGTGTGACAAAGGATCATAAACAATTGTTTTAAATGATCACAATAAACCCTGTCTCCTTGGGCGCAGAAAAACAAGGGAACGAGAGATGACTCGAGACTTTTCCACTTTACTGCCTCTGAAGACAGCATTTCTGGCGTGTGTTAGCCCACTCCTCCACTAGAGAGCAGCCGACATCCAGATGTTCCCGGACATGAAGCTGCACGCCAGCTCTGACACAATCATGTCCGCATCGCAGACGCAACGCGTGACAAGATGAGCCGCAGATCTAAAGCAAAGGGAGATTTTAATCTAATCTTGAGTTTATTTAATCTTTATAAAAGCACCTAATAACTCAACTGAGAGTAATTGTTTGATTCATCCCCAATTAGAGGACATTTATCCAGAATACTCAAACTAAATTACCAAAAAATGGGCATGAATTAGGTTTAGTTAGAACATTCGGCCATAAAAAACACATTTGAGATATTGTATGTTGAACTGCAGATGTAGGAAGAGCAAAAACAGAAATTGAACAACTTTGAACTGTTCTTTCTCTTTTCCTTAATTTAGACAATTAAGGCTAGTGTTGTTCAAACATAGCAAACACTCTGATGGCATCACTTTAACTTTATATTTTATATATCTGCAAAAGAACTGTTTTAACTAAACAAAACTTCCTGAAACCACATGTTAGTCATCAAGTATCACAATTAAGAGGTTACAAGCGACTTAAAGTTACTTCTTTCATCATTGTTTTAGTCTATGTTCATTTTCAAGAAGCCAAAGTAAAAAAATATGTATATTTCAGCTTGTAATGGTAAAAGCATCCAAATAACTGTGAAAACCTCAACTTTTTTTAATCCAGGCCTATCAATTAATTACACAGGAAATCCAAACTAATTGCATTTCCAGGCCTTGCAGATTTAATACCGTTAAACTGAGCTGGATATGAATTAGCTGTATAATTATCTTCAGCTACACGACCGCAGAGATCAGGAGCATCGGTGACAAAGAGAGGAAATGTTTTTATCCTTTCTGATAATAAAACACCTCTTTTAATAGAAAGAAGAGGACTCTGAATCTGACGTCTCTTTTCGCTCCACAGTCATAACAACAAACAGGGTAAAGTCAGTCCCTTGTCTTGGTGAAGGTGGAAAATCTCTCTTCATTATGTTTTCCTCTGCGGTTTATTTCCCGGAGAAGCCCTGATGCAGCAGAGTACAAAGCAGAAAGTACAGCGCATGCAGAGGAGCAGAGGAAGGTGAAGCGCGACAGATGATTCATCAGCCTTCGTGGAGGCATCTATAAAGTGAGGCGATGCCTCCACCCTCTGTAACTTTGGACTTATTATCCTCTAGCTGACCCATTTTCAATCAGACTGAACAAAAAATTAAGACGTTTAAGTCTGAGCTCTCCTTCTCTCCTGATGCTGTGTTTGTGCCCAGATCAGATAAAACAGCAACGAGGCTATCTGAAAGGCTCACGCGTTCTCAAAAGGAAATAACGAACCGCTTAAGGAGTGCCGTGCTTTAAGGGCGTGGAGGCCTGACAATGCGCCGAGGCGCTCTTGATAAGACTTAATTAGTCAGTCTGAAAGTTCAACCTGTGTGATGGCATTTTGTGGCGTGGGCGTGCTCGCGTGTGACGACTCGGCTCGGGCACACGGCCGATCAGGAAACACCTTTTTTTTTTTTCTTCTTTTTTTAGTCGAGAGCATAAAAATGTGAAAAGCTGCAACTTTTCTTGCTTAACTGTAATCTGATGTTGCTGGGTCACATTTTTATTCACTTATTTAACTAGGCGAGTCCCACTGAGATCACTCTTTTTCAAGGGATTGAAGGCAGCCTAATGTGCATGTTTTTAGACTGTGGGAGGAAACCGGAGAACCCAGAGAAACCCCACGCAAACACAAGGAGAACAACAGGTCCAACCCGGGGCTTGAACCCAGGACGTTCTTGCTGTGAGGCTGTCGCAACCAGAGAGAAAGTGCTAAAAACATGTCCAGAATTGCTCCATAAACACAGCTTTTATAGAAACGAAAGTGTGACATCTGCGTTTAAACCATAACAGAGAGCACTCGCACTCCTGGTTCCAGTCCAATAAAGTGTAACGAGTCAATATTTTCATCTGATACATATGTGTTTCATCCTAAACGTTTAAATCAAATACTTGGAGATTTTAAAGAAATTCGCAGCATTGCAGTTCATTTAGTGTTAATCGAGTTTTTGAGCTGACTAAGCCCTTTGCAGGCTGATAATCACAGTTCAGCAGAGGAGGCCATGTGTGAGATAAGGGGGTCACGGTTGGATCCGAAGTATCGGACGAAGAGGAACACAATAAAACCGACTCAAGGCGGCAGATGATCGAATGACTGTTTGGTTCTCTTTTTCCTGTGCTTTCTCTAACTTTGGCTGCAAACACATCATTAATGATTCCTGTAAAATAGAAAAGACGGCTTAAAACCAAGTCTGACCATGAAAAAAAAGAAAGCTTTTGTGATTACTCAAGTGGCTGAAAACATGTTTAAAAATATTTTCAACGCGCAACAGTGATTCAGAGCCTGTCTAAGGAGCTCTGCGGTGCTGACCGTGTTCTGTGATGAAGGTGTTGAGGGGACCACTGGGCCAGACGGCGAGCGGTCGCTGTAGTCTGCTGGTGGAAGCAGTACGGGCTCGTAAGCGTCCTCCTCCTCCTCCTCTTCCTCCTCCTCCTGCAGGCTGGCCACACTCAGGCTCCTCACCGGCGTGCTCATGTTGCTGCTGAGACGTAGGACATGCGCGTAAAGCCTCGGCAGCTGCGAATCAGCGTTCTGATGGACGGCCTGGTGTGTCGCAACGTTTTCTCACCTATTAGAGATCGCCTGCTCGGTGTGAGGTCTGCAGTAGGACGAAGGGAACCAACCGCGCCTGAAAACAGAGAGGCACGACATCAGAGACGTCAAACAAGATTTTAAATAGAACCCTTTGAGGCTTAGCATTCCTCGAAGTAACGCGTATCGCCCGAGTTTTAAACAAAGATCATCTTATGCTGAGAAATTACAAACCTGCAGTCATTTGGGTGCAATCTGGAGAACATCAGCTGCAATCTCAAGCGATATCGTAACATCTCGTGCGATGTGTTAGCACTCGGGGTATGTGTCATGAATGACTCTCAGCTACTACCAGACCAAATTTTAGCTCAATATCTGTACATGTGACTGAATTATAGTCTTGTCTTTGTTTTTTAAGGTCAGCTGGTTGAAACAATCATCTTAAAATGGGTTAATCAGTTGCATTAAAATCTGTCCAATTCATGAGATATTTTGCTAACAGACAGACAGTGTCGACTCCGCTGGTTAATGCCAAACTTGTGCGATCAGTCAGCTCTTGAAGCACGCGTTGGGGAATAACTCTAAGCTACTACCACGCCACATTTTAGCTCAATATCTGTAAAGTTAACCGAGTTGCAGCCATTTTTGTGTCGGCCGAGGTTAGTTGGCTGTGGCGGCCATCTTAAATCGGGCTGACTTTTAAAGTTAATCAGGTGTGGATGTGTATCCAGTTGTTACTTTCTGAGAGATTCATCAAAATATGTCAAGCGGTTCATGAGATATTTTGCTAACACACAGGCAAACTTTTATGGTAACAACAGAAGCGAGTTTATATAAAAAGTAAACATTAAAAAAAGTGACTGATATGAGTTCAAATGCTCCAGTAAATAAAACTGAATTAATTTCTTCTGTGATGGACGATGCCTGGTTACTAGGACTGGTACTGTGCTGATAATAAAATGTCTAAAAGTCTTTTCTATCAGTACAAAACACCTCTTTTCAAAAACATTTCACAGACTTCAGGCACCTGCTTCTCAACTGTTTGTGCACTTATGTGGAAGAAAATCTCTGCCGAACGCAAAACCCCTTCAACAAGACGCACACCTAAGAGACAAAACAGAGAAATTTTGATCACCAAGTCACGTATGGAGAAAAACGATGGCTTATCAGGCTGGTGGATTTGTTGCTAGGAAACAGAAAGTGCTGTGATTTATCCCAACATGTCCTCTTGAAAAAAAAAACTCCACTGTCTGCATTAGCACGAGTAAAAAAAAAACAAAACACACAAAGAGCAACCTAATGGCACTTAAAAGCTTTTGTTCGTTCCTTTAAAAAAAGTAAAAAACAAAAAAAAGGCAAACACGTCGCGATCTGGGTCCAAATTGATATGAAGGGGATTTGAAGATGATTTTCTTCCACAACTTTAAGGACTGCTTTGCTGCTGCGACACATGCGAACATGCTGAGTCATACGTAAACGTTCCCGAAGGTAACACGACGAGCGGCGGCAAAAATAAGCGGTGAAGTGTTTATACTGGGGGAAATCGAGCAAAGAGAGATCCAAATTAGCACTCCTTTATATTGGAAGGGTTGTTAAATCACTGCTGACATGTAGAAATCTGATTTTTCTCTCTCACGTTGCCTGACAAATTCATTCCTCTCACTCATATTCCGGCATCGGTGGGGAGGAAAAAAAAGAATCTATTGACTACAGAGTGACAATTAAAGCACTGCCTGTCTCCTGTTTGTGTTGTTTTAGGCTCCATGCATTAGCCCGGCAAGACATTAAAAATAACAAGGAAACTAGTACTGCCACCTGAGCTATGTGAACAACGCCTCTCTGTCGATGCTGCCGCACACTTCTTGGAATGAACGTACATTCCCCCCGCCCCACACACACACACGTTGGGTGTGTCAACATGTGAGCTTTTGGATGGTGGAAGGTTTGGAATGAACTATTCTTGGTTTTTTAGCTTCGGTTAAGTCCCAAATTTAGCCAGACAGAATCACAACCTGCCTTTTTAGATCCCTTGGATCGCGGAGCGGCCACTCTGAGCGCAGGCTGGACAGATAACTTTGAGTCTTACAACTTCCTTTAGGATCAGACACTACCTGCTCGTGAGACATTTGCAACCACGAGCAGGAATTTATGCTCGATCTTACCAACAAAGTTGCTCTGGTTATCCATATTTCTGGAATGTTTCACTGAATACACACAACGTGCCTGAACCCAATTTTATTTTACTTACTGCAGTCATTTGTGTGTTTAGACCATTGTTATGGTTACACAACCTGTCCCAAGCTCTGCTCCTATAAATAGCCCACATTCTATCGTAAAATATCATGAGACGGATTTAGAATTCAAACCTTCCAACAATGATTGGAGTAATTTAAACCTGAACAAGCAACACAGCCACAAACCATGATCCTCCCACCACAGTTGGCTTCATTCCTTCAGATTTTGGTTTTGTCTCCATTTGAACATGCCAACAATGTTAAATACCGTTTTAATAAAATATGCATATGAAATAAAACTGTGTGACATTTATTTAGTCAAGCTGTTGGTTAAAAAATGGTTTTACAAAACTGTGTATTTTGTTGGTAAAATTCTTTACTATTATAACTATTTTTTTTAAAGACAAAACTTTGCAATTAGGTATTTTTGATGTATAGCTGGAGTAATGTTTGTAGTTTAGTTTAAAAAAAACTACAAAAAGATCAATAAACTATACATGTTGATAAAGAAAAAACCTGATTTCACTAAAAATACGCATTTTGTTTTTAAAAATCTAAATAAAACCAGCTTTTTTGGGATAAAACTACTGTAGTCAAAAAAAGGGTCAAAACAGACACTAATGCAGTTATTTTGTTAGATGTATTAAATACAAAAAAAGATGATGAATGAAGTAAAACAAGCCAGATCTAAACACTCACTGCTGTGTTTTCTCCAGCTCTCCGTACAGCCACCCGTCCTTCGCCTCCTGGATGAGCAGGGTGATGATGTCGCCATCGTCGAAGCTAAGCAGCGTGAGGTTGTTGCCCGCCGTGTGTGGGAAGATGGTCTTGACCCGGATCTTCTTGCTCACGTTGAGACCAGATGACTGCGACGTGGACCTGGACAAACTGTCCTCTCCAACACTGCCCTGATCTGGAAGACAAATGGGTTTACCAAACAGAGAATGGTACGTAATTATATAATTTACCTGTAAAAAAGATAAACAGTTTGCCCTTTAAAGACACTTGAAGGTACCTTTCGAACTAATAACAGGTAACGACTGCCGGCTCACTCAGATTTGCTGAATAACGGCTGAGTGAAGCACCTCACTAAAGAGGTGGGGAGTACCTGTGTGGCGGTCTGAGGAGGAGGTCAGTGGAAATCTGGGCTCGGGGTTAAACATGTTGACCAGTGGACTGATCTGAGCCTTCTGCGGAGGCGCTGGAGGCGGCATCATCGTTCCCATGTTGTTCTGAGGAAGCTGCAGAAAGCAGTAGATGCACATTTTATCAAATGTTTTTATTTTGGACAAACAGATGCAAGAGCCAAGCCCTTATTAGAGAAATGATTTAATACAGAAAAAGGAAACTTCCTCCCACACATAAAAGTGGACTTTCATACTGGGATAACAACAGGATGCACAGAATTTTTAATGACTGATAGCTAATGATTTCCTACATTTCTTATGGAGTTTTTACAACCATACATAAAATTCTGTTTGGTACAGCAGATGCAGTATAATCACTACAAGTGACAAGAGTCAAGATAAAACCTACAGGAATCATCTTTGTTGTACAATACATACAGGTTGCAGAACAATATATGCTCCAATCTAGACAACGTCTTTATCAGGGAAGGCCTTGTACATTTCAGCAAAACAATGTTAAACCTCAGACTGAATCATTACAGCAGCATGGCATCGTAGGAGAAGAATCCAGGTGCTGAACTGACCTGCCTGCAGTCCAGACCTCTCATCAATTTAAAACATTCGATGCACCATAAAACAAAAAAATCTGCTGAACAGCTAGAATCCTCCATCAGATCAGAATGGGACAACATTTCCCTCCAAAAGCTCCTAGATGGTTACAGACTGATGTTAAAAGAAGAGAGGATGCTTCACAGAGGTAAATATGGACCTGTCCCAACATCAAATTCATGCATCCACCCATTTTATTTACATGCTTTTCCATGCAGGGTTGAGGGGAGCTTTAATTGTGAATAAAATATAAACTTACAAAATTTACAAATCATTACGTTCTGTTTTTTATTCAAATTATACACAACTTTGTCGAAATTGGGGTTGTGGTTATCCACAATTAAGTATAACTTCTTGGTACAATATATAAAAAAATAGCTTTAAGCCTCTGTTAAATAAAGCCAGAGAACATGCTGAACAACAAAACCTCCTGTCATTCCTTTCCTAGGTCACACGTATTGTTTTACTGTTTGGGGAATACAAATCTAATGTTTCCAGAAGGAATGCATATCGCCTGCTGCTTTGCATGCCAAAATTTCCAACAAAAAGGTTGTGCAATCTGTTTGTGCTTGTTGTATGCGGTAGAGACTCTTCTCAGCTTCTATGACTCCAAATTTGAGCTCAATACCTGTGAAAATGACAAGTTCTGGCAGCCATCTTGAACTGGGTGGACTCCCAAAGATAGTCACTTATAGGCGTGTATTCAGCGATTACTTTCTGAGAGTTTCATTCAAATCTGTCCAGTGGTTTGTGTGATATTTTGCAAACAAACAGCCATGATTGCCGGTCTTTCATGGCAGCAGACGATAATTAACACCGGCTCACCTTGCTGTAGTGTTCAGCCGACTGGTATTGCTCCGGGATGGTGGACAGACCTTCTATCAAACTCGCCACCGAGTCCGGCACATTGTTGATGTCGCTGCATTTCTCCTGCCAGGTGGGCAGCCTTGAGCTCAGGATGTCTTTGGCCTGGGGGGCGCGAAGCACGGGAGAATCAGAGAGACGCTCTGTAACGTGGCTGCGGGGGATGTTTGCCTCTGTCCTTGCTTACTTTTTCATGGAAGTTGCTAAGCTGGTAGGAGAACATGCAGTGTTTGTCTGCCAGAAAGCAGAAGCGTCTCTTCTCTTCCAGGAAGGCCTCTCTGCAGCCGTCTGCGATAAACTTCTGCATGTCCATCTGTCGGCTCGAGATGGTCTCCATATACTGCGGACAGGGAAGGAGGACGACGGCAAACAGATCAACGCCAGAAACATATGTGGTGGATTACGTTGTCACGCATTTACGCGGCTTTCTGCTGATGCACACAACGTGAATTAAATCTGAATCACAGTGATTGTACTCTGACAAGAGCAAGGTAATTTAATCTGTTCATCATTCAGATCACATCTGAAAATAGTGCTTTTCTTCTTTGCCTAAATGCTGCAATTACTTTATCTTTTTACTTTTACTATTTTGAGTTAAACTGATTTGCTTTGATTGCTTTCATATTTTTTTACCATGTAAGAATATTTTTTTCTGTAACTATTCAGTTAATTAATAATCGTCTAAAGTCAAGCTGGTTGTAGACAGCTGTTTAAGTCCTAACTACTTCACAAATTGTTGTTTACATGATTTTACTGTCAGCCAATGACTTAAAGCTCCACTCTTATCAGCCTCAATAAAAAAGGTACTTGATCTTTGATTTTATTGGTCTGAACTGCAATACACTTGCAGTTTGTTATTGTCTCATTTTCAGTTGTTTTAACTCCCTGAGAGTCATGAGGGGGGCAAAAAAACAAAACAAAAAAAAACAAAACTGGCACCTTTTTGAGGAAAAGCTAATTATGTCTAAATGAGGAAATCGAGCCACTGATGAGCTTTGTGACCGAAGTCGCTACGCGTCATGAGAAGTTTGCCTGCGTCCGCCGCTAATCCTGGATCAATCTCTGTTCGGTGGAAAAGCAAATCAGTGAGCGGAAAGGCACACCTTCCCCGCTGAGAATTGATTTTAATGGAGCAGATGGACCTGTGGGCCCGACATAAACAGCACCGAACACACCGAAAAAAATAAATTAAAAAATACTTCCCAACCTTTCCTCCATCCTCCCCCTTACTGCCCCTCGTCTGCTCAATTTTCCCCGGGTTGCTATGGTAACAGAAAAGCAGCTGGTCTCTGAGCGCTCGGTGAAAGACCCTCACCAGCCGGCTGGTCTCATTTTCTCAGATGCAGAATCGAGACGCTTTATTTCCCCACTTTCACCACAAACAATGACCCAAACTGGAGGAGGAGACGGAGAGGCTTATTATCGGCGGTTTGCTCAAACCCCGCTCACAATTATTAGAAAGCAGCTTGTAGTCCACTGGTGTCATTTTTTTTTTTTTTTTAAATCAGACAACGAAGAAAAGTCTGAGAAAGGTAGGGCTCTGGTTACAGAAACAGAATCAGGTCATAAAGCTCCACCTGAGATAAGACGGCTTTATTGTAAAAGTGTTTTTGTGAGGTACCTTTACACTGCAAGAACAAACAAAAAAAACACATTTTTGACAAGAATGTCTAGACACCTGAATCCCTTTGAAAACCAAAGAAACACTTCTTGCCCTTTCGGTTAAAGGATTTGTGCAATTCTCTCTAAACAAGCTGCGCTTACCCATCATTCATCACAGCACAGTGGGGCTGTGAAAACAGTCAATAAATTAAAAGACAGGAGGCTCTCCAGCCCTTCCTTTTTCTCACAACGCTGATCCATGAAGCAAATCCTCGTTCCAAGATGAAAACACCATAAAGACGTGCAGCGTTAGGAAACATATACCTTAACCGACACAGGAAGGACCACTGAACACAAACGCAGCCAAGCGTGGCCATGCTAACACACACTGGGAAAGCTTCAAAGTTGGGTTTGTGCACTTTAGCTCTCTGAGAAGTGACGCAGATATGTTAGCAATGTGATTCCTGGAGTTAGGTCTTATGAGAGCAGATTTCTGATCGGCTACATCTGCTTGTAAAAATATTATGCATGACAGCTGTTTGACAAACTACTGCAGAAACATCCCACAAGCCGAAGCACGATTTTGTGAGCTATAATCGATAAATTAATGTGAAAAGTTTGGAAAATTATAAACAGGCCAGTTTTAAAGGTTGTTAGCTTACAATCCTGTTGCAAAAGCATTTCTAACCCATCAAAAGTTCATCCAGCCTGTGTTTTTTTTCCTGTATCTGGGGTTTAAATGAAGAACAAAGTGAAGGGTGTTATATTTATTCAAAAGAGAAATTTACTTCAGTGGTGGACGTTTTAGGATCAACCACTGAGAGAAATTCCAACCGGACAGTAATAAGACCCCAAAGATTGGGGTCAGGACCATCTCTTTCATTCCTGAAAGAGTCTTCCGAACGTCTCGACACGTTTGCACGGGTTCTCAATTTCCTCGTTGAATCGTGGAGGTCGCTGTCATGAGAGCTGCAGTTGTCTTGAACCAGTCTCAAGCAGGCAACAAAATACTGCGCACAGCCTAGAATACAATTTTGGAAGGTGAGCATGCAAAAAATAATCCGCCGTGTGGCTCGTTGGTCGCAGACACTCATGATTCAGTGAGAAAATTTGCATATTTTCTCATAATTTTGAGACACCACCTAGTCTCCAACAGTTGCAGCCCAGTGAGATACTAACCCAAGGCTATGACCATTCTCAAACTGAAAACTACCACTTTCAGTACTTTTGCCCCGTCCTTCTAAACACAAAGTCAACATCAGAGAGCGACCTAAAGAAAGAAAACCAACAGGTGTATTATATGATAAATAAAGTAATTTCTGAAGAGTTAAAGTTAATCCAGGTTCCTGAAAATGAAAAGCAAATTTACTTTTCTTAAAAATGTTGGCTAAAACCAATACATACTGACTTCTAAGAGGACTGAACTGTTCACTTGCTGGCTTTCATGCCCTTTTTTATGTTAATTATAATGAATTTCAGTAGAAAACAGACTGCAACCACACAAAATAACCTATTCTATAATGGTGGTAAGGTATTCAATGAAAACGGACAACTTTATTTGCAGAATATCTCAGAATTATTGGTTTCATCCCCTTTGAGGGAAAAGAACTGAATGAACTTGAAGGGTTTCCAAAAGTCTGTCATCAATGATGTTCTTATGTAATAATAAAACAACTTGGAATGCAAACTTGGAATTTAAGGCCCACGAGGTATCTTCATAAAAAACACTACCTGCACATGTCCTACTATGAATTTGTGCGTGATTATCACGGGAAACATCTTGTCCTCAAACTACTCGCCTGTCATGTTTGTTTCACAGGTGCCAAAGAGCAAGCAGTCAAGAATGCCGTGTTTCCAAAATATTTATGGTGCTCACGAGAGACGCAGAAGTCGGTTTGGTTTCAGTCTCACCTCGTTCTCCTTGGTTTCATACTTGGACGAGTGCTTCGCCTGGCTTTTCCTCCGGATTTTCTTCAGGTCCGCGTGGGAGCGCTCCAGCGAGTCCTGCTTCAGTTTGTGCTCCGTTTGGTAACGCTTGAAGGTGGCCTGCAGACGAACGGTTGACCCCAAAGACACAGGAGGGGGACAAAGCAGAACGGCGGGTTGAGAAATCAACATTCACCGGAGGCGAGGCGCTGAAATGGCGACACTTACGGTCATGTACTTCACATCCATTTCTGTCTTCTTCTCCAGCTCGACAATAACCTCTTTGTGAAATCTCTTCAACTACAAGAGAAAAAGATGCAACATATGTTCATTAAAATCCAAGTAATCTTTCATAACAATGTAGATGTGTTTAAACAGATGGCTAAAAGAAAATGAAGTGGTCCGATAAAATCTTCACTCATGGGTTTCTGAGAGGATGAAATTCCACCAACCATCAGAAGAGGTTAAAGTTTCCAACCATACAAGCCTCAAGCTTTTTCCAAACCTTCTTACATACGACTGGGAGTTATGAGCTGCTCCCACAGTTCAAATAATGACATCTGAATTGATTTTGTCACAAGCTATCTGAAGCATTTCACCTTGAAGCAGAATGACAGCATGAGGATGGAATTTTTTTTCCACTAATGATAAACCTTTTAGTGAAACTAAGACAAAAGGAATCGACTCAAAGGGTTGAAGAGTTTACACGTCATGGATGAACGGTGCAACAAATGGTCAATCGCAGGGCGACAAAGATGCATAAATTTACAGAAGCAGCAGCTTTTAGAGATCAGTGGTATACCTTCGATATTATTTGCTTTCATTTGATTCAGCAGAACAGATATTAAACCACAAGTTTTAGTTCTGATGAATAAATGCACTTATTTCAGACTGACCAGATTCGAAGAACCTCAACACGTTACACTCCGGTGTCACCCAACAGAATTTCAGCTAGAAACTGAAAATAAATCGGTTGTGTAAAATAGATTCGTGTTCACTCAGATTACCATGACATTATCATTTGTGATAAACCCACATTTTTCTCACTTTTTCTTCCCTTTTTCTTCTGTCATCACAACATCTCTGACAGCCGTCTGATTGGCCAAATATATTATTAACATATAAAAAGCAATGATTTATGGCAGTCCAAGCACTTCTTTGCAATACTGATATTATAAACATTGATGTTGCGATAGTGAGGGATTTTGAGCCCCGTACACAAAAAGGAACGTTCCCACAGCTCTTTATACCTCTTCGTTTCTGTAACCTCACATGACTCATTTTTAAGATAAAATTCAAAGTTGTGTCTATGAGCAGGCCTGTCTATGCTGGCATTTCTACAATCCATCAACGAAGCAGTAGCGTGATTCCCAAATGGCACAACACGTGTTGATGGTGAATCCTGCGACATTTGGGAAAATAAAATGAGAAGTAAACTAAGCAATACGTCCTTGTTTTTGTAATTTCTCTCCAACACTTCCTATGCTCTCATTCCAAACATGTAGTGGTGTTTTTTAGTTTAGTTTTGGCTAATGTGTAGTTTTCATTTAACAAAATATAACAATAATTGCTTAACCTAAATAAAAGTATATTTAACAACCCTTAAAATAACATAACATATTTTATATATATATATATATATATATATATATATATATATATATATATAGAGAGAGAGAGAGAGAGAGAAAAGCCTTCTCCTTTAAAAAAACCTATATTGTGGGCTACAATAGGCTTTTAGTAGCTGCATCTACATTTTCCTACTTTGTAACTGATTAAGTATTACCAGACATAAGGTAAGCGGCCAATTAATCAGTATATTTTTAGTATATAGGCATATGTTTGGTGAATTACTGAAAAAAAGAGTCAAACTTATACTTTACTTACATTCTCCTCCAGCTCACTGTGGACCTTCCGATGCACTTCTGCAATCTCCATCAAAACAACACCTACAAGAGAGCAGTAACAACTTTAAGTGTATTGGAAATATTTGGAAGAATGTGTTGCTTTTTTTAATTATCTTTAAAAAGATCAAAATGTGGAGCTGAGTTGGTATTTTCCCCTTGGCTTTGAGAGGCGTTTTCCTCCCTTTTACGGCGCTTTAAACCCAGCTAAGCTAACCTGCCACTGGTTGTAGTTTCTGCAAAAAATTAAATCAGTGTTTTACAAAAAAGGTTAACCTCTTTCTTACGTAAGGCAGACGACAGCAAGGCATTTTAAAAACCTGAAAGCACAGGTCTAACGAGAGTAAAAACGTGCAGGGGTGTAAATCATCAGGCGAGAGCCATGAGCCATGAGAAATGAACGCTTTCCAAAATTCCTGTGTAACCTGTTTCGCCGTCAGGCCTTGTGTTCATTTTTCCAGTCCATACTTTCGAGATGACTTATCTTCTTTCAATATTTAGGCAGCTGGCGATATGTAACCTCTATGAAACGTTCTAGCACGGTGCAGTCTGATGCAGAACAGTCTCCATTCACAGACAGAGCAGCGTTTGACTTGAAACAATGACACAGGGTCATACTGTAAACAGAGTGGACAGTCGTAGCTAAGCAGTTTATAGCGCTATCTCCATCACAATGGGGTGAAATCTAGACTTAAGGTTTACTACAGGACAAAATGTTCCTGCAAAAACACATTCAGCTCTTTTTTACTAAACATATCTGCCCATGTGACAGTGTCTGTGATGAGCGGGGGGAAAAAGGTTAGAGTGATATGGGTTTCAGCACTTTCAGAAAACGTAAATGGGGGGGGAGAAAACAGGTGTGAGTTTTGGGTCAGCACACCCCAAACTCGACCTGACACCTGACTCGGAGTGTAATGACCCACTGACACGGAGCGGTATCTCCGTAGTACAACAGGGAGCACCCAGCTATAACAACATTGCCCTCTGAAGGTCACCAGAATGCACTGGTAAATGCTGCCTTTGTGTTTGAATGAGAGGGAGGCAGTGGACACAGAGCTGTTTGCACAGCCTCAGCAACCAACAGCTCGGGTTGGAAGAGGGAGGGGGGTTCAAAGGGGCCATTGTACACCTGATGGTTTCACCTTTGGGGGGAACAAGGTGTGAAAACCTACTTGAGGGAGGGTAAAGGCTACAGAAACTCATCACAAGGTGCAAGAAACTGTGAACAAATAAAGGTGTCATAGAGATGTGAAGAACTGGATTTTTCTCTTAAAAGAAGCGATGTGCCACTCGTTTTTTAATAAACGCTACATACACTTCAACACCTCAGACCAACAAAGGAATGCTTCTTCTTTAGCTTATCTCTTATCTCAGCCTGCTCAGGCTGGTGATTTGTTCTCTTCAGAGGGTTTTAAGTACCAAGACGATCTAGTTTCACTTCAGTGATTTCAAAATCAAGTCACGCTCACATGTATTTTTTTTTTGTTGTTGTTGTTAAACACGTTGATACAAGTCAGAAATAAAATCCTTGTGGAAAATTTCACCATCCGTGAATCGCCGTTTGGCCCAAGATAGAGCATTATAACTTTCCGCACCACCCATCCTGCTTGCCTCAAACTCCCACTGGACTAAGATTATAAATGTTTCATATATTTAGATTTGACCTTTTCAAACACCCAACCCTTCCTGCTAGTGTAAGTGTACAGCTTGACATATAAAGATAATCGTAATTAGCATATAAAAGACACTTTAAGCAAACCATAATTACTGGTCGCTAATGCCATGTCTGTGTTTGTCTGTTAGCAAAATATCTCAAAGCACGGGACTGATTTTAATAAAACTCTCAGAAAGTTATCACTGGATGTACATCTACAATTGATTAACTATAGCTAATCAAACTTAACAGTCCAAAATTGACTATAACTCAATCAATTTTACAGATACTGAGCTAAAATTTGGTGCGGCAGTAGCTGAGAGTCTTCTCCATCACATATTCAAAAGAGCTAAACGTTGCATCACATCTTTGCTCAAAACTTTGGGATTAATGATTACCTTGAGTTATCATTGGATGGACATCTACAACTGATTGACTTTGGGAGTCACTTCAATTCAATATGGTTGCTACAGCTAATTGACCTTAGCCAAAAGATAAATGTGTATAATTTAGTCAAAATGGCTCATATTAAGCTAAAGTTTGATGTAGTTTCAACAGATCATACAAGATCTCACAATGTCGCATCAGATCGCACACAATTCCGTGTTAAAAGCTTGACACAACTTTATCATTTCTCAACTTAAGACGATCTTAGTTTAAAAACTCTGGCATGAATGGTGGCAGGTGATGTGCAGTCCTTCCTTCCTTGGCCTTTAATTGATGCCAGTTTCCCTGGCAGACAGTTAAAAAGAGACAAGGCTGTATTCACACCTGATAGTCCGGTACACTTGGTTTGACTGGAGACCAAAATGTCAACATTTGTTCCATTTTCAGCTGCTGTGGTTCTCATTCTCACTGCACCGAGTCAATCAAGCCAAACCCTTTGAGCACACTGTTTCCCCTCATCCTCACCTGTGGTGGCGCTGCATCAAGAACTATTGAAGGAAACGACATGAAAACCTTAAAAGAAACCGAGCACAACTTCCTTCTTCTGGAAAAGTGAACAAAAATGGAGTGGTGTCAAATTTGAGTGGTTTTAGGATTTCTACGTCTGACCACGAGTCATCTTTCCCTCTAGTGGTAGAAACATGTGTTTGTTTTGGTTGTATTTACCCAGAAGGCCATGTGCTGTAGTCCGCCTCCTGCTTTTGGAGTGGTCTCCAGTCCACTTGTGTTCACATATGCATTCGAACCCCGCCAGAGTTCACTTCAAATGAACCGAGACCGAGGTTTTTAGGAGGACCAGAGTTTGCTTTTTTGGTCCGCATCAGAGTTCGATTGTGCGTTCACATCTCTTCAAACGAAACAGACTTTCTAGGCAAACGAACTGGAGTTTGATTAAAGTGGACTAAACAAGGCTGGTGTGAATGCAACCTAAGGGTATCTAACTTTGGATTTGAAAAAGGTGGTACTGTTAAAATTAATAACTTATATGTTCTCCGTGGTTCTAGATCCATCTTTATCCTTCACAGGACAAAGAGGAACGCCTTTAACATTCTGAACAGGTGATGTGTTTTATGAGATGGAAACGCCTTGTGCCAACAACACAAATCCCACCTATTTATATTTGATAAGGAAAAACGGGAACAGTGGTGATGTTGCTAGCTGACCTGTTGGCGCAAGCACAGGCTTAATGTGTCACCTTTTCTTCCTGCCTCTGTTTGTCTGGTAAATACAGCCTTCACAGTCATATAGCCATCAACTTGGCCATAGTTATTGGTCATCATCTTGGAACTCGGTTTACTCATCGAGCATGTTTGCCATTGTCTCATTCATGAGTCAAGATCAAATAAAATCTCAATTATCTTCATGCTAGTCACAGGCCATAGGTCAGCTCCTCCTTCCATGAATTTATAATATAGTCACTGATCAATGTTGAATCTGCTGCAAGAACAACACATGACATACCGACTGTTTATCACCTTCTGGACTTCCTTATGACAGAAAGACAGCTAAAAAAAGATCAGCTATCTCAAAAACAGATAGCAGCTCCATGTGCCGTCTATTTTAAGGCAAACAACTTCATCTCAACTGTAATATAATATCAATGCTCTCTTAGTCCTTATTTCCAGGAACTTAAAATGGTAATGGAAAAATAATCTTATTTAATGGTCAATACACTGGTCATAATATGAATAAAATCCGCTGATAAAGTTCACAAGCAAGACAATTTGAATCAACCAATCATCTGAGAAAATAAAAAATTTAAAAAAAGGGGGCTGACACGATCAGATGAATCGAGCTGAATCCCATGGAACCAGTGAAAACGAGCCACCGGTTTTGATTGTTACACATGTAGAAACCAGTCCATTTGAAATATTGGTCTAAGTTTCTTGTGCTCAGGCGTTCAGCCTGGTAAGATTGATTATCTTAAGAGTCCAGCTGCCGGCGACGAGCGTGCTTTGTCAAAACGTGTCCTCAGAATTTTAATTGTCACAAAAACATGTAAACAAATCAAGTTACTGTGTTAATAAAGTGGCAATTCGCAACAAAAGGTCTTTTCAGTAATCCACATTGTTGAAATTTGGTTGAAATTTGTGACTAATTATTTATGCGCAGCTCTCTGAAAGTTCACTTGACCTTCACTCTTTCAATGATTGACAACGATCTGAAATATTTCCCCACTTGTGACAAATCGTCCTCATGTTGGAAGATTGCACTTCAAAGTGTTTGGAAACGGCTCAAACCCTTTTCAGACCAATCCCAGGAGCATCCGCTAACTTCTCTAAGACCACTGCTGTTGTCTTACACCCCTGACATTGTGTTAACACACGCCTGACTCCTCTGCACTCGGACCATATTACGCTTCGATATTTAAAACCGTAGAAGTGAAACGTGGCACACTTTGAATCTGTACATTGCACCAAATACCCAAACAAACACAAGATTTGGTAGTTCCACATTGAAGAAATTCAAATTATGCAACAGGCAGCAGTCAGAAAGTTGGTCTAAACGAGCTTTGAGGTTTACAGGAGTGAGGTTTAGACAGAATTCAGATCATGCAAACAATCCCCTCCATTAAAAAACTGGCTGAAATCCACTCTAGCCGCTGACTGATGATTTGTGGCGACGTCCAAACGCTTTTGGCACGTCGTGTGCTCCGGTGTTCTGGTTTACTGAGTTTTAAGGGGCTTTCAGGTTTCTTTAGAGTTCTTTGTGTGGGAACTTCCTGCGTACTGAAGCAGAATCAAGGTTTCAAGTCGAGGATCATGAGAGCAAGTGGAGTGTGACGAGAGCGGTCACAAGTCACCGAACGCTACATCGAGCAAACAAAACATCCTTCTTGCTGTACCTCATGTGCCTATTTGAGACAGTTTCTTCACCGACAACTGGAAATTGAAACTGTGACTTCTACGTACATTTAAGCGTCATAAACCTTCACTGACTGATCAAAGTCCTCAGCAACTTCCTGTTTATTATTAGCAGTAAAACAGATCTAAATCTGAACGTTACCAACTTTCAGAGCTTGAAATTAGGACGCTGGCAGGACAGAGACGTCCAGCTGGGGGTGTGGGGGGGGGGGNGGGGGGGTGTCTCAATCAGTGGTTCCCAAAGGTGGGGTCGGGTCTCCGCTGTGGGTCACAAAACACCGGGTTGGGGGTCCTGAGATGTTCTCCAGAGATCAAATAAAAATTTAAAAAGTAAATCCTAGTCATATATTTTTACCCTATAATTGCTGCAAGAGTCAACAACAATAGTCATAAATGGGGGGGTGAACAAATGCAGTGTAACGACTTTAATCCATTTGTGTTGTCGTTATGCACTTATTTATTTACTTTTTAAGAATGTTTGAGTAGATCAACCAATGGCGTTTGAGGGTCAGAAGCTAAAACATTTGGAAACCCCTGGTTTAGATAATGTACAGAACTGAGTGTGACATCATCAAGGAAAACCAGCGACTTTGACCATTTACCAGACAAACATATACAGACCCGTTTATTAAAACTTAGATAAATAAACATTCAGTTTAGTCAGATCTGCATTTTGGTGTGATAAGTTAAGGTTATTAGATTAAGATTACAAGTTGTATTATTGGCTAGACAACAATGTACTATTTACTCAACATTTGAGGTAATAAGTACGATAATAAGCAGGTGTTTAACGTCCAGGGTGCGTTGGAGAAAACCTCCCCTCTGTCTTTAGCGTCCAAAACCTCACATAACAAAAAGGGTTGATGAAGACACAAAGCATCATTGATTTTATAAAGAAGATGGCTTTTTAGTTTTAAATAAAGGAATGATTCACGATTTTAAGAGACAGCTGGTAACCCGACCTATACCCCTTACTTCCAAGGCAAGATGACGCAACCAGCTTTCAAAAACGACGCACAAAAAAAAGGATTAATGTTCACTTCAGCCACCAGAGAGGAAAGTTATCGTTTTAAACTCCGATAAACCTCAGAGATAAGAACTAGGGTTCATTGGTTTCTGTGACAGTGTCCTACATTTGGCAGAAATGGGAAAAGCCTCCAGAAGCAGAGTCTGCATCGGGGTGATGAGGAGAGTGGGAAAAGTCGTGTGACCTTTGACCCTTCTCCTTAGCCTCTCCTTCTATGGTTCAAGTCAAGTAGTGACTCTTTTTTTGAGCTCTTCCTTCTTTTTTCCAGGAAAGATAAAACTGCTCATTACATGCTGAGAGAGATAACTGCGTATAGAAATTAAAGCAGGCACAGAGTGTTTGTAATCACCACATCAATCAGCGTTTCGAAGAAACCGCGGCCTCTTCAAAGCCAAAATCACTTCGAAAAAGCTACCAGCGGGGAAACTCAGCCGTTTCTCCACTCTCTGAAGGAGGAGAGATGATCTCAGGCTGACAGGAGCTTTCTTTCCTTGGTTTTAAGATGACAGTGCGCTTCAGTTTTTCAAATCGTTTCAGCTAAGGGCTGACAAACAGGGTAAGGAAAAGGTGGAAGGGGGGGTGGAGTTCAAGGTATTCATTCTCTGCAAAGGTTTTCAGGCCTTGGGTAGCTGTTGCAGAGTGGAAAAACAACTCCGTATGGAGCCTTGTTATTGGTTTACTTGGAGAAAAATAGAAACGTCTGGTAAATTTTAGAGTGTGGGGAAAATACAGGGTTGTTGGAGGCAAATTGCAAACAAGGCATTCGAGGGAGTCGCAGGATTTCTGAACATATCTGAAAGATTTACGCAACTCATTTTGCCAATGCCTGGAACCCTTCTCGATTTGAAAGAAAGCGTGAGACAAGGGAGACGAATTCGGGAGGTTTTGGAAATCGACGAAACCAAACTGCGACCGACCGGAGAAAAGCTGCGGATTTGCCTCGCAGTTTTGTGTCCGAACTTAGTCGCACAGCCCAGTGAGAAATGGGCTTTGAGAGACGATTAACAGATGACAGCCACACAAAAGCTGAGTGAGACTATTAGAAGAAAAATCCTCTGAATTTATGAACTTGAGCAAATTAGCGATTCAGCTTTCTGTTTTGTGAGCTTAGAGCAAAAGAGAGCAAATATATCAGGGCTCTGATGTGCAAACCTGCACTCGTTTTTCCTTTCATGCGAACTGGCTAAAAGCATTTCCTTGTTGCAGGTGCGCTCTCGGTCGTGGCTGCAGTGTGACAAAAGCTAAATGCCTCCGCGAGGTTTCAGCTATTAGCCTGCCTGCCGAGCTTTGTGACGCAAGCTCTTTTTGCACCACGCCACCCCGGAGAAAAGGAAAGAAAAACAGCTTTACGGCAGGGAGCTACGGGGATACACCCGGTCTGTCAAACCTGGAGGAACTAAATTCTGCTCAATTGTGTGACTAAATTAAGCCGTCTGGTTTCCATCAATGAACTGGTTGGTTAAAGAGTCACTTGGTGAACTCGCAAAGCTGCAGCAGAGTCGGCGTTCCCCTGCTTTTTACAGACTTCAGAGGAAAACAAAGGAACAGACTGGATCTGCGGGATAGTCTGTTCGGTGCGTTTGCTGTCTTGCTGTCATCTATTCCAGGCAAAAAAAAAGGAAATTACAACGGAGAGAGACATTTGAGACTATCTGAGGGCCATTCAAATTGTGAAAGTTTCTTTTATGGTTAGTGTCATGAAAACGATGCAATATCCTGCCTCTTTAAATAAAAAATTCCTGCACAGAACAGAAGGTCAAGCTTGGCTATAATAGTTAAAACTAGCAATCAGTGAAGGAAAACGTGACACCTGCTACACTGAATGCCAAAGTTATGAACAAAGAGCTTATGTAATCTCAAAGTATGTGATGGTGACGACTCTCAGCTATTACCACACCAAATCTTAGCTTAATATCTGTTAAATCGGCTGAGTTTTCGCCAATCTCATGTTTTCTACGTTTGATTAGCTGTGGCGGCCAACTTGAATCGGATTGGCTCCAATAGTTAATCGGTTGTAGACGTACACCAAGTGATCACTTTCTGAGAGTTTCACTCAAATCTGTCGGGAGGTTCATGAGATATTTTGCTAACAGACAAACACACATAAATGACATTATCGCCCGCCTCTCATTAAGGAAAACGGCCCAGTTTGGTATATGAAATACCCATAACATTTGAACACACAAGCTGGAGGAAGTAAATGCGCATAAACGTCTTGACTGCCAGAGAAGGAGGTGTCACAGTTTTTAGATGCACCTTGATCACACAACAAAAAGTCAAAGACACACAAATCTCACTTAACTTTTAGCGTTGGGCCTCCTGATTTTAAGTGGGTTTTGTTTGAAATTATTAATTCTGCTTGCAGCAAAGCAAAGGCAGCACAGAAAGCAGAGAAACGCAGCTATTGTTGGCTGCCGGGTGTGGCTAAACAAACCCCGTTGACATTCTGTAGGAGCACGCTACCCAAGGTGTGTTTCATGCCGCACGGTTTGTGGCGAGACGGATTTCCTTTCCAGAAGCATAAATGAGGATCAGAAGAGCTTTTTAAAAACATAAAATAATAATAAAAAAATTAAATCAAAGGAGTCCATTTTGATATGTTTTGGAAAACTGAGCTGTAAAATCTGAAAAACAAAACAAAACATGGGAATGCTTTAATGTGAGCTTTTTGGCTTTTCGCTGCCCTGTTTACATTTTCCCCAAAATGTAAATCACATCCCTCACTAACAGCTGCTCATTTTGTCCGGTTGTAAATGCAAAAATAAGATAACAGTGTTCACATTTTTTTTTTATGTGGTTTAAACAGCAAGCTCAAAATAGTGTTGCTTCAACACAGAGCTGGCACAAACCCCGATTTAAACGTCCTGAAAGCACCGCGATGAAACGTAATTGCCCGCAGTTTCTGATCACAGGGAGACAACTGGGCCAGCGCTACATTTTATCACAGATAGAGGGACTCGAGATGACTCGAAAAAAATAACAACCAACAACCTGTTCAGTGAATGGGCAGAATCAGAGACGAGACAGCTGAAGCTCTTCAATCAGAGCCAGAGATCGGAGAGAACAGAAGATGATAATGATTTTCTGCTCCTGCTCCGCCTCAAAGGGTTCAATTGTTACATTTTGCAGATGTTTGCGCGAAAGACTCGCTTTCGCAAGCCAAAATTGGCCACCAAGAGAAATATTTTGCATTAATTTTTTCTGTTTTGGGGAAGTAATCTGCGTTGGGGAGCTTTAGAGCATTTTGTTTCAGGTTTACACGTTTGATATGTAACGATCTGAAACGCGGACGAGTGCCCAAGGCTCCACCCAGCAAACGCAGGCGTCGAATCAACGCTTCACGGAACGCGACTCCGGTCTGTTTTGTTGACACGTTGAATTGGCGGCAGACGTAGTCATGCTGTGCTGGTGTGTGAAAAGAAATCTGCAAGGAGTCATTTTAGCATCTTCACCGCAAGTAGTCAAAACGAAAAATTGGGAACTCTTCAGGTACTAACACACCACATTTTAGCTCAATGTCTGGAGAAAAAAACTAGTTATGGCCATTTTTATGTCGGCTAAGGTCAGCAGGCTGTGGTGGCCATCTTGAAATGAGTTGGCTTCAAAAGTTTATCAGTTGTAGATGTACACCCAGAAACATTATTGGCCGTCTTCTGGCAGAGGGTCTTTTTTGCAATCATTAAAAAAGAAAACGTGGCTTTACTTTTCAGACCAGGAGGCCTCACTTATCCTTTATCGGTCTATATCTGTACACATCCATTTATATACACATATGAGCATGGGGCTTGTTAATAATGGCATTTTACACAATGTCTGACAGTCTCCCAGCATTTGGACAATAATACCAGGCGGACCCAGCCACCCCGCCCTCCTCCTTGTTGTATTTTAAAGAGTCCAGGAAACTGGACTCGTATGAAACTCACCCAGCTCTCTGGAGACCGGAGACACAATCGCGTTCTCTCCTATCTTCGACACGGCGTCAAAGTAGGTTTTCCCGGCAAGAGTCATCGCTGCAAAAAGGCAAAGAGACAGATGTCACCCAAAGGGGGGAGGGGGGAGAGCATTAACGCCACATTTTTATTCATCACTTTCTTTTTTGAGCCGTTGAAACGTCTCAGATTCATTTTCTTTTATTTATTTGCAAAAAGAAAAAGGAGGACTCGCTGTGAATAATAAAACTGCCATTTCAGAGGGAGGAGGAGGAGAGGAATCCAAAGTGCTTCTGCTGCTCTAAAAATATCACCACGTGAGGAGAACAATAAAAACCTCTCAATCTTTGACTTGACCCAAGCTGCCTCCAAAGAGCAAAGTCCCACATGCTCCCTGAAAAAGTCTCAACAATCAAGCCCCTGCTCCCACACCCCTGGCCTCCTCTGCTCCCCCAGCAACTCCCTCAACAAGCAGGACAATGAAGGCATGACTTCATGGGGACGGGAAAAAGAAACTCAGAGAGGGAAACCTTTCGATGGCCTCCTCTGATTCCCTTTCTCTCTTTCTCCCAGCTCAGGCTGACAGACAAACACCCTTACCCCCCCCCCGAAGGCGTGACTCTGCCTGAGTCACAACCGTGACGACTCCGGCCACGCTCTGAGTTCTGAGTTCCTCCCCACGAACGAGCCAGAGAGATAAAACTTATCTCTCCCCGCGAGAAGCAGCTCTATAAACTCGATTAGATTAACTGCAGGGATGAGTAAAGAAGAAGAAAAAAAAATCACCCAACCATATACAAATTAATGATCTAATCTCTCCTAAGTGTGTTGATAAGAGAAGGCAGGTTGGTTAAAGCACTGGTTCCCAAAGCTGGAAGGGAGGGGGGTCACAAAACACACTGGGGCTCTTGAGATGATCTCCAAGACTTCAGTTAAAATGAAAAATGAACCCAAGTTGGATGTTTCGTTGTAACTGAGAAATAATAGGAGTCAAGGATGAATAAAAACACTGTTGTTAGGGCCGTTTGTGTGTCATTAGGGGGGGTCTTTCACTGTTATTTTCTAGGTGAATAGCTGAAATGTTTGGGACCCACTGGATTAAAGCAGGTGCCATCACGTGAAAAGCAACAATAGCCCAGTGGTGAGCTGTGATTTGAGAGTTTCAATCATTAGACCATAGTGGGACCTGATTTATTTCTTATTGCAAACAAGATTTTCCTGCCACCCCTAATAAAGCTAGCTGGATGGATTTTCAAAATAAAAGCTAATAGTTGTGTTTGCAGGCGAATAGTTTGACTTTTTAAACTCACTTGACTGTAATAAATCATCACCCTCTGGAGTTTAATTTAAAGACAGGTCATACTCTCAGCAGCAGGTATTTATTGTTACTTATTTGAAAGGTTTTTGGATGTAGGCGCCACTCACCTTGAATGTACTTTCGGTCAGCTTGCTCACACCGTCGGGAGTTCGAGCCATGGCGACAGGTGTTTTGTTTTATTTTTTCTGCTCGGGACCAAAAACAAAACAAACCGAGAAAACTGGAAGCCCACCAGGTGTTTGTTAGTCCAGGTGTCCTCTTTACTCCCAAGTATAAAAATCCCAGAGTGGGGCTGCGCCTCCTTGACTCAGAGCAGAGAGACGCTCGGCAGCAGCAGCCGGTGGCGGCGGACTGACTCACTGACTCACAGACTCACTGACTGACTGACTGGGACTCCGACAGAGAGAGACAGACTCCCTCCCTCCGCCGGAGTTCAGGGTCGCGCGAGCGTGAGCGCGCGTGCGCGGATGGAACGGGTTGGAGGTGGGAGCGGTGACGTCACGACAGGTGTGACACTTGATTAAAGTTGTCCTCAGCAGGTGGACCCGAGAGCCTCTGCGGCGACTCTTGGGAAAACGAGAAACTTATGACGCATTATCGACAAAACTGAGGTGTAGCGCGCTCAGAGGCCAACAGAGGGCGCTGCTCGACAACAAGCCACACTGTCGGCGCTGCAGCTTTTTATGGCACAAAAAAATAGATTTAGCTGCTATATCAAACATGCATTTTTCATATTCACTTATTTTTTCTTTTTCAACTTTCTTTTAAAAACATGTCGCCTGTTTTCATTCCTCATGCATACTGTAAAAGATAAATGGAAGTGCATTAAAAAAAATCCTCTTTTTATGCGATCCCAACTCAAAGTTTTGATTTAGCACTTTAAAGATATGAGATGCTATCTCTAAATATTCGTGAAATACTACCTCATTAAGAGTTTGCATTTCATTTTTCTGACTTTGAATCTCAAAATGATGAATTAATGACTCATAATTACAAGACGCTAACTCACAATTTTGTAAAAGTATCCAATATTTATGAAATGCTATGAGATTTTAAGTCTTAATTATGGAATATTAAGTCATATTTATGAGGTGCTGTCATAATTATGAAATAGTAAGATATAAATATGAGGTGTTAAAACTTAATTGCAGGATGGTAAGTCATATTTATGAGGTCCTACACTTTGTTACCTAATAAGTCTATTTCGGCTCGTCTGCAGGTAACGAGCTCTAAAGGTTCTGTTCCGCTGGCGGCAAAACAAGGAGGAGGCAGATGAAAGCTTGTAGAACTTTTATTCCTCTCTTGGCAAGGCGAATAGCGTACAACCAACTTCACAGCTAGCGTCTCCCGAACTAACTCACCCAGCTCTTCTTCTTCTTCTCCCCCGTTGCTCTCTACCACCCCCTATCGAAAGGCCGGGCCTGTAACACTACCCCCACTCTGGATGATGTTTAAACATATTTAACATTACTCCAGCAACCATAACTGGTTAGAACCAAATCCTCCAAAATCTAAGCTAGAACACTTCGTCAATGGTCTAATGTAAACAGACACTACAGTGCAAGACAATACACCTTTACAATAACTAGCCAAAGGCAAGTAAAAGAAAAATAATAATCCACTGCATGAAGCATATTACTCTAGGAACTGAAACAGGCGTGCTGTATACATGTTTTTTTTTTTTTTGTTTTTTTTTATCCCCCACCTGAACTGGGCAGTAACCCGCCTACACCCAGATTCAGGCAAATAAAGAAAACAAAAGAGTTCATCCTTATGCAGGTGGACATCTAGCCGCTGACCCACTGACCAAATCGGTCAGGGGGTCTGCGTCTCCTCTGTGGTCTTTCCTGAGGTCCTGCTCCTTGAAGGACCGGCGGCCGCTGATCCCCCACAGAACCCTCTGTATCATTGTCTTCCGGTAGAACCTGGCCAGCTTCCTTCTGAATATGATTGTCTCCATACGAAGCTGAATCGACAGACCGAGACTGAGATGGGTCGTCTATTGCTGAGTCCACCATCTCTGAGAAGCTATCCCAGGGATTTAAAGGCCCGTCATGATCCACATCCAAAGAAGCATTGACCACTGGTGGAGGTACCTCAACTGCTGCTGGGCCATGAGCGTCTTGGAAAACCCAGCTATTGTTCAACGGGGTCCTGGCGTAATAAGGCTTGAGTTTATCATGATGAACCACTTTAGCTCGTGACTTTGGACCCTTCTTGATGCAATAAACAAGGTCGTCCAATGTTCCAGTGACAAAATAGGGACCTTCGTAGGAAGGGAGGAACTTCCGTATTCTGTTCCTCACTTTCTTCGTGCCCTTGATCAAGAGCCAAACAGCTTCCCCAACCTTATACTGTAGTTTGTACATGTTTTTGTTATACTGTCTCTTAGCTCGTTCAGAAGCCCTACCAAGCCACTCCCTGGCCAGTTGATGAGAGAGTTGTAACCTCTCTTTTTGTTGCATGACACATTGTGGGATGTTGGAACAGCCATTGTCAGGGAAGGGAACAGCAACAAGATCAATTGGCTCGGTTATTTCTCGACCAAACAGCATCATGTTAGGTGTAAATCCAGTAGAGCTGTGCTTTGTGGCCCGGTAAGCCATAAGTGCATATGGAAGCATCAGATCCCACTCCCAATGGCAGCGTTCTGCAGTGGTGGCCAGAATTTTCTGCAAAGTGGCATTAAACCGTTCCACCTGGCCATCGGATTGGGGACGAAATGGGGTAGTTCGTGTTTTTTCAATGCCCAGCAGCTCACACATGCTCTGGAAAACAGCAGATTCAAAATTGGTGCCCTGGTCACTATGGAGTGAGTGTGGGGCTCCATATCTGCAAACCCATTCAGACACAATCTTCTCCGCCACAGTGGGAGCTTGCTCGTCAGATAGGGGATAAGCTTCCACCCACTTACTGAAATAGTCCTGCACCACCAATATATAGCGGTTGTGTCGCTCAGTTTCATTTAAAGGTCCCATCAGGTCAACTGCTACCCTTTCCATGGGGGCACCAACCCGCACAGTTCCCATGGCTGCCTGGGGCGTTTTCCTTGGTCGAGCCTTGGCTGAACAGCTGATGCAGGTACGGCACCACAGAGTAACGCCATCTCTCATATTATACCAGTAATATCTGCTTTTCAGGCGCGACAGAGTCCTCTCTGCTCCAAAATGACCACCTACGGGCCCGTCATGCAGTTGCTCCATTACAGAGCTGTGGTAACAGTGTGGCAATACTATCTGTGGGTAGAAAACTTTGCCCCCACTGCAATAAAACTTCCTCAACATGATTCCATCTTTCCTGTAGAGTCTCTTCCACTGTGACCACAGAGCTTTGGTGGCCGGGCTACATGCTGCTATGCTGGCCCAGGCCGGACGATTTTCCCCTTTATCCATCCATTCCCAAACTGGTCCGATGTCAGGGTCATTCTTTTGGGCGGCAGCAAGCTGCTCATTAGTCCAACCACGGAACAGGTTAGGCTGAGGTGCTTCGCTCACCTGGTGGACTTTGGGATGAGTGGAGTTCTCCCTGTTGCCATTTATACAGTTGCCCACTACCCCCACTAGAGGTCGCCCTGGGGAAGTTGAAAAGTCAGTTTGGGCTGATGAGCTATGCATTAGGTCACACTGCACAGCCTTGTGTTGAAACTGTTTCCTGCCCAGCTCTGGATCTGATATGTGACATACACAGTTCTCACGGCAGGGCTTCCTGGAAAGAGCATCCGCATTTAGGTGTTTAATTCCTGGGCGGTGAACCACCTGGAAATCATACTCCGCCAGTTTCTCTAACCAGCGAGCAAGTTGACCTTCAGGCTCCCTCAGTCTGGTGAGCCACCGTAGGCTGCTGTGGTCAGTTCGAATGGTAAAGTGTCGCCCCAGCAGGTATTGTCTGAAATGTGAGGTGAACTCCACCACAGCCAAAAGTTCCCGTCTAGTGGTGCAGTAGTTCCTCTCAGTAGCCGACAGACATTTGCTGCCATACGCCAGGACTCTCTCCTCCCCCTCCTGTATCTGAGAGAGAACGGCACCGATACCACAGTCACTGGCATCAGTGTCGAGGAGCAACTCACCACTATCCAGAGGGTAGCCGAGGACAGGCGCTGACGTCAGGCGCCGTTTTAACTCTTCAAGAGCCTCCTGGCATTGAGTTGACCAGTTAAAACGAGCATACTTTTTGGTGAGCTCGTGGAGTGGCTTGGCAACTGTGGCAAAATTTTCTACGTAACGGCGATAATATGAAGCTAGCCCCACAAACTGTCGCACCTCTCTCACGTTTCGAGGGGTGGGCCACTCCTGTACACGCTGAATCTTCTGCGGGTCTGTGGCAACCCCTTCAGCTGAAACTTTGTGGCCTAAGAAAATTACTTGCTCCCGAAACAGGCAGCATTTGGAGGGTTTGAGCTTCAGGTTAGCTCCACGCAGCCTGGCAAACACATGCTCCAGTCGCTCCAACATCTGACCAGTGTCTCGTCCTAGAACTATAATGTCATCGAGATAAACCAAACAGGTCTCCCATTGCAGCCCTGCCAAGACACGGTCCATGAGCCTTTGAAACGTGGCTGGAGCATTACACAGTCCAAAAGGCATCACGTTCCATTCAAAAAGCCCCTTACGTGTGCAGAATGCAGCGGCTCTTCTCGCCCGAGGTGTCATTTCCACTTGCCAGTACCCAGATGTTAGGTCGAGTGTGCTGAAGAACTTAGCCGTGGAGAGGGTGTCCAGGGTGTCTTGAATCCGAGGCAGTGGGTACGCATCCTTAATTGTTTGTTCATTCAGGGCCCTGTAATCCACACAGAGCCTAGAGCTCTGATCCTTCTTTCTTACCATCACAATTGGTGCTGCCCAGCTGCTATTACTGGGTTGGGCAAGGCCAGCCTCCAAGCTCTGAAGCACCTGCTGGTCAGCTGCTTCCTGTTTCTGCCGAGCCATTTTCCGGGGGGGCTGCTTCACAGGAGGTCCTACAGTGGTCAGGATGTCATGTTTCACAATGCTGGTGCGACCCAAATCATTTGGGCCAGTGGAGAACACATCGCCATATCGCTGCAATAACTGGCCCAGTTGACGACGGTCCTCTTCCAACAATCCACCACAGCTGTCAGCATACAGTTCCTGGAGATGGTTCGGTATAGAAAAAGGGACAGGGTTAACAGATTCATGCACAATATTGGCTCTGTCTGCTCCAGCTGCCTGGAGCTCCTTTCCTGCAACAACCTGAACTGGCTGAAGCACTCCAGCCACCGCTCCTTTGTTTACCTTAACAGGGATGGTGCCAGGGTTGAAGATCCGGATGGGTAAGCTGGCTGACTGCTGCTGCTGGACAACAACATGGGCCACAAGAACATTGTGCTTTTCAATGAAGGCTTTAGTGGGGCTCAGCATGAGAACCCTGCTGGCCGTATGGCAAGGTCGGTAGAGACCAGGCACCACATACTCGCGCCCAGGCTCCAGGACCGTGGTACGGGCCACCCTCACAACGTGTACCCCAGCCTGGAACTCAAAACCTAACTGGGGAACCTTCTCTCCAAACAGAGTTATTTCCTTACGCCCATAGTCCAAACAGGCACTTGACTGCTGCAGGAAGGGTTGACCTAAGATGACCTCTGTGCTCTCAGCTGTGTCAGCAATGATGAAGTTCACATCCACCATCTTGTTTCCAATATGGACTGGGAGGACAACCTCTCCCAGCACAGGCAGCCCCTCCGGCCCGATTCCCTGCAGTGTTTGTGCAGATGATGGCTGGATGGTGGGTCTACACTCTAAAACAAACGAGTTAAAGTCACGCAGGGACAGCACGTTTCTCCGGGCACCAGAGTCTAAGAGGGCACATATTTCTATTCCATGGATCAGAATTTGAATGCACATGTCCTCCTTCCCGTTTTTAGTGCAGATAATCACAGTGTCTGGTGTGGATGGCTTTTTGGGATGTGTTTGCTTTACTTTTGGTTGGTGTGGTGAAGGGCAGCTTCTCTGTAGATGACCCACACCAGAGCAGTTATGACATATGACATTGCTTAAATGTTTGTTCTTACTTGAGATGGATTTCTGTCGATGTTTCTCACGTGGCCCCCATTGGGTCAGGTTGCGGTCCTCATGCACCATTGCTAGCCTGGCCCCTTGAGGTGTCGAGTTGCGTGCGGTGGGCCGCATCAATTGTGTGACTGCACGGGCGGCCATCCTTGTGGCTTCATACCTTTGGGCGATTCCATAAGCCAACGCAAGGGTGCGTGGTCGTTCCTCTAACAGTTTTTGGATCAGATCAGGGTCTGCTAGAGCATTAGTGAAAATCTCCACACTAACGCGATCTTGCTCTCTCTCTGTACAGTTGGCATAAACAACAGAGACCTTTTCATAGATGTCATCTCTTAGAACATGTAGAGCTTCTCCAGTTTTCCTGACTCTTTGCCTCAATTCGATGCCAATAGCTGCAGCATGTTCTGAAGAAGCCCCATAGGCAGCTTCAACCTCCTCAACAATCCGCTGATAGCTCCAATCAGCTGATCTGGGATTTTTATGGACAATGGCTCCAGCTGGACCGGTGAGGCAGAATTTTAACTGGACAGCTTTAGTCTTTTCAGTCCAGTGATTAGCCGTAGCACAGCATTCAAACTGGTAAAGGAAGCCTTTCCATGAACCTGCTCCATCAAAATGGCCTGGCTGCAGTATTGGGATCTTCTCATCACATGTTCGACACTCACTGCTGTTTATGTCGTTTAATCCATGTACAAGATTACAGGAACCGAAGTGCTGAACCGGAACTGAAGTATTTTCCGGCTGGGGTGAAATACAAAATCTGTGATTGTTCTCTACTCTGCCCAATGATCCTACAACATGATGTACGGAGCCTCCGCTCGTGTGGGGGAAATCCTGTCGTGCGGGTGGGCAAGTTTGCAGTATGTGTCCAAAACCCTCCGACTGGTTAACGAGCGGTACTGCGTGGGTCAGCGATGAAGCTACACAGCGTTCCCAGTTAGGTACATTTAGCGGGGAAGGAGGAAATCCAGCTGCACCTCGGCTATTAGTCTTATTATCCATATAACATGTCGTCACGCGGGGCGTGGATGCTACGTTCTGAGCACCACCACGACTTGGACAGAAATGGGCTAAACTCTCACCGCAGTTAGTCGTTCGCTGGTCCGGCGTTGTAAAAGGGTTGTAATGTTCTGACGGTGGCGGGGTCAGTGGCCATGGTGTAGCTTCACTTGCCGCTGGAGTTAATTCCCTGCTGGTCACCAACCGATCATCACGCCACTCCATTTCATCACAGAAGCCCGCATTGTCCTGTCGGGTCTCTTCTATATCCACCAGGAAGGGGTTTAAGCTTACTCTTCGGCTCCTTCCCTCCATTTGCGTTGATACTCCGGTAGCAGTGTCGGCGCCAGTCGCAGCCATCTTGGGAACTTCCAGAAAATTCTTTCGGCCTCCTTCATCCATTTCTTGCCGTTCCCCCCGCCTTTTTCTAGCAGAGCGATCCCGGACGAGCCCCCAGTGTTACCTAATAAGTCTATTTCGGCTCGTCTGCAGGTAACGAGCTCTAAAGGTTCTGCTCCGCTGGCGGCAAAACAAGGAGGAGGCAGATGAAAGCTTGTAGAACTTTTATTCCTCTCTTGGCAAGGCGAATAGCATACAACCAACTTCACAGCTAGCGTCTCCCGAACTAACTCACCCAGCTCTTCTTCTTCTTCTTCCCCGTTGCTCTCTACCACCCCCTATCGAAAGGCCGGGCCTGTAACACTACCCCCACTCTGGATGATGATTAAACGTATTTAACATTACTCCAGCAACCATAACTGGTTAGAACAAATCCTCCAAAATCTAAGCTAGAACACTTCGTCAATGATCTAATGTAAACAGAGACTACAGTGCAAGACAATACACCTTTACAATAACTAGCCAAAGGCAAGTAAAAGAAAAATAACAATCCACTGCATGAAGCATATTACTCTAGGAACTGAAACAGGCGTGCTGTATACATGTTTTTGTTTTTTTTTTTTTTTTTTTTTTTTTTTTTTATATCCCCCACCTGAACTGGGCAGTAACCCGCCTACACCCAGATTCAGGCAAATAAAGAAAACAAAAGAGTTCATCCTTATGCAGGTGGACATCTAGCCGCTGACCCACTGACCAAATCGGTCAGGGGGTCTGCGTCTCCTCTGTGGTCTTTCCTGAGGTCCTGCTCCTTGAAGGACCGGCGGCCGCTGATCCCCCACAGAACCCTCTGTATCATTGTCTTCCGGTAGAACCTGGCCAGCTTCCTTCTGAATATGATTGTCTCCATACGAAGCTGAATCGACAGACCGAGACTGAGATGGGTCGTCTATTGCGGAGTCCACCATCTCTGAGAAGCTATCCCAGGGATTTAAAGGCCCGTCATGATCCACATCCAAAGAAGCATTGACCACTGGTGGAGGTACCTCAACTGCTGCTGGGCCATGAGCGTCTTGGAAAACCCAGCTATTGTTCAACGGGGTCCTGGCGTAATAAGGCTTGAGTTTATCATGATGAACCACTTTAGCTCGTGACTTTGGACCCTTCTTGATGCAATAAACAAGGTCGTCCAATGTTCCAGTGACAAAATAGGGACCTTCGTAGGAAGGGAGGAACTTCCGTATTCTGTTCCTCACTTTCTTCGTGCCCTTGATCAAGAGCCAAACAGCTTCCCCAACCTTATACTGTAGTTTGTACATGTTTTTGTTATACTGTCTCTTAGCTCGTTCAGAAGCCCTACCAAGCCACTCCCTGGCCAGTTGATGAGAGAGTTGTAACCTCTCTTTTTGTTGCATGACACATTGTGGGATGTTGGAACAGCCATTGTCAGGGAAGGGAACAGCAACAAGATCAATTGGCTCGGTTATTTCTCGACCAAACAGCATCATGTTAGGTGTAAATCCAGTAGAGCTGTGCTTTGTGGCCCGGTAAGCCATAAGTGCATATGGAAGCATCAGATCCCACTCCCAATGGCAGCGTTCTGCAGTGGTGGCCAGAATTTTCTGCAAAGTGGCATTAAACCGTTCCACCTGGCCATCGGATTGGGGACGAAATGGGGTAGTTCGTGTTTTTTCAATGCCCAGCAGCTCACACATGCTCTGGAAAACAGCAGATTCAAAATTGGTGCCCTGGTCACTATGGAGTGAGTGTGGGGCTCCATATCTGCAAACCCATTCAGACACAATCTTCTCCGCCACAGTGGGAGCTTGCTCGTCAGATAGGGGATAAGCTTCCACCCACTTACTGAAATAGTCCTGCACCACCAATATATAGCGGTTGTGTCGCTCAGTTTCATTTAAAGGTCCCATCAGGTCAACTGCTACCCTTTCCATGGGGGCACCAACCCGCACAGTTCCCATGGCTGCCTGGGGCGTTTTCCTTGGTCGAGCCTTGGCTGAACAGCTGATGCAGGTACGGCACCACAGAGTAACGCCATCTCTCATATTATACCAGTAATATCTGCTTTTCAGGCGCGACAGAGTCCTCTCTGCTCCAAAATGACCACCTACGGGCCCGTCATGCAGTTGCTCCATTACAGAGCTGTGGTAACAGTGTGGCAATACTATCTGTGGGTAGAAAACTTTGCCCCCACTGCAATAAAACTTCCTCAACATGATTCCATCTTTCCTGTAGAGTCTCTTCCACTGTGACCACAGAGCTTTGGTGGCCGGGCTACATGCTGCTATGCTGGCCCAGGCCGGACGATTTTCCCCTTTATCCATCCATTCCCAAACTGGTCCGATGTCAGGGTCATTCTTTTGGGCGGCAGCAAGCTGCTCATTAGTCCAACCACGGAACAGGTTAGGCTGAGGTGCTTCGCTCACCTGGTGGACTTTGGGATGAGTGGAGTTCTCCCTGTTGCCATTTATACAGTTGCCCACTACCCCCACTAGAGGTCGCCCTGGGGAAGTTGAAAAGTCAGTTTGGGCTGATGAGCTATGCATTAGGTCACACTGCACAGCCTTGTGTTGAAACTGTTTCCTGCCCAGCTCTGGATCTGATATGTGACATACACAGTTCTCACGGCAGGGCTTCCTGGAAAGAGCATCCGCATTTAGGTGTTTAATTCCTGGGCGGTGAACCACCTGGAAATCATACTCCGCCAGTTTCTCTAACCAGCGAGCAAGTTGACCTTCAGGCTCCCTCAGTCTGGTGAGCCACCGTAGGCTGCTGTGGTCAGTTCGAATGGTAAAGTGTCGCCCCAGCAGGTATTGTCTGAAATGTGAGGTGAACTCCACCACAGCCAAAAGTTCCCGTCTAGTGGTGCAGTAGTTCCTCTCAGTAGCCGACAGACATTTGCTGCCATACGCCAGGACTCTCTCCTCCCCCTCCTGTATCTGAGAGAGAACGGCACCGATACCACAGTCACTGGCATCAGTGTCGAGGAGCAACTCACCACTATCCAGAGGGTAGCCGAGGACAGGCGCTGACGTCAGGCGCCGTTTTAACTCTTCAAGAGCCTCCTGGCATTGAGTTGACCAGTTAAAACGAGCATACTTTTTGGTGAGCTCGTGGAGTGGCTTGGCAACTGTGGCAAAATTTTCTACGTAACGGCGATAATATGAAGCTAGCCCCACAAACTGTCGCACCTCTCTCACGTTTCGAGGGGTGGGCCACTCCTGTACACGCTGAATCTTCTGCGGGTCTGTGGCAACCCCTTCAGCTGAAACTTTGTGGCCTAAGAAAATTACTTGCTCCCGAAACAGGCAGCATTTGGAGGGTTTGAGCTTCAGGTTAGCTCCACGCAGCCTGGCAAACACATGCTCCAGTCGCTCCAACATCTGACCAGTGTCTCGTCCTAGAACTATAATGTCATCGAGATAAACCAAACAGGTCTCCCATTGCAGCCCTGCCAAGACACGGTCCATGAGCCTTTGAAACGTGGCTGGAGCATTACACAGTCCAAAAGGCATCACGTTCCATTCAAAAAGCCCCTTACGTGTGCAGAATGCAGCGGCTCTTCTCGCCCGAGGTGTCATTTCCACTTGCCAGTACCCAGATGTTAGGTCGAGTGTGCTGAAGAACTTAGCCGTGGAGAGGGTGTCCAGGGTGTCTTGAATCCGAGGCAGTGGGTACGCATCCTTAATTGTTTGTTCATTCAGGGCCCTGTAATCCACACAGAGCCTAGAGCTCTGATCCTTCTTTCTTACCATCACAATTGGTGCTGCCCAGCTGCTATTACTGGGTTGGGCAAGGCCAGCCTCCAAGCTCTGAAGCACCTGCTGGTCAGCTGCTTCCTGTTTCTGCCGAGCCATTTTCCGGGGGGGCTGCTTCACAGGAGGTCCTACAGTGGTCAGGATGTCATGTTTCACAATGCTGGTGCGACCCAAATCATTTGGGCCAGTGGAGAACACATCGCCATATCGCTGCAATAACTGGCCCAGTTGACGACGGTCCTCTTCCAACAATCCACCACAGCTGTCAGCATACAGTTCCTGGAGATGGTTCGGTATAGAAAAAGGGACAGGGTTAACAGATTCATGCACAATATTGGCTCTGTCTGCTCCAGCTGCCTGGAGCTCCTTTCCTGCAACAACCTGAACTGGCTGAAGCACTCCAGCCACCGCTCCTTTGTTTACCTTAACAGGGATGGTGCCAGGGTTGAAGATCCGGATGGGTAAGCTGGCTGACTGCTGCTGCTGGACAACAACATGGGCCACAAGAACATTGTGCTTTTCAATGAAGGCTTTAGTGGGGCTCAGCATGAGAACCCTGCTGGCCGTATGGCAAGGTCGGTAGAGACCAGGCACCACATACTCGCGCCCAGGCTCCAGGACCGTGGTACGGGCCACCCTCACAACGTGTACCCCAGCCTGGAACTCAAAACCTAACTGGGGAACCTTCTCTCCAAACAGAGTTATTTCCTTACGCCCATAGTCCAAACAGGCACTTGACTGCTGCAGGAAGGGTTGACCTAAGATGACCTCTGTGCTCTCAGCTGTGTCAGCAATGATGAAGTTCACATCCACCATCTTGTTTCCAATATGGACTGGGAGGACAACCTCTCCCAGCACAGGCAGCCCCTCCGGCCCGATTCCCTGCAGTGTTTGTGCAGATGATGGCTGGATGGTGGGTCTACACTCTAAAACAAACGAGTTAAAGTCACGCAGGGACAGCACGTTTCTCCGGGCACCAGAGTCTAAGAGGGCACATATTTCTATTCCATGGATCAGAATTTGAATGCACATGTCCTCCTTCCCGTTTTTAGTGCAGATAATCACAGTGTCTGGTGTGGATGGCTTTTTGGGATGTGTTTGCTTTACTTTTGGTTGGTGTGGTGAAGGGCAGCTTCTCTGTAGATGACCCACACCAGAGCAGTTATGACATATGACATTGCTTAAATGTTTGTTCTTACTTGAGATGGATTTCTGTCGATGTTTCTCACGTGGCCCCCATTGGGTCAGGTTGCGGTCCTCATGCACCATTGCTAGCCTGGCCCCTTGAGGTGTCGAGTTGCGTGCGGTGGGCCGCATCAATTGTGTGACTGCACGGGCGGCCATCCTTGTGGCTTCATACCTTTGGGCGATTCCATAAGCCAACGCAAGGGTGCGTGGTCGTTCCTCTAACAGTTTTTGGATCAGATCAGGGTCTGCTAGAGCATTAGTGAAAATCTCCACACTAACGCGATCTTGCTCTCTCTCTGTACAGTTGGCATAAACAACAGAGACCTTTTCATAGATGTCATCTCTTAGAACATGTAGAGCTTCTCCAGTTTTCCTGACTCTTTGCCTCAATTCGATGCCAATAGCTGCAGCATGTTCTGAAGAAGCCCCATAGGCAGCTTCAACCTCCTCAACAATCCGCTGATAGCTCCAATCAGCTGATCTGGGATTTTTATGGACAATGGCTCCAGCTGGACCGGTGAGGCAGAATTTTAACTGGACAGCTTTAGTCTTTTCAGTCCAGTGATTAGCCGTAGCACAGCATTCAAACTGGTAAAGGAAGCCTTTCCATGAACCTGCTCCATCAAAATGGCCTGGCTGCAGTATTGGGATCTTCTCATCACATGTTCGACACTCACTGCTGTTTATGTCGTTTAATCCATGTACAAGATTACAGGAACCGAAGTGCTGAACCGGAACTGAAGTATTTTCCGGCTGGGGTGAAATACAAAATCTGTGATTGTTCTCTACTCTGCCCAATGATCCTACAACATGATGTACGGAGCCTCCGCTCGTGTGGGGGAAATCCTGTCGTGCGGGTGGGCAAGTTTGCAGTATGTGTCCAAAACCCTCCGACTGGTTAACGAGCGGTACTGCGTGGGTCAGCGATGAAGCTACACAGCGTTCCCAGTTAGGTACATTTAGCGGGGAAGGAGGAAATCCAGCTGCACCTCGGCTATTAGTCTTATTATCCATATAACATGTCGTCACGCGGGGCGTGGATGCTACGTTCTGAGCACCACCACGACTTGGACAGAAATGGGCTAAACTCTCACCGCAGTTAGTCGTTCGCTGGTCCGGCGTTGTAAAAGGGTTGTAATGTTCTGACGGTGGCGGGGTCAGTGGCCATGGTGTAGCTTCACTTGCCGCTGGAGTTAATTCCCTGCTGGTCACCAACCGATCATCACGCCACTCCATTTCATCACAGAAGCCCGCATTGTCCTGTCGGGTCTCTTCTATATCCACCAGGAAGGGGTTTAAGCTTACTCTTCGGCTCCTTCCCTCCATTTGCGTTGATACTCCGGTAGCAGTGTCGGCGCCAGTCGCAGCCATCTTGGGAACTTCCAGAAAATTCTTTCGGCCTCCTTCATCCATTTCTTGCCGTTCCCCCCGCCTTTTTCTAGCAGAGCGATCCCGGACGAGCCCCCAGTGTTACCTAATAAGTCTATTTCGGCTCGTCTGCAGGTAACGAGCTCTAAAGGTTCTGCTCCGCTGGCGGCAAAACAAGGAGGAGGCAGATGAAAGCTTGTAGAACTTTTATTCCTCTCTTGGCAAGGCGAATAGCGTACAACCAACTTCACAGCTAGCGTCTCCTGAACTAACTCACCCAGCTCTTCTTCTTCTTCTCCCCCGTTGCTCTCTACCACCCCCTATCGAAAGGCCGGGCCTGTAACAACTTAAATATAAGACACCAAGTCATATTAATTAGGTGCTAAGACTCAATATAATACACTAAGTCATATTTATGAGGTGCTACACTTAATTATGAAATAGTAACTCATAAAAATGAGGTGCTAGGTCTTAGTTATGGGATAGTAAGTCATAATTATGCACAGATGCTGCATCAGTATAGTACCATACCTGATTGTTTTCATGTTGACATGTTGACAAACCAAACCAAACCAAAGTAGATAAATGTGTTCAGTGCTTTTCAGAAAGTGTGAGACTGACATTGTGCTTATATAATCTGAAGTGGGATTTTGATATTTGTGTTTAAAGTTTTCCAGTTGTGGAATAAAAAAATATTGTGTAAGTAATTGTAAAAAAAAAGACTGCTTATTAAAATAACATCTGACCTTTGTTTAAAACATTAAGACGTAGAGCCTTATTCTAAGTCTGAACTGATGAAAAGGTATTATTTGAGAAGAACTGAATAATATAACTCCATTTAAACAATGCATGGTGTAAAGATAAAACTACATCTAATCACACAAACATTATCCAGCCTTTTAAGTGAAGTAAATAAACTTTAAACATGTCCTTGAAATGTAAAAAAGTTTGCTTTTATTGTATCTTTATTTGAGATACTATACCTGCATCTAAACCTTAATAAAATGTCACATTTTCGGTTGAGACATTGTAGTTTGGTTTGTGATTTTTGCAGCAGGAGGTGAACAAACATTCATAGCCTGATGGGGGCGACCTTAACCAGCAGCTGAAAAACCAATATGTTGAATCTTTGCTTTTGACCTGTCTGTCCAACATGTGGGATGCTGCGTTTATTTAAGAGGTAAGTTCTACAAGCTTCTTAACCCAAAGCAAAACCAACACTGTCTCTCAAAAAAAAAAACACAGGAAAAAACAATAGTCCAGTAAACAGACACTCTCTGTCAGTGCTGTTCAGGTGTCTTTATGTGAAATTACCATTTAGATCTTTTTTCTTCCCAATGAACTACAAAAATGTTTTGCTAACAGACGGGCACGCAGACATCCTGGGTCCGAGCCTTCGTCAAAAGCTGCTTGTTTTTCCCTCAGCCGCATGACTGGAGCGCGTGGGGCCAATTTCAAGCTCCTCCAGTCCACATCTACGTGCTCCGATTCGCCGAGATCAGAAGAACCACGTTCTTCCCTCTGATCACACCCATCGGCTCCATCCTCTCTCAGTTCAGACGAGAAAACCAGCAGATATGGACAGGTAACTCAGACACCTGTGGTATTCATTGAACGCTTTATATATGTATATATTTTTAAAAACGTCTGTGCGTCTATTTCCAGAAAACATCCTGCATGGACACCAATGTGTCTTCTGATGGTTTTCCCAGCTGTGTTGGGAACTCCGGGCTCTTTGACAGATTTGGGTGAGTCGCTCGGCACCTATATTCCTTACAAGCAATGTTTCGTGGTACATCTTGGAAACATGTTTATTTCATTTCACCAAAAGATGTTGCAGGGAAGCTGGTTTTCTACCAGATGGAGGGAAACGCTGTGTATGTGAGGAACGCAGGAGAGCTGGCGTCCGACGTTCCCACAGAAACGATGTTCGAACTCTCCAATCCCTGGAGGAATGTCAGCTCTGCAGAGTTCACCTACACCTGGGACTTAGGGAACGGGTACGAGGCTGGCTGGGAGTCAGACACTCTGTAGAGCTCTGGTGTGACTTAGTGTCTCACGCAGCTTCTTTTTTTTTTTCTTTGATGCAGAGAAGTGATACACGGGACAGAACCAGTCGTCCGCTACCATTACCCTGAATCAGGGAACTACACCATGTGGCTGAAAGTTGGAGTGAACGGGACCAAATCTGCACCTCTGATCACCGGAGTCTACTCTACGGACGTTCAAGTCCTCGGTCAGTTGTCTGATACAGTCACATACAGGCAACCTGCTGCAGCTGGATGCCAAAAATGTTTTAATGTGTTGCTTTTTCCCCCCCAGTCTTATCTTATGTCTTGAAACCCATTAAAGGTTTTAAAATACTGACTATGAAGATTCTGCCGTAGAGAATCGCCTCAAAACATGATCATCTTTCAAGCTGAGAAATGATCAGACGCAGCTGCTGTTTGTTGCCCAGGGCGAAATGAAACAGAATTTGTTGCCTTAATATTTGTGAACTCCCCAGGATTTATATATATATATATATATATATATATATATATATATATATATATATATATATATATATCTGCATTATTAGGAACTAAAACAATTAAAAAAATGTTTAAAAAGGAGGGGGAAAAGTGATTCTATAGTTTTACAGATCTCTGGCTGGAAGGTTGGCGTAAACAAAAATGCATACTTTTCAAAAAATGTTGGAAAGATTGGACGCATGTAGAGACTTTTCTTAGATTTTATTTAAAACCGATGACTTTGCTATTATTTTTTGGATGACAGTCTGTTAATGCTCATCAGTTTGGAGTTTGTCCAGATGGACTTCAACTCTGAGACGTTCTCAAACACAGATCTTGACTTTGAACTGGTCCTTCAAAAACTGCTTAACCTCCTCTAACGTTCTTGTTTTCAGAAAGCACCGTTTCTCATCATAAGATGAGCTTAGTCTAAAACTCTGACTCTGGTAATATGCTTGTCTTTAAGGAATGCTAGGTGTTTAATTTAAAAAAAAAAATTTATCTGCAAAACTCAGATGGAGGTATTTTGCAGTCCACACTAAAAAAGTTCCTTGTTTAATCCTTCCTGTTATTAGTGGCTTCACAGATCATTTTCTTCAGTTCGACGAGCATCAACAGTGTCTTTGTTTGCACTTTTTCACGTGATGGAAAAATCCAGCTCTTATCGTTTCCATCTGTTGCTCACAGATATGCTTTATGTACTCTTAAAAGTGTGAAAATTTGATACTTCTTCAGATATCACTTTATGCTGAAACTAATCTTTGAAATCGTTACATGACTAATAACTGGAATGACTTTGCAGATGCCATCAAAAACATTGAACTGAAGGGACCTTCGGATTACAAGGTGTCTCAGGACACCAGTTTGGCTTTTCATGTCGATGGAAGGTAAGATGCATTTGGCTAGTTTGGTTTCTTGTCTGCCAACATATATTTTAGATATTTGACTTTATGAATAAATCCTGTATTTAAATACATTTAGACTTGCTTGGCAAAATGCAGTTTTCCGTTTTGGGTCTTTAGTCCTCCAATGTGGGTGTGCTGGCGTTTCCTCGCAAACTGTGAGCCTGACGGGACAGTGGGCTGCACGCTGGCCATGCTGTATGAAAACACCCTGCAGCTGAACCACACCTTCACCTCTGCTGGGGTCCACTGTCTGGACATCAGTGTCCGCAATGACGTCAGCAAGCTGCAGACCTCCTTCAGCCTTTACGTCAGGAGGAACAGTGAGTGATCGACACGCCAAACACACCCCAAACACCTGAAGTCAAAGATGTTTATATCCGTAGAGAAAGACAAGAAGGCAGAGACTAAAGTGGACAGCTAGGAGAAGAAGAAGGAATGAGTGACTAATGACAACCTTTTACACTCACTGACAAAACAAGTTCAGCACCCAGGAGAAGTAGTAGAATTTATATATAATTCGGATCACATGCAGATCAGAGATGTAAATGATTCGATTTGCAAGGAGCTGGCACCGCTAGAACAAGCACCAGAGGACAAAATGGTGGCATCACAAGAGGAGCAACAGTGTTATCAGATAGTTGCTGATAACATAACACTGGGTTATTGGATAGCGTCCAATGGTAAGTCATAAACAGTGAGTGATGGTCACAAGAAAACAGAGGACTCTTAGACAAATTAGACAGAAATACCGGCAACATTTTGACAGGACTCACGTTCTGAGTTTGTGTAGCTGGGTATTGTTTAATATGGGGTACACTGACATCCTCAGGGGGCACCCACGCATAGTGTGGGGGTGAAATGGTTGAGTGTGTTGTAATTAATTGTGTAAACTGACCCAAAACTCCAACAGCTGAGTCATTCTTCAGCTTCCCAAAGGACAAGAAAGTTGGATGGATGTTTGTTAGTTTAGTTCCTGGTGAAAATTACAACCCAGAGTCTGGAGACTGACTGCAGGTAACATTTTAAAGAGGACCACCTGAAAAACAAACCTTCAACAGAAGAACCACTACCTGTCGGACCGGCACCGGCCGCCTCCTGCTGTCCTGATGTAAAACTCCTTGATGATTGTAGAGCTTGGGGGTTCCCCTTGAGAAATGTGGGACTCGAGTTTCTGACAGCATCCCTCCAGACCAAAACAACAATCATGTTTTCAAAGCAGTACTCTTATTAACAAAACTTGCTTTTTCTTTTGCTTCCATTTCCCCTGATAAACACTGACAGTAACATCCTCAGTATCCTACAGCGGTCTGCCACAGCTGGCTCCGCCTCCTTTTACGTCACCAATCCAGGAGATAACTCCGCCCACACAATCACCCCACTATGGGATTTTAACACAAAAACTCTAAAAAAAAGTCATTAACGTTTTAAATCAGAGAAAGTGTTTTTATGATAGTGTTTAACTTAAAGAAAAACATGAAAACTCTTTTTTTAAATTTTGTCTTTAATATTTAAGTAGTCCCATGCCCGCTCCTGCATGTTGAGGAGTTTGCTCAGGAGATGAATCATATTTGCAGATCAATTAGTTTCTTTCATCCAGACACAAAATGACAAACAGGGTTGTTCACAGGAAATCTTCAAAGACTAAAGGAATACCTTAATATTTTACTTTTCCCATCTTTGATCAGAAACTGCCTTTGGTCTTACAAAGCTCAATTAGAGGAATGAGTTTCATGTCGCAGTTGTTTACAAACTGTCTTTTTTTTTTTGCTTTTCATTGTGATTTTGATGTTTGGACCACACTCACTTTGTAACACAATTTGTCACCTGCAGATCCGGCCCACCTGTTCTTCATCCTGTCATGCGCTGCCGTTCTTGTTGCGACTTTCTCCTTTATTGTAGTCGTCGCCTGTCGTCCTCGTCGCCAAAATCGATTGCAGGTAATCTGTATGAGGAGGTTAGCATGTTGCAAAGTTTTTGCTGGCATTTCCTGGTGTAATGTTTTCTTGTGAACCTTTTATTGATAATCTTTAATACAGTATTCTCATACTGAATGGCATCAATGGCAGAACATTATAACTTATATAATCAAACTGCACATTTTTAACAGAAAAATCAAAATGTAAGAAACCTATATTTTAAAACTTTAAATAACTGTTTTCATGTTTAATGGCTAGATGGCATATGTATTGCAGATGTCTATAATTCAGTTCTTCCTCGTAAAAAAAAAAATTTCAAATATCTATAAGAGATTCATCCTAGTCCACAATCAGCATTTCTGAAACTCCACTCTTTCCAGGACAAATAACAAGTAAGTTCTTCTCACCTTGAATACTAATTACTATTCCAGATAGCATTGTTGTCCTTAGAAGAAATTCACATTTTAGTTATATACATTTTTATTGCTACTCTTGATAATTTTCATTTAGCCTTTTTTACGTGAAATACCATAACACATTCCATATAGACATCTGCAATGACATTGTTCCAGACCATTATTTCAAAAACAATGTCTGAATTAGCTTCTTTTAAGTTATAACATGAATACTGGGTATTCCTAATGTCACTTTACATTGTTTAATTCAAAACTATACTAGAAATATTGGGAATACATTCAATTTTGGTTCTCTAAAATTAATTTTATGACTAGTAATAATCGGATTGTAGATATCGGGTATTAACAATGTTCATTCTGGATAGGAAGAAAGAACAAAACATGGCTCTTTGACCATCTTCCTCCTCCTGCAGAGCTCTCAGATCAACACAAAAAAGCTTCAAATTGGTAAATGAAAATCATTACTACTTTAATGAAGGGAACGAAAAACAAAGTCGAAACTAGAAAACCCCTCAGAATTTCCATTCACCACCAGTTTAAGTTGAGGGGTTGTTTCCACCCACAGAAGGGCAGGAGTATTGCACATAGGCTCAGTTGTTGCTTTGATTTACATCTGAGGCTGAAAGTCCAAAAACACATACATGTGAAAAGTGACATCATTTGTCCTGAAAGAATGACATTCGAGACGTCTGAAATGTTGACTGCAGAGAGGACGAGTGGCGTTCTGAATGGCTCAGATGCACATTTTTGACTTGAAAGAACTGAGTTATGATCCTGAAGTTCCTGTCAAGTCATTATTTGATAAACTGGCTTTGAGTACGAAGTCCAAAGCTGAGGGAACTGAGGGCGGTGGGGGGTCGCAGCACCCCTTTGTGGATAAGAAGAATTAACATTAACAATGAAGAAATAAAAAAAGGAATAAAGGAATGTTATGTATGTTTATAATCCAGTTATATATTTTTTGGAAAATGACATAATTATGGGAGAAAATGAAGTTCCTGTTTGGGAAAGTACAGCTTTTCTCACCCCGATGTAACACACCTATGACTACGTCACACCCAGCAGCCCAACACACTTGTTAATCACAGCGAATTGTGTTTTAAAACTTTATTTCCTGTTGTCTTTTTTAAAAATTTGAGCATCTGCCCTTTTGAAAGTTTCTGCTCATCCCTGCAGTTTAGCATAAACAGTTAGAGTAAAAATATGTGATGACAAAACTTGGTTTCTTTACCCGTAAATTCCACCAGTTATGGTTTACTTATTAGTTTTCTTTGCCTTTTTGTATATTTGTGTCAACAGAGGAGTCCACCTGTGATACAGTACCTTGGCAACAAGTTACATTGCTCAGAAAACTCTCATTGTATATTATAAATTGTATGAAATTACATTTTTGATGAAGCGTTTAATCCAAAACCATTCTAATCGTGACTCATAGATCCTGTATTTGTTTGGCTGATGTCACGTTGCAGGTTGCTGCTTCCAGCAACGCCATGTTTCTGAAGGACCAAGACTCCGAGAGTCAAAGCAAAATCCATTTCAGCTTCTCCGCCGTGGAGAGAGGAGAGAAAGAGCCGCTCATGTTCCAGCAGGGGACCCAGTACTGCTTTTAACCACCACCCTGCTTCCGACTCCACCGTCTGTCTAGATGCTATTACACTGCTGTGTGGCTGGCACAAAAAAAAAGTTAACTTGCATCTCTTTTCTGTCGTTTCCTAAACGTGTAATCTATAACTAATCTGCTTGACCAGGTCCAGCCTGTTGTGGCGTTTATCAGAAATAAAGACGCACTTAAGCCTCGGGGTTAAGTAATGGTTTTGCCACCGGTGTTCAGCAAGAGGCCACATGCTGCAGATGATAATCTATTATTGAGTCACGGTGTTCAGGCTGACATTCAGATGGACTAATGAGAAACTGATGGCTGGAGTGCAGCTCATGTTTAAACGATGAGTCATAATTTATGTAAGCTGTGTGAAAGAATCACAACAGTCCTCTAGTTGTGCTTCTTTCCCCCACATTTACCCATCACTTTTGGGTAAAAGTCATAAAACACTGGGCACAAAACAAGAATCACCTAGGAATCACCACATTTTGTTTGTTATTTTTTTATAATGTTAGTTAACAGCTCAACATCTATGTTTTATAAAAAAAATACCAGAAAGTTGTTGAATGAGTTGTACAATTAATAAGTTAAGCACAGAAAGTGACTTTTTTTAAAATATATCCACTTGTTGACATTTTCAACTGAAGACTTTGAATCAGCTACGCCTCCTACGTAAATCTGGACCAGCTAGAACCCCCCCCAAAACGCCCTCTGGCTACATCTCCAAGTCTGAGTGGTTGATCAAACCATCTGTTTAAACTTATGCTTTAATTTGTTTTCATGGTCTGTGGATTGTGAAAAAAACATACAAGAAAACACTGTGTGGAAAACTGCCCAGAGACACTGCTGATTGACTCTACCATACACAAAAATGGCTATTACTCAGTGAATTTTACAGATATTGAGCTGAAATTTGGTGTGTCCGTAGCAGACAGTCATTCACGACACATACTCTGAGTGCACGACATTGTGCTTAACGTAATTTATAAGGTTTGACCAAAACAGCTATGAATCCATCATTTCTCAACATAGTCTAAAAATCTGGCATGAAAGGCTTCAAGGAATTCTAGGCCTTTAATTCGTTGCCACAATAGAGCCTGTTGGGGGTTTTTCCAAGCCGTTTGTGATTGGCTGGAGGCTTTAAGGAGGGAGTGACGTCACACGTGACCTTGCGGCCTCCTCATCTGTTAAGCGCCGCTAATGCCACCTGTTGCTGGTATTTGATTCGGGCCAACAGAGTCTAAAAATCCCACTCAGCCTGCCTTATTAGCTGCTCATGTCACACCTGTTTCCCCAGCTTAACAGGTACAGGAGACAAGGTGATCTTAAACTGATGTGGAGCTGCCATTAAGCTTAATCAAAGGCCAGCAGATACCAACCAAGAGCTTGGGGTTTACTGCACAGTTGGACCTTAAAGAAAAATACGAAAAGTAAATCTGACAAATGAAACAGTTATAAATTGTTTTGGTTTTTTTGCAACAGTTATTTTCTTTATTTTCTTCCATTTTACATATTGGCAAAAACAAATCCTTTTTTTTTCATCATGTAGAAAATATTTAATGGCACTTAAGCATTTAGAGGAAGGCCACAAGACGAGATGGGCTATGTCTAACAGGGTACTTGAGCTGAAAACACTTAGAACGTTGGAAAACCTACAACTCCACTGAAAAACAAGAGGAAAAAAACACCACAACAAAACAGGAAGTTATGCAAAACAATTAATTTACATCCAAATACATGTTTGTTACATTTTCTCAAATCTTAATTAGACAACCCACAGCGACGGTATTACAAACAGAAATTAATATTTTCCCAACATAACTGAACATTTGTGGTTTAAAAGAAAAAAGGCCAGAAAGAAAGCACTGAGAGTAACGGCTGTGTGTATGTTTCCCAGATGATCTACCTATCAGCTGATGCCACATAACAGAATGAGTTCCTCGTAGTATTTTTGCCACTTTAATCCATTTAAAAAGACTGAACATGTCAGGATCAGAGGTTTGATTGATCGTGTCTCTAAGCCCATTCATTAGTTAAAGAAAAAGACATTACATTTAGCCGGGCTTTGAGCTTTACCACTCACTCCCACACAGCCTAATAGAAGCGGAGCATTGGCCTGTTTGTGGAGTTTGAACGGAGGGAGGGCGAATCTTGTGAAGGAGGTCATGCCTTCACACTAATCTCTTTGGGGGATCTTTGGCTCATGTGCTGAAGAAGTAAAACATGTTAAAAGGATATTCTGGCCGTTCTGAAGTGGGAAGAAACAGCATCTTATTTGTGGGAAATAGCTCTACGTATGACCTCCGTTTGGAGAAACGGTGCTTCATTCTGACCAAACCAGTGTGCTAACAGCTAAGACCAAAGTCGACTGACACCACCTTATAACAGCTCCAATCTTATTCATGTAAGCACTATTTTATAAACCTTTACACTGCTGTCAATCTTGTGTCGACAAGCCAGAGTTTATCCCATTGGGGCCATTTTCAAAACAACTCCAATCTCTAAAGCATGAAAGCAGTTCAAACACTAATATTTAAACCTGAATGTCAAGAAACCCCAAGGCACTCTATTCCTAAAATAGTTAAAGCATGTTTATTTTCCATGGCGCATTCCTTTACAATCGAACGGGTGATGTGGTAGTGTTGACGAGCGGGGAGGGGAGGAGGAGCCTCCTCTTAAATGGAGAGCAAAGTGGGAGGAGGAGTCACCTTAAATCAGGGAGGACCTATCAGCGCCAACTACGTTCATGGTATCATTTAACAGCTGTCAACTTGATCATGCAAAAATCCAAGAAATCGACTACTGTTTAACACTAAGTCTGTAATTTCTCATGCTCAGCTGATTTACTGACTTTATTTGTCCCATTTGGATCTTGTTTACATCAGCTATATGCTTTAGCCGCTGGATCTGAGCAAAGCATTCGACTGATGACCCGGCTAATGCGCCACTTTAAATGGAGTACAAACCACGGCAACCCAAACAGCCTCTTTGTGACCCGGGCTGCAAATGGTGCGTGGCCAATAACTCCAGTGCTCCTATGGCGGTCTATTTCTTTGATCTTTGATTAAATTCTGACAAGGAAATAAAGGCATTTTAACCATGTTAGGGAGAGAGAGCCCTGGAGTTTCTTTACATTCAAGTTTGTGCTTTTACCATCCTAAGAACACCTCGTTTGGACTCATATTAACCCCCAAGAAGCGCTCTTACACAGGCTTCGTTTGCAGCATATTATTCAAACATTTACAACACCATCAGTTTCTCCTTAAATGGTCAGCTTGGCAGAAATAATATGACATTCCTGCTGGAACTGAACCCTGGCGGCACCAGATTTGTTACCACTCGCTGATGCTGCTGCTATTTGCCCTTGCAAAATGAATTCAATACAAATAACTGTGTAATGCAGAACTGACAGCACTGTACAGGTCGATGAAATAGTATTTGCATCAACCATAATGAAATCATGACGGACAGGATTTTTAAAATTCCACTTGTTCACAAAAAAAAAAAAAAAAAGTAGAAGCACAATCACAATCTTTCTATGAAATCCACAATGACCTCACAGTAAGAGCGGCCAGACATGTTTTTTTTTTTTTTTGGAAAAATGCTGAATCACTGAAGACAGCAGCTAATGAAACGAGAGGTAAACAGATGATGAGTTTCAGAAATTGGACAGCCGCTCCTGACACATCTCCAAGGGGCGTTTGAAAGCTCCCCTCCCGAAGACCTCCACGTTGCTCGGTAGCCAGGAGATCACGTTCCCGGGGAGGTAGGTGCTGCAGTTTGCCATGGACTGGATCTCGGTCTGCTTCAGCACACGGTCCCAGATGTTCACCTGACTCAGCTCGCCCACAAAGGCTTGACCGGCATCGAAGCGCCCACCTACCACATCCTGTGAGAACCACAAACAGCGCCGCGCGTACATTTAGCAACAGCATCATCAACAGTAATAATCACTACTAGGTGGAGGAGGAAGTCAGAGGAAAAAAAAAGTCATTTTACTCTCCTCCAGTTGAATGAATGAGTCAGATTTTACACTATTCTTTCAATTTCTTCACTTGTCTCATGAGACACGACATTCCTAGTTCGGTGACTGAAATTATAAACTTTATTCTATTTTGTTATTTTAAAAAAGAACTTCAATTTTTTTTGTGACAGACTACTTCTTTTTGTGAGAAAAGCAGCAGCCACCTCCTGATGGGTATTAGAAAGAAACTAATCCACTTCCACATTACCATAATGTTTAAGCCGTGTAATCCCCCTCAGTCTGGAACATTTGCATTCTTCTGCCTTCCTGCTTTGATGCAACACAAGCGCTACCTCAGAAGAATCTTGGAGAAATTTACGGCATGATGAGCAAAGGTTCGGGTCCACCTTTAAACTAACCGCCGTAATATGTTGCGTGTTTCATTTTGCTTTGAAATCGCAGACATGAAGATTTTCATGAACGGACGTTTTCCCAAAGTGAAAGCACAAAACTACACAACTTGACATTTTCTTCATGTTTTTGCACAAACAAGGTTCTAAAACCTTGCCAGCAGCTTTGGGAGGTTTCAGCTTGTGTTATGTGCTTTGTCTATAAACAAAGGACACGTGGACGTCTTTGTGATATTTGCTCGATTTAAAACGATTTGGTTGAGCTCGTTCGCTCGCTGTAGTGCAGCTGACAGCTAAACAGGGTGGAAAATAAGTTTTCTGGTCGTACAAAAGCTTACATCCACTGTAAGTCTTAATAAATTTGGTCTTTTAATGACGCGTTCGAAGCGCTCCTTTTCCAGGGTGGGACGATTATATGAAATACAACTTCCACGATTTTTTAAAATTAACAACTCGGTTGACAAAATTGAGTTTATTGTAGATTTTCTCTTAAGCACACGCAAAATGATGCAAACACGCTCAAATTCATCAACCTAAATCATTGAATAAGTGGTGCCGAATGCTCTATTATGTTTTTAACTTGACAAGACCAAGGCCTATTTACATCCCCTTAGTGATCATGACCGACTGCAGCTGGGAGCATGAAAAGGATTTGTTTGACAGCACTCGTTGGACCGACCAATACTCAGAGCAACAGGGAACATCCAAGGGAGTTTTCTCGGATGTTCAGGAACGACACAGAAACCACAGCGGCTCGAGCCTGCCATGAATATCAGAGTCAGACCTGAGCACGCTTGTACCAGCTATCAAGTACAGAGGTGGTAGCATCATGCTGTGGCACTGGAGCATTGCACCAAGTGAATGGAATAAAGAATTAGGAATTATTTATCTGTGTCTCAAACCAACAGCTAAATGGTTGAAACTTGGACCCAGCTGGGGTTCCAACAGGACGGAGATCCCAAACACAACAGAACTGGGTTCTGATTGGATAAAACTGCTAACATTAAGCTTCTGGACTGGCCCTTCCCAAAGCTCCGATCTTAACCATATTGAAACTTTGAGGACTTTGCTCATAGCCTGGGTCCGTGTCGGGAAACCCACCAGCCTAAATGAACTCTAATTCTGCCAAATATTAGCCAGAGTTATACCAGTTCATGTGAACAAAAAGTGTGTGGTCGAGGTAACTCACTAAGGGACATTTAACCAAATATTAATGGGAGGTGTTTGTATATATACTTTAGCCTGTATGGATTAGAAAAAAATCCATAAAAAATTCAAACATGTGTGTCCAGTTCTTGTTTGTAAAACCCACCAAAGTTGTATGTTGTATAATGGAAAAAAAAGAGCTCTTCAAACGCTTGTTGTTTTTAAATGTGCTCATCATGAAATCGACTTCTCATTTCCTCCTTCATTTTGCGAAGAAGCCTATTTAGCCACTCGGCCTATTAACAGAACAACTTGACATTACACTTTAGGCTAATGTGAACCTGTTGCACCAGACAGATGATTATGTGGATGCTATTATGCTGTCTTTCTGAAGCACAGAAATCCTCGGGAAAGTGGCTCTTCTGTCTTTTTTTAAAATCACATTAAAAGAGCTGGAGTAACGGTACACACGCTGTTTGACTTTTTTTTGTTTTGTTTTGTTTTACCTGCTCCTGGCCCAGGATGATGACTCCTCCAGGTTTGATGGGATGCCATGCTGCGAGATTGTCCCCGGTTCCCAGTTTCTCCCCGTCCTGATAAGCGTCCCACTGGCCATCCCGGGTGGTCCAGGAGATGCAGATGTGGTGCCACTTACCGTCGCGCACCTCCAGTGGCAGCTGTGCAACCTGCAGCCAAAGTCCACGTCACTCTGAGATCGCACGTATGGGATTCTTTTATTGAGTCAATACTGATCACACTGTTTTCCTGACTTTTATGTGGGTTTTTTTTTTAGTCTAACTACTTCCGTTCTGTTTTAGCCATTCATATATCAAAACATTCAGCTCATTCTATGACTTTATTTTATTTTTTAGCTACTTTTGGCTAGACTTTTGAAACATTTAGTTTTTAGCTACTGTCCTGCTACTTTGAGCTTTTAGCTAGCCTTTTGCTACTTTTAGCTTTTAGCTACCATTCGGCTACTTCTACCTTTTAGCTAGCTTTTTTTGTGTGCTTTAGCTAGTGTTTTGCTACTTTTACCCTTTAGCTAAACTTCTGATACTTTTAGCTGATCTTCTGCACCTTTTAGCTTTGAGCTGGCCTTTTGCTACTTGTAGCTTTCCGCTACTGTTCCATTATGTTTAGCTTTTAGCTCACCTTATGTGTTCTTTTAGCTAGTATTTTGCTGCTTTCTAGCTTTTAGCTAGACTTTTGATACTTTTAGCATTTAGCTACTGTTGTGCTTTTATAGCTTAGCCTTTTGCTGCTTTTAGCTTTTAGCTACTGCTCTGCTATTGCCCTTTTGAGCGCTTTTAGCTAGTATTTGCTACATTGAGCTTTTAACTAGCCTTTTTCTACATTTAACTAGTTCTCTGCTTCTTTTGGTTTTAACAAACGAGTTTCAGTTTCTTCAGCACATTTCTGTTAAGTCTTTCAGCATTTATACTGTATTTTTTTTTAAATGTCAATTCCTTTTTTAAATTATTATTATTATAATTATTGCACAAATAATTAGCTTATAAAACCAAGCACAGCACTCTAATAACTCACCTTGTCGTTGATGAGCAGCTCTATTGGGTTATTACCCCACTCTATCAGCACAATCTCGTTTGCTTGCCCCGGCACGCCATAGGAGAATGGCGTTCCGATACCCGGGCTGGCGCCGGACTTGATCCACATGCAGAGGGTGAAGGCGTACATCTCCGGCAGGCTCTTGGTGATGCGGCCGTACAGGTAGTTGGTCCGCTGGGGGAGGGACAGCTTAAACTGCTCGGGGGACTTGAAGTCTCCTCCTCCTGACATAAAAAACAATATAAAAGAAATGAGCTCGGAGTAGAAGAAATCACCCTGTATGTCCAGGAAACACTGGTAAGAACTGCATTTTACAAACAGAGAAAGGTTTGTGTGGCTGTCTGTTAGCAAAATATCTCATGAACCACTGAATGGATTTTCACAAAATGCTCAGAATGTAATCATTTGATATATATCTACAACTGATTACCTTTTAGAATAAACCCAATTTAAGATGGCCGCAAAAGCTAAGCAACTTTAGCAAACACAAAAACGGCTCTAACTCAGCCAGTTTAACAGATACTGAGCTCAAATTTGGCGTTGTAGTAGCTGAGATTGAACCCTAACAAATACTTTGACATTACTACGCACAGTGTAGGATATTTGCTTAAAATTTAGCCTTTAAGTGTTCGAGTCAACCATGTTTTTGTCTGTTAACAAAATACCTCATGAACCAGTGGACGGATTTTATTGAAACTTTCAGGAAGTTGTGATTGGCTATAGCTACACAGCAGGTTAACCTTTAGAGTTGATGGATGGCTGCTAGATCTAATCGACTTTAGCCGACACAAAAATGGGTATAACTCACTCTCATTTTAGTGATACTGAGCTAAAATGTTGGCGTAGTAGTTGTTGCTTCATTGCTGTTTTACAGCATCCAAACTTTCTCTTTTCCTCTGTGCCACAATTTTTTTTTTCAGATTATTCCCCACAGCTCCCAAGTTTATTCCATTTGTCCCACAGCCGAGGCGAGGGACACGGCTGTTCTCCCGCTGCGGGTGTTTACCTTTCTCCAGCTCATTGATCCGCTCCACCAGGGCGTTCAGCGTGCTCTCCGTCTTCAGCCTGTAGGCCGCCGTGGTGTTGAACAGCTGGCTCTTTTCCTCCTCCAGGCTGCTGACTTTCTTCAGGAGCTGCTTCTCCAGCTCCCCGAGCCGACGCTGCAGCAGGTCGCGGAGCTCACTGGGGAAGGAGGTCCCGGATATGTTGGCCCTCATCTGCTGTTGCTGTGCGGGAGGACAGACAGGAGCTCGTGAGGGTTTCAAGCTGATGCCTTACATCACAGTTTAACAATATCTGACTCGACAGGCTGATGACTTTTCCAATGATTTACCAATATGATTGACCTATGCTTTTGGTAGCGCGGGTTAGTCACATCACCACACGACAATGATGTCATCAGTCCCGTCATGACATCACATTAATGTCATAATGTGATGACACACTTGGCGACAGTTTACTGTGCTTCGAGTTTAATGTTTTTGTATGCATTTGGATGGCTATAGCTCAGTCTCCTTCACAGATATTGAGCTAAAATTTGCTTTAGCAGTAGCTGAGAGCCATTCCCAAATAATACTTGTGGGAATTTTTTACAAATTGAGCAAAATTTTTGTTGAAAACTTTGGCAATAACTCTTGGACGCAAACTTGTCTGTCTGTTAGCAAAATATCTCATAAACCGCTGAATTATTATTTTTTTGAAACACTCACAAGTAATCACTGAATGCACATCTACACCACATTAACTTTCGGAATCGGTCGGATTCAAGATGGCTGCTGCATCTAATCCGCTTTGGCAAACACTCAAAAGGTTACGATTCGGTCAGTGTTACAGATATTGAGCTGAAATTTGCTGCACCAGTAGCTGGAAGCGTTCTCCAATATGTGCTCCAAGTACTACACGTCGCTCAAGATCTTTGTTTAAAACTTTGGCATTAACTACTGGGGTAAACGTAGTCTGTCTGTTAGCAAAATATCTCCTGAACCACTGAATGGATTTCAGCGAAACTCTCAGAAAACAATATTTCAATATCCATCAACAACGGATTAGCTTTTGGAGTCAACTCAACTCAAGGTGGCCACCACAGCTGATCGAACTCAGAGAACACAAAAACGACTATGACTCGGTCACTTTTGCATGTATTGAACTAAAACGTGGTGTGGTAGTAGCTGAGTGTCATTCCAAACGCATATTCTGGGCGCTGACAGATCGCGCGAGATCTAGCAATTTCATTTGAGATCTTGCATTGCCAGTTTTCAAGATTTGGCCAAAACGGTTTTACTTTCGTCATTTCCTGTCACATAAGAAAACCCTAATTTAAAACTGCAGCCTGAAAGGACCTAATTTAAGATAAGATGGGGAAAATAACATGAAGTGAAGAACTATTATTAACTGTGTCTAAGAAGGAGAGTTCACCCGACCTGTTGAATGCAAAAGAACAAAACACAAAAGTACCCTGATTGAACTAAGCTGACTAATTATGCAAACGGATAGCTTTTCTTGAGCTATATGGTGATAAACAAGCCCTGAGCAGGGACTCAACACTTAGCCCTGATCCTGAAAATCCGTTCCCAGAATCACACTCTGCTTTTACGCGCGGCGCCGCGTTCCGATTCAGCTTCGGGAGCAGCGTGGCGGGCCCCTTACCTCCAGGTTCTCCAGCCGCTCCTTGAGCCCCTGCATGGTTTTCCCCAGGCTGTCAATGGAGTCGTTCGGATCCGTGGGAACGTCCCCCATCGTGTTCTGCTTCTCCTTCCCCCACGACGCACCTTTGTTCCCGTACTTCCTGTCGCTGGTGGCCGAGGCGCACAGGGACAGCTTGGTGGTCAGCTCGGTGATGGTGCTCAGCTGCTTGGAGATGGTCTCCTTCTGCTGCACGATCGTCTCCCGGAGCTGCATGACGGTATTCCTTAGCTCCTCTTCTTGACCCCCGACGTTGAGGTCCGGCAGTAACGTCACGGGGCAGCTGGCGTCGCCGCTGATGGGTATCGCCCGGCAGATGTAGCGCTTCCCGTCATCCGGCTGGCCGCGGCCAAGCGCGCAGAGACACAGGAGTCCGCACAGGAGGGGGAGCATGTCTGCGACGTTCGGCGGGCGAGCTGAACCCTGACCTCCCAACCCTCTTCGGCTCAGTGCGTAAAAGTGTCTCCCGAGCAGGTCCCCCGGCTCTCCTGAGATAGGCACGCTGCCTCACGGTTGTGCCATGTCGACCAGGAAGCAAAGAATGAGACAATCCGATCAAGTGTGAGTCTGTCACCGTAAAGCCCGTTAAGGCTGCGTGTTCTAACGGCGACTATTTCTGGCGCGGAGAGCGCGCGCACCGTGGTGCTGAACAGACAGCTCCGCTTCGCCAAAGCGGATTACCAAAAAGGTGTCTGTGGAGGCGCGCTGATTGGCTGCCGAGGGCTGGCGTCACGGAGCGGTTGGCTCCAACAATTGTTTGTTTGCTTGTTTGGAAAGTTAGCCGGTGAGACAGCACTTCATTTTACAGAACATTAGCTGGGAAAAGGTAGAAGAGTGTCGGGAAAACAGCTGAACTTTCAATGTTAGCTGAATCATTTTTTTTTAGAAAGAGAGGAGATATGACAGCATATGAGACACATAAGGAGACAAGAAAGCGTCAGAAGAAACAACAGAACGAGAAAAGAATCATTTTGCAGTGAGAACTGAATGACTGCTGAAGACTAGCTACAAGCCAAAAGTAGCTAGTTAATATTAGCAAGACACTAGAGGCATAAGGTGAACTAGAAGCTAAAAGTAGCAAAATATCAGCTAAAAGCTGAAAATATGGTAAAATAGTATCTAGAAGCTAAAAGTAACCAAATGCTGACTAAACGTAGCAAAACACTAGCTAAAGGCAGCAAGACATAAACTAGAAGCTAAAAGTAGTAAAAGGCTAGTTAGAAGTTAAAAGTAGGAAACTGGAAGGTAAAAGCTAAGCTTAAAATAGCAAAAGATTAGCTAAAAGCTAAAAGTAGCAATAGGCCAGCTAAAAGCAGCAAGAGGTAAACTTAAAGCAAAAAGTCGCAAAGGCATAGCAAAAATAGTAAAAGTTTAGCTAAAAGTAGCAAAAAGCTAGCTGAAAGTAACAGAATGCTCACTAGAAGCTGAAGGTAGCTTGCAGCTAAAAGTAGCGAACCAAAAAGGTTGGTTAAAAGTTAAAAGTAGCAAAATGCTGCTAAAAAACTAAAGTATTAAAAGGCAGGCTAGAAGCTAAAAATAGCAGAATGGTAGCTAAAAACTAAAAGTAGTATACAAAGGCAAAACCAGAGCAAGTATGCTGAAGCAGATTTAAGGAGAAGACCCTTTTTGAAGGGTTTGAGATACTAATGAATTTCTGTCGGGGAAAATATTTGTAAATAAAGGTAATGATTTGAAAAGTTTTATGAAAGGTACAAAACCTAAAAGTCATAGCACCCATCTCCTGAATGAACTGAACGTTTTACTATATGAATATCTAAAATTCAAAAAGAAAAAAAAAAGAATTTGAAAAAAATAAACCCCTCAAAAAACAGGAAAACAATAGTATGAATACTGAATCAACATTCACACTATTAATAATTGGGTAAAGGTGATCTCCTTTCTGATCAGTTAGTGCCATTTTCCGGTTTCCAGTAGTTATATTTCCCTAATGAGACACATGCTGAAGAGTATACAGACCAACAATAAGTACAGAAATCATTCAGTCACGTGGGAGTTACAGTAGGAGCCCAAACACGTAATTATATTCTGTGCTCTTGCGAACACGTTCCAAATATCTACACTGAGGAGGGTCTTTAAAGGCAGAATTGCAGACATGACGACTTTCAAATGCAGGCAAGCATCTCCAATGAAGGCAAGCGGCGAGGAAACAGGATGTGGTGGCAAACAATTAGCGCCAGTTGCCCGCCTAGCTGTGAAAGGTCAATAAGGCCCGGTGTGCAGACTGGAAGACATACCACTGAGCCTTGCTTCATGCAGGCTCATGCACTTAATCACATCCGCCGTCAGAGAGATTTCATGCAGTAATAAAACAACAAAAAAGAAAAGAAAAGAAAAGAAAAAAAGAAAACTGAAACGTTGGTTTCCGAGTGATGAAATTCAAGTAATGTGTTCTTTAAAAAGAGCCAGACTCTGGTAGTTCCAGCTGATTAAAGTCAATGCATCACAGAGATACAGCATCATGACTCATGGAAGTTAAAGTACTTTAATAAACTCTACTGCTTCCNTGGGGGGGGGCAGTTTTTCTGCTTGTATGTAAAAAAACAACATTATTATCCACCACTGAAAGCTAAAAGGCGGGCAATAATGTCTGTGCAAGCGTGTGTCTTTGTCTGTTAGCAAAATACTGTAAGGGAACCATGTAACAATTTTTATGAAAACAAAGCACAACTACAGCTAATTAAAAATTTAAGTCAACCTGATTCAAGATGGCTGCCACAGGCAAATGACATCAGAAAGCCCCCCAAAAATGGCTACAATTCAACCAATTTTGAAGATAATGAGCTAAAATCTGATACAGCATATATCCCAAGCTCTAACAGATTGCACGAGAGGTCATGTAAAAACTATTTTCAAGGTTCGATCAAAGCAAACGTGAGATGTGAGTTCGAAACTCAGGCTGGACGTGCGTTCCTTCAAAGAATGCTCTTCCTTGAATTAAATACCTAAATTGCCGTGAAAATCCTCACAAAACGTTTGCGTGTCCTTCGACTGATTGAGATCATTTTGGTGGCTGAGTTCAGATTGAAGGTTGTCAACCTGATAATGAGCCCTTACTTTTAATGGCAGTGGGCAAGAACAAAAGCGCTCTTTCGTCACATCCAGTCATTTGTTGTTCTTTTTTTTGCTTCTCTTTTGGATAATTCATGCGAAATGAGGGATCCTTGCATCTTCTTGCCTCCTTCGTTTTAACCAGATCCCACAGTTTCAAAAGAAAAACAAACCCTCGGCTATTCCCAGCAGCGTTTTTCTGAGGGTTTGTTGGTGACCGACACTAAGGTCAGGCTTTACAGTGACAGCTTTTATCTACAAATGAAAGAAAAAGCAGAAAAAAAACAACAAAAAGGAAGGAGGCAAAACCTGGCAGCTGGGGACTGACCATCAACACCTTTAGTTAGTTGCACGCAGAGATTGGTAGCTCTGCAGAAACCTGCGACAGCCTCCTTTTTGATTTAATCCTGGAATATTAGGCCGTGACATCACACTTTTTTTCTGGCGCATGCGGGGGGACACACACCTGCGTGCTGGCCGCCAGCTCTTTTTTTTGTGGAAATGGAAAAACTCGGTGCTAATTACGAGAGGATCAACACTCCCTTTATAATGTTCTGTTAAGAACATATTTGCAAGGTCGAGGAGTGTAATTCTCTCTCTCTCTCTTTTTTTTTTTTGCATTTCTGGGTTATAGAGTCCATGTGCTCTTCTTTTGCAGACCTCAGAAGAGCATCTGAATNGGGGGGGATGGATGTAGATAGAGCCTTTAGATGTATGAATAGATTATGGAGTACTGCGGATGATTCAGACTCGGGCTCAATAAGGAAAGTGCACTTCTTTCTATAGAAGAAATGTTGCAGAGGTGATCGGGCTCTGTCATGGGGGCATGATCAGGCGCGGCAGTGCGCTGAGAAAAACACAAATCTAATGGACAGACGAGTGGTTTTGGAAAGCCACAGTACCAGTGTGTCATCCACTCTCTCCAGCTTAGGATAAAGCCCCCATCAGAAAAAAAGAAAAAAAAAGAAAAAGTCTACTAATGAAACAAACAGGACGGCGCAATAAGCCTGAGACAAACATCTTTTAGCAGATCATTATTACTTAGGGAACAGTGGGTGCAAAAGAGAATGAGAAAGTCACATTATATGTCAAATTATCTTTTGCATCATGTGTGACATTCACTAAAAGGAAGATCTCATTCTTTTTTTTTTGCCACTGGCCTCAGTCTATGGAAAGCTGTGAAGGAGAGAATTATGAATGAAAACCCATTAGCAAAGCTTGTGAAGAGGGGCTTCATAGATTAGATGTGATAAATAATGTTCCTCTCTTGGCCGAGCTTTATTATTACAAAGCTAATAAAACAAGTATTATCTGTGGGCCCGTCGCTAAAACCATTCTGGTCACAGCACCGATAAACACAATGTGAGGTGGAAAAAAAATGCTTTTAAGGTGATCAATGGACAATGAGGGCATCTTAAAATATCAACCTCAGGGACTGTGACCTCACGACCTCTTAGTTAACTTAAGAAAATACAATTTAATAGCACAAAGAGGCTTGTTGATAATAATTTATAATTCTAGTTATCTTTGGTTAAACATGATAAGTTGTTTTTTTTTAAGAAAAATGGCTGAAATTATGCTTAACTCTCCGTAACCCCAGACACATTTTGATGTTTATGATGAAAGTCTCATCATAAAAAAGAAAGAAAATCCAAACTCAAGCCGAAAATTTTCACTCATGATTTATTCCTTTTCTTATATCTTCTACCAAGCATCACAGAAAGTGTTTGAAACCCTTCATGCTACCATCTTACATAGCTAGTTTAAGAAAAACAGCCACTTCGAGAAAATTATTTTAAAACCTGCTCCTTTATCTTTCATATTTGATGAAACACTGGTACTATATTCATTTTTAACACTAAGTGGCAAGACATTTTTCAGACTCATGCTCAGTGGACTGCCATCTACTGGTAAAAGCAGTCCAAACCAGTGCAAACGTCATGCATATTTGGTAAAAAAATACTATACTTTTAGCTATTTATTAACCTGATTAAATACTTAAATAATACTTAAAACATACTTAAATACTTCTAAATTGAATAATACAAAAAATAAAAAAATAAATAAATCTGCAGAATGCATTATCTTATGGTATGTGTAGTAGATTTAAAAAAATATTGAAGTAATTGTTCAAACTTTGCTGTGTAAAGCACTAATTAAAAGTAAATTGAACACGATTTGAAATGACAATCGAACTCCTTGCTCATTTAAACCTGCTTATAATACATATATGTATATATAAGCTCCATGCTCTAGTGGAATAAAGCTGAGACGGCAAAAAATCTGTTTATTTACAGTATTTCTATAGTGTAATATTCATAGTAGTTGCAGCGTTCTCCTTTTTCTTTTACTGTCAAAATCCTGACAGCCCGAAGACCATCGAAAACGATGGTCTTATATCCTCTGTTTTCAGTTTGTATCAATACGCCGGTACTAGAGTAAAACATTTTAAGCAATACAAGTTTTTTTAACCACCAAACATCAACTGTTTCATCTTCCCGAGTGTAATAATGCCAATAAATTATTACTATATCGTATTTTTACTTTTATATGTAAGATATGACGAGAGACGCGCGGAGGGATATTTCACATTTATACTTGGGTGCCAAGAAGAGAGCGAGCGCGGCGGACACAGAGTACAGACTGTTTCCTGTCGGCGGCTTGGGGTATGTGCACAAGGTTAGCTTTGTCTTTTAAACTTTGCTGAAATATCAGGTGTACTCTGTAGCTTATTTGGTGCAGATTCTCTTTTTAGCATTGTTTATTAGAACCAAGGTTTTTTTTAATTTTCTGCAACCCGTACCTGATTTATCTGAAGTAGCCGGTAATGTTAAAATGCACGAGCGCTTTTTTTTTATTCTTTGAAAAAGCTAGCTTGTTTGCTAACGTTTGCCCTGTGTCCTGCAAAACATACGTGCGCAACTTTTGATGCCTTACTGAGCAGATAAATGAGCGCGTAACGCAACATGACAATTGCACCGTTCAAATGTTTCGCCGAAATGTTGTAAACGCTTAAATACTAGTGGAAGTTACAAAATTGTGCTAGCTGATGCCTGATGACATCATCACTGTGCGTCTGTTGATCAGCGTGTTGTTTTTCGATCTGTTCATTCAGGATTTTGTCCCCGTGCTTTTTTCTTTTGGTTGTGGTGAAAAGTGATACATGTAAACATAGCGGAGAACACAAATTTAGGCTGTCAAGAGAAAACAAAATTATTCTAAAAATGTTTAGTGTTGATGCAAAAACAGTAAATCTTTTTTGACTCCTTACACCTGACAATTATGCTTCTGTTATATTTATATGGTATGGACATTTGCAATAATAATTTGGGATAATATGACACACTTTTTTGTCAGGTAGCACATGCTCAGCTTTCTCAGAATTTGGTCTTTTTTTCATTGTTAGCTTTATCATCTACATGTCTATAGTCACTTGTTAGTTTGTTTTTTTTTTTTACATCTTTTTGTGGGTTCCATTTATTGTCAACTTATTGGCATCATTATCATTTGATTTAAATGAGAATTTCCTAACTGGCTTTCTACCTTACTCTGCATTACATTCATGTAAGTGATAATGACATAATGAAACTATTCTGAAAAAAATGAAAAGTTACCAAAACTCAAGGAACACATTTTTTTTATTGATTATATTAATGTTTAAATATAACTTGACATCAATTTTTCACCTGCGTGGGCCATGTGTGATAGTAAAATTGTCAGGATTTGTTTTATTTTAATGCTTGGCATTTTACTTTTAGTTCAAGTTCAAGTTTATTTATAAAGCACACAGTTAAAAAACAATTGCTTTTGGCAAATTGGTGTACACAAAACAAGGTAAGGATAAGAATAAAATACCATAAAGCTAACTAACTTTAGCTATCTTGGTTTTGGGAAATTTGTGGTGCTCTTTCATTCATTGTTCAGTGGGTGGCAGTTTATGGCAGGCCTATTCAACAAGTGCCTCGTGTTGGATACAGCCTTTTTAATACATTTCTTTGGCCCACACAAAGCTGCCATAATCCTGAGCTGCTTCTGTACATTGAGTCTCATATTAAGCTAGTGGAACTCTGCACCTGTACATCAGACAATCTTTTGGAAATCGACTGATCTGTCTAACCTGTGCAAGGTTCAGTAAGGCTTCAGTACAGACAGATAACAACAGCCAAAAGGTGCATTAAGCTAAGCTCACAGGAAGCATCAAAATGTCTCTTTCAAAGCCAAAAAGATGGAAAGTAGTAGATGGACTGAAAGTTGTGTTTTCATTATTCTGCCAGCAGCAACCATTGTTAAATGAACGTTTTGAAGAATGCACTGTGAAAAGACAATCCAAGTCAAATCGTGCCACACGTCCTGCAAGTTTTCCAGAAAAATTACTGGAACAGGGAGCTACAGAGCTGCTTGCATCTTTTCATGAGTAGCTCGGACAATAACCAAAAAAAGGCTGTTTTTTTTTTTTAGGTGAAAACTGTGAGAGACTGATTGCTTGCTGTCCTTGTTGAAAGTTTTACAAATTATTGTGTGTGGCCCTCAAACACCCAGTAATTTGTATTTACAACCCACTCGCAAATAGAGCTGTTTGACCCTGGTTTATGGGAGAACTCACCTGAGCTGCCTAAAGCGCCTCTATACTTTCCAAATATTTTCTATATACGAGAAAATGTTGCTCACTGTGGTACCTAATGTATGAGAAGCAGTTAATGCCAGTGACTGAGGGTTAGTTTTATGACTTCTGGTTTTGTGGGGTTTTTTCGTTCATTTCTGCAGCACATGAGGTTGCAGTGACCACAGACATCAGCGCAGACTGCTGCTCAGTCTGTCCCCGACGCCACAATGGCATTTGTACCCGCGCCCAGCCCCACAGTGGTGGACCAAACCACCCTGATGAAGAAGTACCTGCAGTTTGTTGCCGCGCTCACGGACACGAACACACGTAAGTTCACTAACCTGGGTGTCCTCAGATGCCTGAAAATGTCACAGGACTGCGCCAAAATAAGGTTGTTTAGGAATCACAAGGACTTTTTTAAACACATTGCTTGTATCAAGAAAAGAATTATGTTTATATTCACATTTTGTAACTGGTTTGTTACAAATTATTGTGCATAGAAATCTGCAAAACATTATTATCTGTAATTCAGAATTCAATATATGTAGTTATTAAATTACAATAATTTGGAGTTGAGGATTTTCCTTAAATCTGAGAAACATGTTCTACTTTAAAACCTGAAGAAATGATTGCATACAATAAGACCTCATGTCCACGGGTGTTTATAGGTTTTATGTTTTGTTCTATTAATGAACGACAGTGTTGTGATTTTAATGTTTTTAAATATTTGACACCGATCAGAAGTTTTATGGAGTTTGAAGGGCGATAGTAATAAAGGTTATTCAAAACAAATTACAGAAATGTTAATAGAAGGATTCACAGTAGCTGGTTTAAGAAAAGTTTATTTTAAATCACAAGTTTTATCCAACTTAAAAGATTTAACTCTGTGTCAGTGGAATAAACGCTGAATCTCTGTGCTTATGGGCAATGTGATGAGAGCGATAAGCTTTAGTCCAGTCAAAGGTACGAGTGTGTGGGAGCGCGCTTGTTTGTGCGAGTGTGTGTGAGTGTGTGTGTTTCTTGATGTACCTTTTGATTAACCTGGACGCTGAAAGTGAAACTGATAAGATCTGAGTGGCCCCGCTGAGCACGCAGAGACGGCCACGAAGAGTTGGAACTGTATCCCTCAGGCAGCTTGATTAATGGTAGCGCTCTGTCCTTCAACTTCCAGCTGATGAGACTAAGCTGAAGATGATGCAGGAGGTCAGCGAGAACTTTGAGGTGAGTTTGATGAATGCCTTTAGCTTGTGATGGAGTGGATTAATTTTCCATGTATCTGCAGATGGATTATGATACATTTTGTAGGTTTTAAGGATCCCGGTCAATACTTGGAGAAAACTCTTTAAGGGGTAATTTGAACTTGGGGAAATTACTGTTTCAGATACAATTAAATAAACATGTTGAAAATATGAAGATACTGGTAATAAGTCGGGTTTCTCTATAACATTCCTCTTCGGTTTGTGTTGTTTTATAATCTTAAAACATCTTGGACTTATCACTTTCAGAACGTTACGTCTTCGCCTCAGTACTCCACCTTCTTGGAACACATCATTCCTCGCTTCCTCACGTTCCTTCAGGATGGAGAGGTGCAGTTTCTCCAGGAAAAACCTACACAGGTATGCAGCCAAAGACAAGAGCTTGGACTTGTTTCTTTATTTGTGAAAAGTATACAACTTAATATGAGGGTTTTCCAAGTCTTAAGAAGTATGGAATAACATGAATTTTTTTTAAACATTAACATTAATTTTTCTAAAAGATTAAACAGAATTTTTTTTAAGGATTTTTTTTTGTGTATAAAGACAAAGTCAATCTGATGTTCATGTTTTGGTTCTTTGACCACATCCAACCTCAGATTTAGGATTCGGGCCATCAGTAGCTTTGGTTTTAAATTTCTGATTCAAAACTTTTAGACCACACTTGGACGTCGTATGGCTGGAGGGCCAGAAGAGGCCGTTACACCATCTGTAACTGGTCCCCGGTGTCCTTAAATTAAGTCGATGAAAACCAGCACTTTTCTGATGAAAATTTAGGCAACTGAGAAGAAAATCTAAATGAAACAATTTAGATGAATGCAGTTTTACAAATCTTTTTAGGTAAAATAGGCTGAAATGTTTTCTTTGGGGTTCCAAAAGCAGACTGAACATAAATGGTTAAAAAAAAACAAATAATATACTTCCTCTCTGCTTATTATAAGTTCACAAATATTTTATCACAAGAGAGTATCAGGGAGATTTTATTTATTTTTACCAAGAATGCTAACTTATATAACCCCACATTACTTCTAAAAGTATCACCTTAAATGGTATAAATGCAGCTCATTATCCATGTAATATAAATACATTATACAATGTTTCTGTCACAAGCAAGCCCAGTTTGAAGCTTTCAGAGTTTTTTATTTTGCTATAAATGGAAACACAGTTTTATCAAATAAACATGATTTTGTTTGGGAGAAAAAATCAACCCTTATACTTTAAACAAATAAGAAAAATTGTAAACTTTTTTCCCCCAGAAGTGTTTTACTACTGTCTGCTTTTTGTGCACAGTTTGTGGCTTTTATAGTGCCTGAAGTGTGCAGATGATAAAAGCATCATTCATAGAAAATTTTCAATGTCAGAAATAACTTTAAGACATTTAATCAGCAAATATGAGCCTGGAAAACTTGAATTTCATAATAAAAAATGAGTAGAATTCTGGTTATTATTCAAGAAAGACTTTGATCTACCTTTTAATTAATTATTTGTCATGGTCAGTGTCAATTTTATTTATACAGCATGTTTAAAAACAACAAGGTTGACCAAAGTGGTTAAAAACAAACAGGAATCAATAAAATGAGTTCAGAATGCACATCACGCATAAAAATCAACAAGTCAAATATAACAGTCTAAAAACAAAGAAAACACCACAATGTAAAAGATCTGCTGGAACTCAAACTGAACTTGAGTTAAAAGCCAACCAGTGAGTTTTCAGGCGGGTTTTAAAAGGCTGTAGTATTCGCTGCTCCTGCTGCTGGAATCCACTTTAGGCTTTAACTTGAAGGTGTTTTCTTTTTGTTCAGCAACTGAGAAAGCTGGTGCTCGAAATCATCCACCGCATCCCAACAAACGAACACCTTCGCCCACACACCAAGAACATCTTATCTGTGATGTTTCGCTTCCTGGAGGTACGAGTTCTCTTCTCTTTTTTTATTTCTTTATTTATTTTCTACGGCTGATGGTTTTGTTGCAGAACTACGTGTCGGTCGTTGTTTTGTGCTGCAAGTGTATTTGAATGTTCACTCTGATTTCTAGGGGGAAAAACAGAATAAAGGGGTACTTTTATGTTATAAATTTTAAAATGCAGGAACTGTTGTGCAAATTTATGTTTTCTCGTCATTTAATTTCACAGATTGAAAGTGAGGAAAATGTGCTGATTTGCCTTCGAATCATTATCGAGCTGCACAAACAGTTTCGCCCTCCAATCTCTCAGGAGGTGAGCATCTCCGGATCAGTTGTTTTAGGATTCTTAGAAACTGTGGAAAAATAAATCCTGATTTTTAATATCCTTCCTTTGTTATTACACCACTGTGCTGATTCCTGTATGACTCTATTTACCAAAATATTATTGGAAATCATGCTAGAGAGTTTTCAACTCGTTTTCTTTATTTGTTTCCTGTCAGATTCACCACTTTCTGGACTTTGTGAAGCAGATTTACAAAGATCTTTCGAAAGTTGTTGTAAGTACAGCTCCAGACCTTCTGGCTTTTCACACATCTGATCTTTCATTTTACTTTTGTCTGTGTTAAATCATCTCCTTGTCACCTCTCTTCCTTACTTGCCTTTTCTCCCTTCAGGCCAGGTACTTCGAGAATCCACAGGTGATAGCTGAAAACACGGTGCCCTCACCTGACATGGTGGGGATGATCACGTCGGTCCTGGTTAAGACCGCACCTGAGAGGGAGGACAGCGAAACCCGAACAGTAAGCTGCCGATCAGCTCGTGGGAGATTAAAGCTCCTGTGTTGTTTAAACCTCACTCTGTGTGCGTCTTTGCGCTACAGCCTGAAACCACTGGATGGCAGTGTTGCAGCGTTCTGTGACAATAACAAGAGACAACGAACCTTACAGTTATTTAAATATAAAATCAATAAAAACACACCATGATTGTTTTTATAATAACCATTGAGCGGTGGGAAGAAAAGTGTAACACCAAGCAGCTCTCATCTCAGTGTTAACTAAACGTTTATTAAACCACACTTAGTCTGAATAATGCTGTTTGGAAAAACATAAAATCTTGAAGAAAAGCAGCTTTTGTTTCTTTTCTTTTTGTGTTTAGTTCTGTTTTACGTGGCAGTTTCGTGTTTCCTGAAACAAGCTGTATATTCAGTAGTTCTGTTCTGTTTCATTTTATTTTAGTGTTCTCATTAGGTTCTCTCCTTTTTGTTTCTGCCTCAAGCACACCATCATCCCTCGAGGGTCGTTGTCTCTCAAGGTTCTGGCTGAGCTGCCCATCATCGTGGTGCTGATGTATCAAGTAAGTGAAGCAGTTGCAGACTCGTCTTTTCACCTTGTCACCTTGGAAACGCGCTTCACACTGAAGACGAAAGCAAAGAAAAGGCCCATATGTAAAATCTAACGGATTAGATTTGAGCTGTAATAACATCTTGGAAGCACTGTCTTTTATTAACTGAGCTTGTTTGTTCTTGCAGCTGTACAAACTGAACATCCATAACGTGGTGTCAGAGTTTGTGCCTCTCATCATGAACACCATCATGCTCCAGGTGTCTCCCCAGGCCAGGTAAAACACAGCTACGTGTCCGGAAACGCTCCTGTTTCAGGATATGTTTAAGTGCATCTTTGAAGGAGGTGGGGGTGGGAAAAATCATTTTCACTTTACAGAATTTGAAATGGGTTTGGGCATGTTAAAGAGAATTGATTTTTTTTCTTTATTGTATTTATTTTTTGTTCTCCCCCGGTCTAAATTTGTTGATGGCTCGGCTCTGCACTTTTCCCGTTGAAGCTGGAGTTAAAATCCATTTGGGAAAGTTAAAATTGGCTTAGCAGGAGGTGAAGCCTCTCAGGGTAGGAGGAGAAGGTTGTGTTAAGCATTTTGAACAGGAAGGAAATGGTGCAGAGTTAATTTAGAAAAAAAAAATATATATATTGGATCAGTTTTCTGGCAAGTGTAGAGAAGGATTCTTCTACATCCAGTAATAACTGTGACATAAACCAACCTATGTAGAATTGACTCCCACATGTATACACACAATTTTACCAGCTGTAATTGCCAATACTGCAGGTTTGCAGTATAATTACCAACATCATTATTGTCTCTCAGGCCACAAAGTGTTTATTTGGATGTTAATTGTTTCCTCTGTAGGCAACACAAACTGTTTAACAAGGAGCTGTATGCAGACTTCATTGCTGCTCAAATCAAGACTCTGTCGTTTCTGGCCTACATCATCCGAATCTACCAGGTACCAGATTTACAGCCATTTTATTTGTATTCATTTATTAGTTAAAAAATAACCATATTTTCACATTTATTTTCAGAGCTTATGTCCTGGAAGATCTGAATTTGAAGCAAATATGTATATATTTTTTTTGTTACAAAAAATTAATTCTCTAATTTAAAAAGAAAGTTTTTTTTCGCCTAAGCGTTTACTTCCACAGCTGGCCTCAGAACACGTTTTTTAAAAAAAAGGAATAAATAATTAAGGGCTCTTTTGTGTAATTGTGTTAGGATATGGTCGGGAAGTACTCTCAACAGTTGGTGAAGGGCATGCTGCAGCTTCTCTCCAACTGTCCCTCTGAGACGGCTCACCTCCGCAAAGAGCTGCTCATCGCCGCCAAGCACATCCTCACCACTGACCTGCGCAGCCGTACGTGCACACACACACACATATTCTCACACAAATACATGTAAATTAGCACGACATGTGATTTCACACCAGAACGGTAGTGTGAAATCTGTTTTTTGCTGGGGTTTTTTATGATAAACATGTTTGTTTTTTTGTCAGTGAAAGCTCCCAAAACTTCAAGACATTTTTTTTTATATGCTCCTATTAGTAAGAACATTTGCATACTGGATTTTTGCCAAAAAGGTTTTTTTTTTTTTTTTACATTTGTGGGAAAAATGAGTCTTATCCTTGCTGTTAGACTGTGTGTGTAGAAACTTTGTGCTGATTGCAAGACGTGATTAAATGAAAAGAAAAAGCTCAAATATTTGTGAGTAAAGTTTTAAAAAGTGACTTTTATTTTTAGATAATTTGCAAGTCACGTGACACTGTTGAGATGCAAGAAAAAAATGTGATAAAACGATTTAAACACATTTTGGTTTTTAGATTATTATCTTTTTTTCTGTCTGAAGGGTTAATACAAAAAGCTAAAGTTAATCTGAACTTGAATTTTCAGCAAAATGAAGAGTATATTTTCTTTTTTTTATGTGAAGTGTGATTTGTTGTTATTTCCAACAAAGTTTAGAGCTTTAGACTTTACACACTAACTTATAAATACTTAAATGCTGACGGATCCAAAGTGGAAAACTGTTTTTCAGCAGCAGGTGTAATGGGAAAGGATCGATGCGGACTTCGCATTTCAGGCCCCGTGTTCTGTTTTTACAAGCGAAGCCCATGTTTTGCTTCCCGTCAATACACAGAAAACGCCAAACAACAGAGCTTTTCATTCAAGATACATGCCTTCAGCTGCTGACGTTATTTTAAGACCGAGTGTGATTTAGAGAAACTGGAGCTTTGAGTTTAAATGTCGTTTTTGCGTCGGGTTAAGTATCTTTGGTCATGAAAACGCAGACAGTGCTGCTAAGTGAGCCCTTAATGCAGCGCTCTTTCCATTTCAAGTTCCTGCCTCAGACCTCAGACCTTTACTGACATCTTATATCTGTAGTAAGTGGCACACTGAATGGGATGAATGTATTTAAAGCAAACTGCCTGAAATTAACTCTGTTGCCAATAAGAGACCAGTTTTCTTTCCAAACTAGGGATGATAAAGTAGCTTATAAAAGAAGTTGTGCTGGTCACTCTAGGCTCACACATGTGTTTTTATTAAAAGGTGATGCCTTTATTGTGACGTGTCTTTGTCAGTGAAACATGTTTCACTTTCCTGATCTGCTTTGAGTACCACAAGGTGACATTTTTACTTCCAAAACATCATGTTTTAAATAAGGTTTTACCCTAGAAAGTTGTTGACCTTTTAGCAAAAAATGATTTAAAAACATTTTTTAATAATATGTAATTATTTTCAAAATTTCTTGTTTTAAATAAGATGTTTTTGTTTATTACATTTTGTTGCCATAATATAGCCATTGTTGCTAATGTGGTATTAAATCAAATCTGTATTAATACTACTGACTTATAAATAAATAATAAATACACTTTTAAGGTTTTTCTCCTCTTTTCTTTCATCCATAAACGTTTTCTCCAAATACTTTAAATTGTACTGTAACATTGTACTTTTTATTTATTTATTTTTTTTAGAGTTCATTCCTTGTATGGACAAACTTTTCGATGAATCCATTCTGATCGGCTCTGGTTACACCGCTCGGGAGACTCTCAGGTAAGTTCTCCGTATACTATCTCTCACAATCCTTAGGACTCCTTAGTGTCAGCACAGGTTTGTTGTCATGGTTGATTTCTCCAGCACATGCATGCGGTGTTAAATGTCCCATCATGTTAATCTGTGGCAGAAATTGTCAGGAAAGCTGATGTTAACGCTGCGGGACAGATTGCGCTGTCGAGCTCTGATCTCCGTAGGGCAGGCTGCCCGCCCGTCCGCCCGTCCTCCTTTAGTTTGAGTCTAAATCCACCTTGACCCCTTCCCAGTTGCCAGAACAGCTCACCTCATCAACAAAATAACTGTCGTTTCACATTAGAACTGCGTAGGAAACAAGACGTTGGATGAAATCTGGCAGGACTATCAGTGCCTTTTATTATCTCACATTTTCCCGCCCTCTCCCCTTTGCTGTAGCAGCGTCTGTAAAACTACACCCTCATTGATTTCTATTTTTTGTGCCTTTAGGAAAAAGTCTTTCCACTGAAGCAAAGTCTTTTGTTCTGAAATTATATGATTGTAATTCTGCTTCAAGTTTACCAACTCCCATCTTTTTTTTTTTTTTTTTCTTCCCCCAGACCCTTGGCCTACAGCACGCTGGCAGATCTGGTTCACCACGTTCGCCAGAACCTGCCCCTGACAGATTTATCTCTAGCTGTGCAGCTCTTCGCTAAGAACATTGATGATGAGTCGCTTCCCAGTAACATCCAGACCATGTCCTGCAAGCTGCTTCTCAACCTGGTGGACTGTATCCGCTCAAAGTCGGAGCAGGAAAATGGGAACGGACGGGACATTCTGATGAGGATGCTGGAGGTAACTGTCACAGACTCGGTGCAAAAAAAAAAAACATTCTTACAAAGATATTGATGAAAAATGTTGACTCTTTCTATATTTTTAAACAGGTGTTTGTGTTGAAGTTTCACACCATTGCACGCTATCAGCTTGTCTCCATCTTTAAAAAATGCAAACCTCAGTCAGAGATGGGTATGGTTGACCCCGGGGTGTTGCCCGGGGTTCCCGCCACGCCCACGCCTTCCACCACCCCTGCCCTTCCGCCACCCGCTCCTCCGACGCCCGTTGCGGCTCCGCCTCCGGCCCCAGCAACGCCCTTTGATCGATCTGACAAGGAGGACAAACAGACGTTTCAGGTGTCGGACTGTCGCAGCCTAGTCAAGACCTTGGTGTGTGGAGTGAAGACGATCACTTGGGGCATCACTTCTTGCAAAGCTCCTGGAGGTGAGGAAAACATTTTTGCTGTTTGTTCGGTGCATAAATGTGATTTGTTGATTAAATCATGTAAAACTTTCAGAATATTAACATTTGAATGCATAAATATCCATGATTTGATGAGACTTTGTAATAGTCTGAATACATTGTTTAATTCCCTGCTTTTTATTGTGATTTTCTTTTTCAGAGGCTCAGTTTATTCCTAACAAGCAACTCCAGCCAAAAGAGACTCAAATCTACATTAAACTGGTCAAATATGCCATGCAGGCTTTGGACATCTACCAGGTAATGACACCATCTGGGATGTCTGAACTTATTTTTGCTGGAAACTTTGTGTCAAGCAGGTTGCTTTGAGCTGTGTGTATTTCTGTTGATTTTTCTTTTATATACTAAAAAAGGTTCAGGTTGCCAATAACCAGCAGACATACATCAGAGTGGCCAACTGCCAGACGGTCCGCATGAAGGAGGAGAAAGAAGTTCTGGAGCATTTCGCCGGGGTCTTCACCATGATGAACCCGCTCACCTTCAAGGAGATTTTCCAGACAACTGTGCCATACATGGTGGAGAGGATTTCCAAGAACTATGCATTGCAGGTGAATATAGGAAAAAAAATACTTTTTTCAAATGAAGGGTGACATATTTTCTTAAAATTGCAAATGTAAATACCTAATGATTCTTAAGATCATGTATTTATTTTTGCTAGATTGTGGCAAACTCCTTCCTGGCCAACCTCTCAACATCAGCTCTGTTCGCTACCATCCTGGTAGAGTATCTTCTTGAAAGGCTGCCAGAGATGGGCTCCAATGTTGAGCTCTCAAACCTTTACCTCAAGCTCTTTAAACTGGTCTTTGGCTCAGTGTCGTTGTTTGCTGCTGAGAATGAGCAGATGCTCAAGGTAATTTATCATTTTCATTTCACAATAATAATAATACTATTAATAATAAATATCTCTGTGAGCCTTTTAACTCTAAAACTCTGTTCTATTTTTCCTCAGCCACACCTTCACAAGATAGTGAACAGCTCCATGGAGCTGGCACAGTCTGCGAAGGAGCCCTACAACTACTTCCTGCTTCTCCGGGCTCTCTTCCGCTCCATTGGTGGAGGCAGCCACGACCTCCTCTACCAGGAGTTTTTACCTCTTCTCCCTAATCTGCTGCAAGGTGCAACCTCTCGGGCCATTAATCTGATATGTTTGACAATTACAGATTAACAATGAATTTTCATCTTTATTATAATTGTGGCCTAGATTAATTTATTGAAAATTTGTGCCTCACTAAGAGAATATAAAGCTCAAGTGGTACTGAAAGGGGCTGAGATTTTGCGCAAGAGAAATGTAAAAGCAGCAAAACATCTACACTTTAGTTCAAAAACATTTTTTAAAATGAGAATCAAACAGTTGTCAAAAACAATCTTGATCTCAGTATTAAAGAAATTATAATCTTTTAGGTCGTTTGTGGAAAGGCATACTGTAAAATGTTTTTTTTGGTAACAAAATCTCTAACGTATTCCCACTTCTGTTAGGTCTGAACATGCTTCAAAGTGGCCTCCACAAGCAGCACATGAAGGACCTGTTTGTGGAGTTGTGCTTGACGGTGCCGGTGCGTCTCAGCTCCTTGCTGCCGTACCTACCCATGCTCATGGATCCACTGGTTTCTGCGCTCAACGGCTCTCAGACTCTCGTCAGCCAGGGCCTCCGTACCCTGGAGCTGTGCGTGGACAACCTGCAGCCCGACTTTCTCTACGACCACATCCAGCCTGTCAGGGCTGAACTCATGCAGGTGGGAGGTCATTGATGTAGTGGTCATTATAGCTCACAAATTCTTGTTATATAGGCATGTTGTTAGTTGCAAATTATATCAAAGATCAACTAATGAAGTCCTTTAGATTTATTAAATTTGTTCATTTAGTTTGAGTCAGCACAGCTGCCATGTAGGGGTTAACAAAGGGGATGTGTTAGCTTAACTCCCAGACCTCTTTACCGCAACATTGCAAAACTGTGAAAGCTAATTTACACCTGCAAAACCAATCTATAATCTATAAAAAACTTAACTCAGTGAGTTACCAGCCAGCCTTTGTAGCTTTGTGCTGATACTGTCTATTAATGAAAATGGTTGACAGTTTGGAGAGTAATAAGTCGCTCTTGTCAGACTTTACAGTTATCAGTACAATTGTATTATTCTGACCCTAAAGCTTAGCATGTATCACTTTTTCCACCCTGTGTTTCAGGCTTTGTGGCGTACTCTCCGTAATCCAGCAGAAAGCATCTCCCACGTAGCTTACCGGGTGCTGGGGAAGTTTGGAGGCAGCAACAGAAAGATGCTGAAGGAGTCACAGAGACTTCATTATGTGGTGACTGAGGTCCAGGGACCGAGCATTAAGGTGGAATTCACTGACTGCAAAGCATCTATACAACTTCCCATGGAAAAGGTGAGATAACGAGGAAAATATGGTGACAGGAGTTCTGTCTGAAACCAGCTTGAATGCCCTTCTGCCCCTTCTTTCCTTTTCATTTGGGTTCTAGAAAGAAGGAATTGAGCAGAAAAGAGCTTGATATTCCTCATTATTGTTCTCCACTGAGAGCAATAAATCTTTGTCACAGGTTTGTGTGAGTGTGTGTGAGAGAGAATGTGAGTGAGGAGATGTGCGAGTCCTCCAGGTAATTAAATTCATGTCTTGTTTCTCCTCCTCATCCCCACTCAGTAATCATCAATCTACTGCGGGCCACCATGACGGCATTATTTACTCTCTCTAATGGCTGCTCTCCTCTCTTGGCTTTCAGTCTGTGTGTTTGCCATCATCATGGATATAGGGAGCACACACAAACCCACACACACACAGTCACATGATCCCCACCCATATGCACAGGCTGTAGGCATGAGTTTCTGGGTGTATGAAGCAGCCATACGGTTAGTTGGCACATTAGGAAAAGACAGCTTCAGAGTGCTGTAAGTTAAATCAATGGCTCAAATAACAGCACCATTTTTATCTTGGAGTTGTTTCTACTTTTTTTTTTTTTTTTTGCTTTTGGAGCTCTTTCGGTCTTATTTTTTTGTTAACCATTGTCTCTTTATAAATCCACACTTTCACAAGCATAAAATCTAAGCTGTGTAAGACTGACTTTAAAAGATGTTTTAACTTAAAAATGAATATTCAATTATTAGTGCGAGTTTACTTGTCAGAATCCGAAACCTGACAGAAATATCCGGATACACTGAACGGTTTGCAATTCAATTATACTGAGCCCTCATCTCCTCTCCTAATTCTTGGATTTCGTCTCATCCTTCCTCTCTGTTCTGAGTGGCAATAATTAGTTCATTTTCTCCCTTTTAAGTGCTTGGCCGCTGTGGCTTGACAGCTCATAATGTAGAAATGATAATGACCTTTACTCGTCCAGATGGTGCTCAGTGTTCCCTCTCGCCGTTAATCACACATCACATAGAATATACTGTTTGTTTCCCATATTAATAATTTAACAGTATTGGCTTTTACATTAAAAAAGATATCCTTTCAGACTAAAATCTTAAAAATTAAATGTAGCCAATTTTGTATGTTCTGTTTCTCCTAAGGCGATAGAGACAGCTCTCGACTGTCTGAAGAGTGCCAACACGGAGCCCTACTACAGACGGCAGGCCTGGGAGGTCATTAAATGTTTCCTGGTGGCCATGACAAGTCTGGACGACAATAAACATGCTCTCTACCAGCTTCTGTCTCATCCCAAGTGAGTAAACATTCTGGATTTGATTTGACTGTGCCATATGCCTTCATACTGTGGTTATTATTGCTCTTATATTTAGCAAATTGCCATTGTAATTACAATGTGAAAGTATTACATGAATACTAGATCGCGGAAAGGTAATTTATCACAGAAAGACTCACCTTAGTATTTCCCTTCAGGACATTCAGCTGACACCAGCATCTGTCCTTGTCCACTGTCTACTTAATCTTTCCTGTGACCTCCTCCAAAACCACAACACCCGTGTTGTAACCGTTTGACATGCTCGACTTTCTGTCGTATATTTTCTGTCTTTACCAGATTGTTTAGCTGGCATGGTTACGAAATATGTATTCACCTTTTGTCAGGGTTTAAAGCAAGTCGGAGGCTGTTCACACCTGGTTCTTCAATGCCTCTTAAGCTATTGCATTAAAAATACAGGTCTGAATGGCACATTGAAAATGTTTTTTTTCCAGACCACTTTCAGAGGTGGTTTGTACCCCGCTTAGTCGCACACGTTTGGTAAAATGAACACAAATGTATGCAGGGAAGATACGGCTTTTTTGTTTGTTTTTTCCAGCTAAAAGTTTGAATGAAACGGTTGTCACAATCCTTCTCAATAAATGTCTGTTTTGTTGTGATTTTATTAGCAAGGAGTGGATGAGAGGATTTTGTTTGGGTGGCTTTCTCTTCAGTTTGAAGTTTGTTCTGATTGTTTTAAGGGCCGACTGGATCCACTGTGGTCACTGTAAGCTATAATGTGTTGTGTCAAACACAAATCAACAATCTGAGCAGCGTTATGTCGCATTATAATAACCTAGTGAAACACTGCACCGTGGAGTTTTGCGGCTTAAAATCTTATATATTTGCTCTGACACAGAGTTAGGCAAATAAGCTTATTAAGAAATAATTAAACAAAAATAAAACTCAAATGGTTCTGAGCCGTGTTACCATTAAAATAATTATATAGCTCCGATGTCTGAATATATTGTAAGTTTTACAGTTTCATCAGCAGACCTGCTGTCGCTGATCTGACAGCTCACTGTGTGACCTCGCTGCCTGTATCTGCATGCAGAGTGGCTGAACGACTTCTGACTGCAAAAACGTTTCAGGGTTCACATTACCGGCGTGAACACTGTCAGTCAGAGCTGATCGCTTGAATCGACAGGTCTGAACAGCCTTAAATGCACACATGAACAAACAGGAGTGGGTGTGGTCATCAGGTTGGACAGTCTCACTGCCATCATTGATCCCTGGGTAGGGGCTAATTAACTTTCCCCTGTGTGTTTATCTTACACTATGCTCGTACCGTCTCCTGTTAATATGCGCTGACGCACACTTGGGCACAAATACGGTTTTATGCTCACAGAATAATGAGGTGTGTCAGTCATGATCAGGGGGGACTGTGTGCTCAGTGCCACCTCAGACGTCTAGATTCGGAGTGTTCTTTTGCATAAATTACAGACAGAGGCAGATTTGTGTGTGTGTGTGTGTGTGTGAAATGTCACATTGGCTGAACAGAGTAGTGTTTGAATGAGTGAAAGAGTGAGGAGCAATTGATCTGAAATTCTGCCAGCTATGCCACCCCCTCCTCCACGAGCAGCCCACCTCTCAGCTCCTTCTTTTCTCTTTCCTCCAAAAAGCAGTTTGTTGTTTTTTTTTTTTTTTTTTTTAGTGGCACTAATAAAATGAAGCGATCCATCAGTTCTGCCTGTGGCGTGTGGCATTATAAAACACAAGCTCAAGCATGGAGAAAACAGCTGCTCGATCACACCACGGCCCAGCTCCCTTCAGCTGCTGTAAAAAGAAAAAAATACAAACAAAAGAAAAATAATACAGAGGAACAGAAAGGCAGATTGAAATAAAAGCAATAGATACAAGTCTTATTGTGCTTTTACACAAGATTACAATATTTATATTTATCTTTTGGCTTCAGCAAACACTAATACCACTGCTACTGTACTTTTTTTTTTGTTTATAGGTGAGCATCTCATTCAATCTGCTGTTTTCTCCCCATTAGCTTTACTGAGAAGTGGATTCCTAATGTCATCATCTCTCACCGCTACAAGGCGCAAGACACACCTGCTCGCAGAACATTTGAACAGGCACTGACTGGGGCGTTCATGTCTGCTGTGATAAAGGACCTGAGGCCCAGCGCGCTGCCCTTTGTTGCCAGTTTGATTCGCCATTACACCATGGTCGCTGTGGCTCAGCAGTGTGGTGAGGGCGTGTGCTCTTATTACTTCTTGGGTCTAATATTAGCTTTCTGTAAAGCAATAGCCTTTATTCTCGGCTTTTATTATATTATTTTTCCCTACATTGCAGATCCGTTTCATTTTTTTTTTAGTTGTCACGTGGCTTTTCAAATTTATATGCAACTAAAAACGATAAAAATAAATGAAAAGTTTTAGCAAAAATATTGTTTTGACGTACAGTAAGAAACTTTTAAACCAAAATAAAAAGTTATATATTTGATGCGAAACTTAAGTCTTTGACTCTGCTCTCCATCCCAGGTCCGTTCCTGCTGCCGTGCTACCAGCTGGGCAGCCAGCCAAGCACAGCCATGTTCCACAGCGAGGAGAATGGGTCGAAGGGCATGGATCCGCTGGTACTTATCGATGCCATCGCTATCTGCATGGCCTACGAGGAGAAGGAGCTGTGTAAGATTGGAGAAGTGGCTTTGGCTGTCATCTTTGACGTAGCCAGCATCATCCTCGGCTCCAAGGAGAGGGTAAGTTGTTTTTTTTTGTTATTTAATTCAACATAAATACTCTTTAAGAGTCATGACCACTTATGCTTTACATTTAATTTGCACATTTATTTTGATATATTTCATTGGAATCACTTTTGTTTTTGCACCCCCAGGCATGCCAGCTGCCCTTGTTCTCCTACATCGTTGAGCGTCTTTGTGCCTGCTGCTACGAGCAGGCCTGGTACGCCAAACTTGGGGGTGTGGTGTCCATCAAGTTTCTGATGGAAAGACTGCCTCTGATCTGGGTGCTACAGAACCAGCTCACTTTCCTCAAGGCCCTGCTTTTCGTCATGATGGACCTCACAGGAGAGGTGAGTCTGTATCATGTGCTATTTAACGAGTAGTTCTTTTTGCTTAGATTTTCTTCTTCCTTTAATCTTTTGTCAGTTCCCTTATGCAGCAGGAGAGGTTTAACAACTCCCAATTTACCAGTCTTCATACCATTGTGCCATTACTGCTAAGGTGCTGTATTTATTACCCCATTGATTTTCACACAGGTGTCAAATGGGGCCGTAGCCATGGCAAAGACTACTTTAGAGCAGTTGCTGGTGCGCTGCGCCACTCCATTGAAAGATGAAGAGAAGACGGAAGAGCTGCTGGCTGCCCAGGACAAGTCTTTCCACATGGTTACTCATGACCTCGTCCGAGAAGTCACCTCCCCTAACTCCACTGTCAGAAAACAGGCCATGCACTCCCTGCAGGTTCTAGCACAAGTCACCGGAAAGAGTGTTACTGTCATCATGGAACCACACAAAGAGGTGAAACGAGAAACTGAAAGGTTTTCAGCCTATTATGCCCACTGTGATAAACTCTTCAGTTAAATTCACCCGAGTTCAAAACCAAAACTAGCTTTAGGTAACGTGTATGTAACAGAACTGCTCCAACTGAGCGTCAGTACTTGATTTGCTCGGGCAAAGACTGTCAGCTAAACGACCAAAATTCTCCTCAGGTTTTGCAAGATATGGTGCCTCCTAAGAAGCACCTCCTACGTCATCAGCCTGCGAACGCCCAAATCGGTCTGATGGAGGGTAACACCTTCTGCACCACCCTGCAGCCCCGCCTCTTCACAATGGACCTCAATGTCATGGAGCACAAGGTCTTCTACACGGAGGTATGAAGCGTAAAGACACTTTCAAGCGCTGTTTCGCCAAAGGTATCGGTAATTTTCATGTCATTTTGTATCAGCGCAAACGTGAAATGAGTTGTTGTCTTCAGATTACGCAGCTTTCTGGGGTATAAAATTGAAAACAGATAAACTATTTGTTTTTTCTTGTGTGTAACATTAGTGTTTTTTTTCGTCCTGTTTAGCTTTTGAACCTGTGTGAAGCAGAAGATGCTGCTTTGATGAAGTTGCCATGTTACAAGAGCCTTCCCTCTCTGGTTCCCCTCCGTATTGCTGCTCTCAGTGAGTTGTCCCAACTATGTATAGTTATTACAATATTACAAGTGGCCTAGTAGTGCTTTCAGAGCTTTTGTGTGACCGAAAAAGCATGTAACTTAGCATCCGCTCTGTTTTATTATTGCATCCACAGCATTATTCATTGTTAAATATCTGAGTGGCATTAACTTCTTTTGCTTCAAATGCTGTTTATATTTTGTAAATTGACATTCGGAGTGAAAGTGTCTCGGTGTCTTTACCTCGTTCAGATGCCCTGGCGGCCTGTAACTACTTGCCACAGTCCAGAGAGAAGATCATCGCCGCTCTGTTCAAAGCTCTCAACTCCACCAACAACGAACTGCAGGAAGCAGGCGAAGCTTGCATGAGAAAGGTCAGCACAACTTCTCGCATGCTTTTATCATCTTTCTCTTTCTTTTTTTAATTTAGTTTTGCTTTGTGACAACATATTACATCGGTACATCAACTTGTTTTTGTTGTTTTCACCTGTCGAACTGAACCAGCTAGCAAATACTGCTGCTCTGGTTTTGTTACAGAAGATGCATCTTTAAAATGTGGAGTCATTTTTAAAACAAATCATTTGATAGATAGAGCTAATATACATGTGTCGTCATCTTATGTTAAGCCCATAAGTGTGTATAATTTAGTGAGGCTAAATCTGAAGGTGAAAATGCTAATTTCTTGGAAACTCCACCACCTTTTTGTTTGTTGTTCTTACAACAACTTACTCTTTTAACTTCTCCCTTCTTCTCTAAAGGCCCTTTTTGTTCTTGAATTGATTAAAGTTTAATTTCAGTTACTTGGAAAACTCAAACCCGTGTTATATCACTTAATCCATCTGCAGTCTCCTTTGAGCCAAAACACGACCTTAGATTAGCAGGCATAACCTTTGTAATTATGGATTAGTCTGTGCCCTTAAGGTGAGAAACAGTCTATACAAGAAACATGGTCACACCCTTTAAATCTTTGTTTCTAAATCACATTTTCTAACTCCTGTGAACAGGGTTAGTTGGCCCCCTCCTCTCACCGTTTTCCCTCCCACTTATCTTCATATGAACCTTCCTGAGCTTTATCACACTGTCCCTGAACCAGCTCTCTTTCCATTCATCAAAGTATCCACACAATCTGGCCTTCTATCCATCTACTCCACACACTTTATCCTTATTTTTCTATTTCCTAACACTGTCACTCCTCCTCACTGTTCTGTGATTTTATTTTTTTTTTACCCCCCCCTTCTATTTTCCTTTTCATTTTCTGTTCTCCATTCTTTCTTCTCTACCCTGCTCGCACTAATGAGCGTTGCCATGGCTAGATCGATACAGGATGGAGTGTTTGTTCTCAGCGCTGAGAGGAAAATGAATGTGGCTGCCATGCATCACCCACCCCCCACCCCCACCCCCCACATGTCTGTGTGATAGTGTGCGTCATCTGTGTTTGGTTGGCATCTGTGTTTGTTTACCTCTCATCATGTTCTCATTTCAGTGGCCTTAGTTTTAAATTGAGACCCATGGGTTAGTGAGCAGTTCATGTGTTTGATATAATGTTGGGGGAAAAAAAATACTGTTCAAGGAAAATTAAAATGACCACGTGAAACACTTTTAGGGTAAAGATCTAACTATGAGCTGTGTACAAAAATATAAGCTTTATAAATATTTCTTTGTTCAGGATTGATTACATCTGAGCAAACAACCATAACTCAGGGTTTTTAGCAACACCTCTGTAGCACCATTTATCAAATATGCAATTTGGTATTTTGACAGTATATATTTTGTGCTATGTGCATTTGTAATGCATCTTTTTCTGTACTCTGTAGTTTCTGGAGGGCGCCACTATTGAGGTGGACCAGATCCACACTCACATGCGCCCGTTGCTGATGATGCTGGGCGACTACCGCAGCCTGACGCTGAACGTTGTGAACCGCCTGACCTCGGTCACACGCCTCTTCCCCAACTCCTTCAACGACAAATTCTGTGATCAGATGATGGTGAGCGCCTTCCGCGTCTGCTAACGTCGTCCTCCCGAGTCTTCTGTTGTTTGACGCGCAACGGCTCCGCGTTTGAACACGAGCATGGGAACCCAAGCATAAAACAAGCGTTTGATCTTCTGAGCTGCTACCACACACAGTCCCCATTGGCAGCTGTCATAGGCTAATACGTTTGGAGAAGCTAAACCAACAGGGCTGGAGTCGTTAGGTGCTCTGTAAAGAGTTAGGGCTGCCACTGACGACTGATTTTATTTTGATTAATCCATCGACTAATTTCTTGATTAATCTAAGCAAAACGTTTTCTTCGAATAATCAAAATCACAAGATAAAGTACAAAGTATAGCTTTAAAGTGCTAACTCCATTATGACAAAACAAATAGAACAAAGCTCGTATTATTAATATTATAAAAATAAAATAGCCTTGATGCTCAGCATGTTGTAAAGATGCCATTTGTTAGAACTGCATCATAGTTGTACTTGAATTGTATTTTTTATTGTATGTACAGTATATTATATTTTTTTAAATTGAAATGTAATTAAATTAGCTATTAACAATATGTGGACAATTAAATGTAATTAAAACAGCCACAATGACGCTTTCAATGGCTGTGTCGAAATGTGTGCCCCTGTTGAGATCGGTTTCACCACCAAAGCAATTTAGATTTCCAGCCGCCAAGATGTGTTTCTCCCTGGTGAAATAATTAGAAAAAGGCACTTTTGAAAAAAAATTTTTTTTTAGCCTTTCACTAAAATTTTATTGCTTAAAACAACAGAGGTTAAGAGGAAAATGAAACTAAGCTGGTGGATTAATTAACACAAATCTCAACACAACACAGCATTAATTAAATCAATCACAAGCCCAGATTCTAGTCTAAAAGTTGTCTCAAACATTTAGTTACTAATAAATGTAGCAGCCAACTTTATCGAGTGCATTTGGCAGCTTGAATCTTATGGTATTTCTGTTTTTGCTGCCGACTTGTCATATCTCCTGTAAGCATGGCTCTTGTTGTCACGCTGTGGTTCAACCCAGGAAACCTGAAGTACTCCCATACTTTAGACCCCTTTGACCTTTGAAAACTTTTACAACCCGGCTCGTTTGCGTTTGTCCTCAATTGTTGTTTACATTTTCTGTTGTGATGGTTCGAAACTGTAGGCCAGACGGGCCGACAGGAACTCGACTGATGTACTAGTGGCATGGAGAAAAACAGTTGTTTCAACCCAAACGTTGAACATTAAAACATTAAAAGACAAATTCATAAAAATTGTGTCAACCAAAAACACTGACCACGACAAATTATCATAATCATTGTAAAGTTAGGCCGACTACAGGATAGAAGTCCAGTTGTTTTGTTTTTTAACTTTTTTTTTGGAGTTATGCAGTTTTAAGTGTTAATTGTTTTTGCATTTTTTTGCTTTATAATAGTTTGTAAAGATCTGCTTAATTTTTTAAAGACCTTTGTATTATTTGGTGGTAATTTTGCATTTTATCACTCAAATATATTGATCTCTGTTGGTAGCACGTTTGACCTGCTAAAGGTAAAGAGTCATACGTGACACTAAGTTTTTTGCCTTTGCCTTTTGTTTTTCTCAGCAACACCTGCGGAAATGGATGGAAGTAGTTGTAATAACGCACAAAGGAGGTCAGCGCAGCGACGGCAGTGTAAGTAAACACACATGCTACATGAACTTGCACAATTTTAAGTTCTGCACAGATTGTGGACGTGTGCTCTGGTTTTTGTCTCTGCATCAGTATAGTTTGTCTCCGCTATACAGAATCATTCATAACCAAATGGTACAGGTCAATATGGCTGTCAACTGGCACAGCTTTTGTTCAGCTAATCTGTCGTGTTTAAACTAAATTACACTCACTGAAGGAGAAGAGAGATTGTTCCTTGTACTCACAAAGCCATAGTCACATGTAGTCAACAGCCTCTGTGTGGCCTCCTCTGAGATGAGTTGTGAGGGCCCATATTTCAATCAATGATTAATTAGGCGCCAGGCAGGCGGTGGTGGGCCCAGCACTGCACCTCCTCATTATCTCCCCGACAGATAACCTTGTAAAGCCAAAGAAAAGGTGACAGAGAGGAGAAAATACAGCTGCTTCTTCCTCATAGACACTTTCCCTGCCCGTGTCTCTTTATCCGAGTTCATCCTGACTCAATTCAAAATGATGCGTTTAATTAGATGCAAATTGGCCTTTTGTCTTCCCCTGCCCTCCAAATTGTGTTCTTTGTGCGTGATGACAGCAAGGCTGGCAGGGCCAGTAGATCCAGGGTCAGGAAGTCAATTAGCTTAGCCCGATAAAGACAAAAACTAGGAAAGGAAGGATGGCGCCGGGTGGAGGTTAAGATGGGCTATGTAGACATTAGAGGGTTTTGACAGGGAGGAGGAGAATAGGAGAAGTTGTATGAAAGATATGGGACTTTTCTTTAATTTGAGCGAAAAGTTTATTAATATTAATGTAAAAAGTCCCATTTTGTAGTCTTGGTGCAAGTCAGGCAAGTGTTTTCTCCTGTAATGGCATCAATTCTGTGTTAATCAGCTAAGATTTCAAAACGACACAGTGATGAGAAAAGTTACCCTGCGGTCGGTCGGTCACTTCTGTTGCTTCTCTTTGTCCCTTCATAATCATCCTGTCTTATCTGCTTCCCTTCCTTATGGGGACAAAGACAGACAACACACACAAAAGCACACACACTCTTTCCTCTGCTGACTCTGACCGTTGTCTCCCATTTGGTACAGCCTGCGTTGGAGGGTGTTGAGGTGAGATGTGACCCGGTGTTGCGCCCTCTGTTAGTGATTTCTATTTTTTTTCTTTTTCTTTATTTTTGTTAGTGATTGAAACTTTAAACCAATGTCGTGCTGGTGGAATAAACCGATGTTGTGGTGGTGGTAGACGTGCCCCGTATTTCTATGTCCATGTGTCTGTGGTCTTGTTCAGAAATGTTACTGTCATTGTAGGTTATCCTCACATTTTATCTGTTTAAAACTGTCTTTTCTCTCCTGTATTTTGTCTCGCTTTCACATTTCAAAGATATTAACACAACGTTTTTAAAAGTCACCGATATGTACGGTACTGTTCTGTATTTAGTTTACTTTGTGCAAATTTAATCCCTGCAGTTCCACTGTTTGGAGCTAACAACCTATTAACTACAGATTGCATTTCTCGTCGTCTGACTAAGATCTGTCCTCGTCTTTCCACAGTGGCTTTCTGTCAAGGCCGTCTGTCAGAACATGTTTCTGTGTCTGCGTCAGTCCTCTCAAGAATTTCATCCTCTCCTTTGTTTCCCCTCTGTTGTCTTTCTCTGAATCTTCTTGTAGGAGATGAAGATTTGCTCTGCCATCATTAACCTGTTTCACCTGATCCCAGCCGCACCTCAGACTCTGGTCAAACCTCTGCTTGAGGTGGTCATGAAGACAGAAAGAGCAATGCTCATCGAGGTAGGGAGCTGATTTGCACTGTAAGATCGTAGACCACTGGCTGAACAGCAATTCAAACAACTGTAGGCTTTAATTGTGGTGTGTTTATGTCATAATATAGTGTGCATCAGTTACTGTTTAAGTCTATTAGTGTTTGAAACCAGCTGTGTATATTAGAGTGATTTGGATGTAAATAAAGTAATTGGCAATATTTTACCTAATGGAACAGATGGTTTTATAACTTAACAATACATTTGTCAAACCTTTACCATGGAATAGTTGAAGAGACAAATTTAAGTCTGTTTGTTTGCTTCTGCACGATATAATTTTCTGGCTGTTTTTAATCTTTTTTCCATCTCATCTCCTCCATCTGTTCCTGCTCTAGGCCGGCAGTCCATTCAGGGAGCCTTTGATCAAGTTTTTGACACGCCACCCATCTCAGACGGTTGAGTTGTTCATGATGGAGGCTACACTCAACGACCCCCAGTGGAGCCGAATGTTCATGGTCAGACAGTCGCAGCTCTTTTCATTGACTTTTATGACTTTAGAAAAAGCATTTTGCTTCATATCAGCTGCTGTAATGGCCTGAGGGATTTATTTTATGCTTTAAGGCTCACTTGTTCAGCAAACCCCAAATTGAGATGAATCACACCTAAATTCAATTTTTTTCCCCCTCTATTTTCATTATGCAGTTTTTTTATTTTTTGTAATTGTTAAAGAACATGTATATATTTGTGTGCAGAGTTTTCTGAAGCACAAAGATGCCAAGCCACTCAGAGACGTGTTGGCGTCTAATCCGAACCGCTTCGTCCCCCTGCTGGTTCCTGCTGGTACTGCAGCAACTGTTCGACCTGGATCCCCCTCCACCACCACGGCCAGACTGGACCTGCAGTTTCAAGCCATCAAGGTATGTAAAATATCCTTTAAAGATGTATAAAGCTGGCCGTTTTTATTACACATCATCATCTTTTTGTTTGTAGTGTAAATGGTAACCCTACCTAACGTAACCTTTTTCCTCTTCCTGCCTGCTCAGATCATTAGCATCATTGTTAAGAATGATGAGGGGTGGTTAGCAGGGCAACACTCCCTGGTCAGCCAGCTTAGGCGAGTCTGGGTCAGTGAGGCCTTCCAAGAAAGGCACCGCAAGGACAACATGGCGGCCACCAACTGGAAGGAGCCCAAGCTGCTGGCCTACTGCTTGCTAAGCTACTGCAAGTATGTTGAACAACTCAGATTGTGATTCAATTAAAAAAAACAAAAACTGCCTAAAATTTGGGGAAGTTGTCAAAAAGCCTGCAAAAGGTAATTGGATATGAACAATTGTGTAGAAAACCCTACACTTTGCATTGACTACTATTAAAGCTAATTTCTCCTGTTTGTGCAGTTTGTCTTAATTGAATGATTTTCTCATCCACAGATGACCTTCTCTTTTTTTTTTTATTTTTACAAGTTTTTTTTTTTTAAGTTTTTCAGTACTTAGCAGTTGTTTATTTCTGATCTTGCAATTAAGCCCCAAACACACTCACTAACTAACTTGTTACCATAGTTTCCTTCTGTATTCCATTTTTGCTTTGTTTTTTCTCTGCAGCTGACATTAGAATGTTTTTCCTTCAGTGCAGTTAAATTATTGACATCGTGTTTTCTCAACAGACGTAACTATTCAGAGATCGAGCTGCTGTTCCAGCTGGTGCGAGCTTTTACGGGTCGCTTCCTTTGCAACATGACCTTCCTGAAGGAGTACATGGAGGAGGAAATTCCCAGGAACTACTCCATTGCTCAGAAACGTGCCCTGTTCTTCCGCTTCGTTGAGTTTAACGACCCCCATTTCAATGACGAGCTGAAAGCAAAGGTATGTACACAATCATTTGAATTTTTCCTTCAGGGACCGCTAGGCCTTGAATTTTACGTTTTTCACCAATAAAAAGTGGAATTTTCTCAAGACGCTTAAAGTTCAACCTGCAGCTCAGGACCCTCAGTGACAAAGTTTCGTCCACCTTAAAAGACAGCTTGGGAGTGAAGTAGCAATAAAGGAAAGCGGCCAAGTCCCAACTAGTTTAACATTAATAAACATGAATCCTCTGAGGAGTTTGGATGTCGAAGAGATCGAAAATGTAAATGCCACCGTCAGACCGCAGCCTTATAATTATGTTCCTGATAAGTGTCAGAGAGACCAGGAGAGGAAAAGGGTCAGAAGATAAAACCGATTATCCAAGAGAAACTAATTTGTGGTGTCAGTGGGAAAATTTTGCCAATGTGCTGTTTAGTTAACAACTTTAGCTAAAGTTTATTACCAGTATGGTAAAGTTTGCTGACACATATTGTAATATAATGAAATTTGAGTTGACGTTTTTCTTACTGGGTTACCAAATGGAAACAAAACACAACTAATGCCCAATAATCAGCTGATAGACTATTAGTTAGGAGTCATATAGAAAGCAATGCTATATTTATGGTGATATTTGAGCAGAAAAGAGGAAAAAAAATCAGCATGGAAAAAAAAACAAAAAAATAAAAAGAATGGTGACAGATTGGAAGTATTGGTGACAAAAGAAGACATCTCAGGCCTGGAAAAAAATCATCTGTAGCAGATGAACAAGATCTGAAAGTCATGTCTTTAAGATATTTTTTAAAATCTAGTGAAGACCCTACAGAATCTGAGAGAGGCGTCATCCTTCAGGTGATCCTCTGCATGTCATGTTTTGAACTAATAGCTCTTTAGGAACTGAAATATGATATTCTTTCTGTTCAACTGTTATTTTTAAAATTTTAATAGATTTAGGTAAAGAAATCAGAACAATTTGCATCTTTGTGACAGTCTGCTGTAACAAGTTGTCTGGTATATGTTGATTTGGCACTAATTCATCCCTTGAGTTTTGGAGCTTTTTTCATGCCTAAAAGTCAGAAACCTAGTGGCCAAATAAAGACAAATACATCCCTCTGAAAATGGTCAGGAATTGGACTAAAGCTGTTTATAAAATTGGCCATGCAGATGTTTAATTATCAGATGGAACATGTGGGAAGACTGAATAACACATATCTATGGAGTTAGATTTGTTTCACAATTATTCAATCAAAAAAAAAATTATGTCAAACAAAAAAAGGAGTATTCAATCAAAAAAATAATAATGTCAAACAAAAAAACATCTTAAAAACTTTTTAACCATAAAAATATTTTTTTACGAAACAAAAATTTATTTAAAGATTTTTTTTTTTT
>NC_051446.1:12435203-12487151 GCF_001649575.2 Kryptolebias marmoratus | reverse complement strand
AAAATCAACACAACCAAAAAAAAAATCGACTCAACCAAAAAAAAGAGTTTCAAACAAAAAATTAGTGACTTCAATCAAAAAAAAAAAAATCTTTAAATAAATTTTTGTTTCGTAAAAAAATATTTTTATGGTTAAAAAGTTTTTAAGATGTTTTTTTGTTTGACATGATTTTTTTTTTGATTGAATAATTGTGAAACAAATCTAACTCCATACATACCACACAAACAAAATAAAACTTAACCAAAGCCAGACTTAACTCGCTCTTTATTATCTTACAAATTTATAAATAAAGTTTTATAAGGTCCACGCTCCAGTCTTTTCCACAGGCAGTCATTGACTTTTTAAATTTTAAATCTAACTATTGAATTTATTGGTTTTAAAGAAGTTTGTTTTTGTTCCAAAATGTGTCTTGAAAAGAAAAAAACCCCCTAAAACGAATTATACAGTGTTATCAGAAGAAGCGTCTTGGAATGGAATGTTTATAATGAAGAAAAATATAACATAACGTGAAAGAAATGAGCAGAAATAGTTGGTTTCTTCTCCAAGTGACAGACAGAAAAGGAGGGGCATATTTTGGTCATATTGGTACTGATGCTGTGATGTGTATTGGCGGTCTTTTAAAGCCTGCTCTATAAAAAGGTGCATGTTTAGGTAGATCTGTTTACCTGGGAGTGTTTGGCCCTGATAAGAGGTGGGTGACAATAGCTGGATGGCTTTATGTTCTGCACTTTTTGTGCTGTGAATGATTTGCTCAGCCCTCATTTTGTTCAGCCTCTTCTAATCTTAGTTACTTTTCTCTCCCTGTGTGGGGAAATGCTGCGTTCAGGGACCTGCTCTGTGTGACTTTTATGGTTGACGTGTTTTGCACCAGAACTACTTTGATGGAGTCAGGAAGGTCATTTTGTTTGTTCTGACCCTCAGAGGCTCACAGTCGAATGACTTTGTCCTCTCTATCTGCCCCGCTGCTGCGAACACAACAGCCATTGCAGTCACTTTCTAATTAAGCTCGCTCTCCCACATGCAGGCACTCAGGCAAATAGAGACACATATTTTGCACAGCTGTAACAGGCACATAACCTGGCACAGAGGAGCAGCAGCATTGCTGTTAAGTAAAAATGGGTCAGTGGGGAAGGCCTGCCCTGGCAGCTTAATACACAAATGTACATACACAAAGACAGCATGTGCATCTAGACCCCCCCTCCAAAACCAAACAAAAACAAGGCTGCACATCTGTGTTTCTGATCCCCTCACTTCACATGATCTTTTTGCTTGTGTTCAGCATGTTGCTTCAGTTGCATGTGTGCTATAAAACGGTAACGACAGAGAAGAGAGTACCTAACTCTTTGTTGTGTATATTTCTTGGCAGAAGTGCTGAAATAGTCTTTTTTTTTTCCCCCTCCACTACAGTTTAGTCTTTTAGTTAGCAGCGCTTCGGCTCTCCGTAGACCACCCCATATCCAAATTTGCTCCTTTTGTTTTTCTTTTCCCCTTAATTGTCCTGCGCTTGTGTGCGGCTGCGCTAACCGCGACACGGGCCGAGGGTGACAGAAGCCGTGTTTCTGTGAGAATATGTTTGTGCTGATTGGTGTGTGAGTCATGAGCATGAGTGTGGGTGTTACCTCTATTGACATTTAAATAATTGCCCGTAGCATTTTCCCAGAAGCATAATATCACGGGAAAATGTGCGCGCACACATTCAGTCTGGCTAGAAAACTAGATTTGCGGGTAGTTTTGCGAGGCTTGTGGGGAATGTTTCACGTTGAGCAAGAAGAGAGAAGAAGTTGAGTCAAAGAGGAGCAGAGAAACGGCAGCAGTGAATCATTTATGTTGCTACAAACTGACCTCGCGCTCGTGCCGTCTTGGCTTCATCCGAACAGTTCACACAGAAAAACAGCTTTTGTGCTGCTCGCTCTGTTTAAAAAGCATTTCGCTCACTATCTTGCGAACTTGTTCCCAAGCAGATAAAATAAACAAACTTATGAAGAATGTTGAGCAGAGTTCATTTGTTTCACATTCTGCTGCTGTATCAGGATTTTTTGGCAACTGGTTACCTTTTTTTATGCTACTACTATTTCCTCAGAAAAGATTAAAATCAAACTTAAAGACTTTCTTCAGCAGTTCTTGTTGTTCCTAGAAGTTATCTATGTTTCTGAAAATTGTATACTTTAATGTTATTGCATCAAATAAAAAAAAAAACTACTGTGGCCTTGAAATATCTTTGTTTTATTACTCTGCAGTGCTCTTGCTCACAGTGAATTGAGTACAAACGGTTTGCTCCTTATGTGAAAAGCCCATAATTTCCCAGTCAGTGTTCGCGGCCCTGATTCTTTGTTTTGTCGAGCGCTCATTATAAAATGAGCGTGGCAGTCAGTTTTGGGGAGCTGATTTCTTTGTGGTTCAGTAGTACACAGCCGCAGATATTTACACAGGGACTAAGTTTAAGTGTAAACAAGAACAGGACAGAGGCGCGGCGACACAAAAAAACTGTGCCACTCCAAGCGCACCAGGCGTTTTTATCTGCGTCGTGTAAAGCAGTGAGCTGGCAGCGAGCCAGGCGTCTGAAGCAAGTGAATCCCAGCCCACGGTGGTGTTTTTGAGTGCGGGGATTGAGGACGCATGTGGGACAAGACAGAAAATGCATTAAAAGAAACGATCACTGACAGACGTGGCTGGCTCGTACTTGGCGCGTCTCGCCCAATTAATGTCTGCAGCAGCGTTGGTTTTTTTCTAATTAGTTTACCAGCAAGAACCAGATGTTTTTGAGTCGGTTTCGTGAAGCGACCGTTTGAAGACTGAAGACTGTAAATTAGCGTCCTCCCTGGTGTTTTTGATGGGGCAGTGTGACTCCAGGTAAATTGAATTCACTTGTGCTGTAATTTATCATGTTTGAATAAAATGCGAACACTTCCAGAGTTTGACTTTGTGCTGCCTGGGTCACACAACTTTTTTCTTTTTTTTTAAAGCTTTTTAGCCCCTGCAAGCTGTTTGCTAATAGTAGTGTTTATCATAAAGTGATTTCCTGTTGCTTCCCCACAAATACGTTTCTAAACTATGTAGAGAGGAAGAAAAAATAAATCCCAGCTTGAATCTTAGCTAAAGTTGGAAACGGAAATTCAAACATGAATGTGATCAGGGCTGCAGGAAAGAAATAAGCCTCTGCTCGAGCTCACAGCTGATGATGTTACAGATGCTATGATTTATATCAGAGAAGCCCAGACTTCGTGAAAAACAGATGAAACTGAATAACAGAGAGGTGATTATTGCTTTTCCTTGTGTCTTTATTTGACTGCGTGTCCGTTTGCATGTGCTCATTCTTCAATGAGCTGTGTCCTGTCCCCCAGTGATAAATTGAATAGGGGCATTCATTAGTAGATAGCGACTCCCCTAATAAATGCATTCCTTAGCTGTATTGTAGTTGGGTTATTCTGTATTTTTAAGGTAATCATGAATCTGTTGTGCTACTGCAGGACAAACATTACTGTCTCTTAAGTCTGTCAGTGCACTCTGGCTGCTGTTATCAGTCCAAAGAGGAGTGCTAGAATAGATTTTAAAGCTGCAACGTTTGCTGATGTGCCACAGAGAGCGGAGAATGTGCAAATTTTACTTTTATGTTGCTTTTAAAGGCACCACACCGGTTAAATCAAATGATGGGATTTCTCTTTCTTAAAGGCAAGCAATCAAGGAAAGCAATAACTGTTATATTGGCAAAGAAGGTTAAAAGATGTTTACTGAAAAAAAAAAGGCAAAACATTTTGGGTTTGAATCGTTTCCTCTCTCCTAGGTGCTGCAGCACATCTTGAACCCTGCCTTCCTGTACAGCTTTGAGAAGGGGGAAGGTGAGCAGCTGCTTGGACCACCCAACCCCGAAGGAGACAATCCTGAGAGCATTACCAGCGTCTTCATCACCAAGGTATACACTCATACATATCAAAGTTTATAGGATTTAATTTTTCCCTTTAGTTACCCAGCAGCATCCATTTGTGACGTCATTACCTGCCAAGTTTCTTCTCATATTGTCTCAAGACTCCACCATCTCTCCAAATTCAGACGTCATCAACTCCATCCCGTTTACTCAGTCTTCTCTAATGGCCTTCACCTTATATTTGATCACATAACTGCTTCCGTTTTATGTCCCCTCTTCCTTTCAGTGTACATTACACGTCTTCGCTCTCCCTTCTTATTAACGTCAAGCGATCGCTTTTTGTTTACATCACATTTTATTCATCAGGCCAGACAATAATTCTTCTTGTAAATGTCAGTGTGTGACTGTACTAAAGGTCAGCATGTTTGTTTGTGCTGTGGCAGGTCTCATCACTGACTAACAGCAGTCCTAATGGCTGCTAATGGCTCCTCTACGGTCTGCTTAAAACTCATTTCCTTCCTAACCTCCCTCCCTCTCTGTAAATGCTGTCCTCGCTTCTGTATCTCCTCTGCAGGCGGTTCACATGGTGATTGGTATTTTGTTGGAAGAATAAGAGTTTTTCACAGTATGTAGAGGCAGGCTGTGTTGTGAACTTTAATAATTCAGGCAGTACGTTAAATGAAATGTATTTTTCCTTGTTATGCACATAAGTGATTTAAATAATTCATGTTTGTCTTCAGCTGGTAAGAGTTCCTATAGTAGTATTTCAGGTGACAGGTGTTTTAGTCTGACGTAAAAACAATATCCGTTTACCACCTTAAAAAAACTCTTTGTTTGATTTGTTTTTAATGATCAACAGTTTCCTACAAATGAGCCGTGTTCACTCTATGTTGTGAATACGTTCCAGCTGTCAGTTTTTGCCCAACGTGAACATTTCTTAACACTGCATCTTGTCCGTCCCTCCTTAAGGTCCTGGACCCAGAGAAACAGGCCGACCTGTTGGACTCGCTGCGAATTTGCCTTCTTCAGTTCTCCACCCTGCTGGTGGAGCATGCGCCCCACCACATTCACGACAACAACAAGTCACGCAACAGCAAGCTGCGGCGCCTCATGACGTTCGCCTGGCCGTGCCTGTTGCCCAAAGCCTGCGTAGACCCAGCCTGTAAATACAGCGGACACTTACTTCTCGCTCACATCATTGCAAAGTTCGCCATTCACAAGAAGATTGTCCTGCAGGTGAGGAGTAATAAATCAAAGAAGTTTATTTAATTTCCTAAAGCTGATGTGAGAAAGAGTAAGAAATCCAAAAACTTAGTCTTCTTTGTATGTCAGTTCAGTAAAAATTTTCTGTGTTGTTTAGAACTCAGCAGCAGTTTGTTTTTGATTCCTGTATGTCCTTAGCTTCTTATGGTCCGTCTGTCAGAATATGGCATGAAGGACACATAATGTATGGAGTCCAGACAACTGCAGCATTATAAATTAAGTTTAAAAGAAATAATACTCACAAACCAAACGAATGGAAGTTGAAAGCCCCGGCTAAAACAAACAAAATAAGGGGAAAGCCTTGAACCAGCCGTGTAGCCAACTACTTGATTTGGGCCACTCCCTTAAACCTGCAATCCCCAAAACTAAACGTAGAACCAAAACTGAAAACAGGACTGCCAAACCCAACTAATTATTAAGTCCAAAACCTAACAAATTATCATTAGAAGAAGAAGAATAAGAGTTAGCAAAAATGACACGGCAGAAGGCTGGCATCAGTAATAATAGGGAGCGAGCAAGTGCAGAGCAGGGAGCGAGTGGGCGGAGCTTCTTCTTTTTAAAGTCTTGGTGACCAATCAGATCTGGAAAGATTGAACACATTAATTAACAGACACTCATTCATAAAATGACACACAGGGACACGTAACCCCTGTCCATGGCTGAAAGTCTTTCTGGTATAGCATAACTTTGGCCCTGGTGTTACTTTTTCTTCATTAGTTAAAATTAAAGTACTTTTTAGGAAGGAAAAGAGGAGGAATTTGACAAACAAAATCAGAGCAAGTCATGTTTCACTACTATATATTAGAACCGAAGAATGTAGGGTCAGGGTTCACATTTGAGTTTATTGGGGGAAACTCCACTTCAAGAACTGATAAAGGTAAAGAAGACAAACTAGAAATGTTACTGACTTTGTTATGGTATGGCTGCTCTGCACAGGTCTTTCACAGCCTGTTGAAGGCCCACACAATGGAAGCCCGGGCCATTGTCCGCCAGGCCATGGCCATCCTCACGCCCGCCGTGCCTGCCCGCATGGAGGACGGCCACCAGATGTTGACCCACTGGACTCGCAAAATCATTGTGGAGGAAGGACACACCGTGCCTCAGCTTGTTCACATACTGCACCTTATCGTGCAACACTTCAGGGTAAGCGGATGCAGAAATCAAACTCTGTCAGGTGAATACTTTCTGCCGTCAGGACATCCCTGCTGAATGTGTTGGATCCCAGTCAGTCAGAGAGGTCTAATTTCTTCTTTGTGACTTAAAATATTCTTGACAGATTAGTCTAAATACTCTGTCCTGCTGATCTTAGTTCAGAGTATTTTTTTGAAGACAACTAATAGCTATTAAATGCTAGCTTCTGCATGGTACTTTAAGCTAAGCTGCCACCTAAATATTGAGATGGTAATTGTTACCTGGGTGTGTTTATATGAGTGTTTGTTGCCACTGCCAGCTCACTGCAGAGAAAAGCAGGGGGGGGGGGGACCGAGGAGCTATTTTCACTGATTATCTGAGTGCCCCAAATTACACAAGACTTCTTTACAAGTCCCAGTGGATTGCATCAACTGTAGTCTAAACATCGGGCTCTGTTGTCTCCAATTCCGCATCCAGAGTTTTAAAACAGCCGGTGTTGACTGGATTCTGCTTGTATTTTCCTTAAAGGAGGAAACTTTCAGATGCACCCTTTGCAGATGGGATCATTAAGGGGCAAGGAGTGTGTCAAGTTAACACCAGAAGATTATTTGCCTTTAGGTTTGCCCTCCTCCCTAAACTTGAAAGACACTTTGACTGCCTCGCTCCTTCAGCTGATGTTCGATGCCTTCCAAGTCTGACGGCGACAGTCTTTTAGCCGAAGACTGACATTTCCCTCAGCTCCCCTCTCTGTCTCTCTGACAGGCGGCTCTCACTGGGCCAGATGACTAATCTAATGTAATCACATCAGCATAATTACACTGAGGAGGAGATAATGACAGACAGATGAGACTTTGTGTATGTGTGTGCTTCATAAAGTAATAAAGAGATTGTGTGCGTGTTTGTCTGTGTGCACACGTGATGGACAGGGCTTAGCCACTCTGTCATTAAGAGGCTGCGAAGTCCTGCTCTATCGACTATAATTACCCTCAGAATGAGAAGCTTTAATATTCTTTGACACTGACAACGGCGCTCAGATAGGCATCTCATCTCTGGCTCCTTTGTCTGCATGTGTGTTTGAGAGTCCCAGTTCAGTTTTTAAAAGATAAGTGACTCTTGAGTGTGACACTCGGGTGTACGAAGGCTCCGAGCGAAGTGTGCGTCATCATGTCCTTGAGACTAATAAGGAATAGTTGCACTTTGCTCGTTCTGACTTTTAAGTCTCAAAGTGAATGAGCAACCGTTTCGATGCATCATGTGTTAATCACACAAAGTATAATGCAGAAATCTGACAGAATAGAGCAATATTTACTCATCCTGCAAATAAATTTGTTTGCTCTTTCAGCTTCTGTGTTTGTCAGCCTTTTCCGTATTGAATCATTCGGTGCTTAAAGATACTTATTGCAAACTATGAGAACAAACCTAAAAAGGTTATTCTGAATTATATCAAATGGTGCAGTTTGAGTTTTGTAGTTTTCCAGATACATTATTAGGCAATTCTGAAATCCGGTAAAGGACTTGATGTTAATGAAGCACTTAACTAAATTTGCTGAAAACCACTTGAAAGCCTGAGTCACGTGATCGACCTACATTAGGCTGGCCGTAGCCTGTGTAGGTAAACAAATGTGGCAGAATTGTGGGGAAGATGTTTAGGTGGAAATATAAGCTTGAATCTGCTGCTATATGTAAAAGAAAAGAAAGAATGAGAGAGACAGCTGTCAAGAGTTAAGACTGAGTTCAGCATTCAAACACGCTTTTTGTGAAAGTTATCTTTTTATCTGCATACTTAACACACGCTAAGTGGCGACCATTCACAAATTTAGTAATTTGTGAGCAACATTATCCATTGATACGGGGGAAAAACATTGTGTGGAATTTGCTTCTTAATTTCTTAGCTTTTTCTGCCTGTCTTCATGATTTTACAGTGAGTACCTATATCAGATCTACTGCAGTGAGATAGAACTGGATTATCTGGAAACATCTTTTGGTAATGGTTGTTTTTGGAAAAGTAGAACTGGGATGTTTTGTTTTTTTAAGAAACCATACCCACTATTGTAGTCGGACACTAACCCAGGGAAGGCCAATTTTATTTTTTATTTATTTTAAATTTTTTTAGAGCAGTAACTGGAAAGCTAGTTTATGTAGCAACAGCATGGAAAAAGGAGAACACTTCCTAAATTTATGTAAATCTTTTATGAACAATTTGACTTAAATAAATACGGACGTAAAACTGACACGAACATTTTGGCTGATAAACCTGCATATTTTACAGTTTTCCTCCTCTCTTGCACGCATGGATTCTGCACGTGATTAAAGCACAGATTGAAGACTTAAGTTGTGAGATATTCACTAAAAACTTGCAAAAAGCACATTCAAAACCAGAGACATTTTGTATTAAAACTTGAATTTCAATCTTGATTTGCTATCTTTTCTCAGTCGTTTAAACTCTGCCAATGGCACCAGAAACTATAGGTTTTTGTTGCGTTAAATAAAAGACAGTAAGTTGAAGTCACGCCTGACACCTTGTGCTTCGAATATGAAATATGTCATCTCTCACTTGATTCTGTTTTTGTGTTTTAGGTGTACTACCCCGTCCGCCACCACCTGGTGCAGCACATGATCAGCGCGATGCAGCGTCTGGGCTTCACGCCCAGTGTGACCATAGAGCAAAGGAAACTGGCTGTGGATTTGGCCGAGGTGGTTATTAAGTGGGAGTTACAGCGGATTAAAGACCAGCAGGTGAATTTACAGTGTTTTCTATTGGGTCAAATTAATGTCAACGACAAACAAATTCAGTGAAATTAGTATTTTATAATAACTTTAAATGCTTTGGTTTACAGTAGGTGGAAGGTTCTTGTTATTTAACAATAAGTTCATTCATTGTTAAACTTTAATAATTACAGAGATAAACGTGTTTTTTCCTTACCTGTGCTCATCTGTTTGGTGTGGTAGCCGGAGTCTGAGTCTGAGGTCGTGGCCGGTGAAGGAACAAGCGGGGCAGCCGTGAAAAGAGGTCTGTCTCTCGAATCTGCTGGTGCTGGACAGGATGTCAAAAGGTTTCGTACGGCAGCCGGTGCTGCTTCCACGGTGAGCGAAATCAGCGATAATCAGGTGCTAAATGAATAAAGCTATACACGCCAGATGCTCCTCTCACCCTCAGGCTCCATGCTAAGTGCATTCTTGTCTTACCTTTTGTTTTTGTTTTTTAAAAGCTATTTTATTTTATTATCTTTTAAACACTGAAATTTATTGAACGTGACGAGGAAGAAAAAAAGCCACCAGGCAGGATTATTGTTATAACTCAGAAATTATCCGTTAGCTAACTCTGTCACTTTTAAGTTTCTGCACTTGTCAGCTTGTGGATGCCCCCCACAGTCAGCTCAGTTTTATTAAAGATTTAAGGTCTTGTTTAAGCATTAACAACATAGTTTAGATCAATTTAGCCACCTGGGAACAGTGTTTTGTAAATAAGTCAAAGGTTTTTATTTGTTTCAGCTATGTATCCATACGACTATGGCATTTTGGGAGCCTTAAAAACAGGTTCTGTTAAAAGTGATTTTTTTTTAAAAGTTGTGTGAAGTTGTTGCAGATTTTGTTGTGGGGGTTTTCAGCTTTTTTTTAGCCTGAAGTCGAGATAAATGCTTTTGCAGTAATTATTTCTGCTTTTTGTGAGGAAAAGATTAATTGCTCAGACTCTTGTCTGTTTGCACTTTTGTTAATGGGTCCATTTGTTTTGTTGCAACTTCCACCTAAAATACCTAACAATTTGTTTTTATTTTTTTTACACCTCACCATTTCTAATTGTTTTTAGGTGTTTGGACGCAGCCAGTCCATGCCAGGAACTGAAACCATGCTCACAAAGCCTGTTGAGAAACAACATACAGATACTGTTGTTAACTTCCTTATACGGATTGCATGCCAGGTAAGACCTCCACCCCAACTACCACCACTCGTTCACATCTATATGTTTGGATGGATGTCTTTGTGAGCACATGATTCCTTTAGTCTCCTAACCTTGTAATAACTTTCAAACAAGCTTTGTGAAAAAGAATGATGAGCGAGAATCATCTAAAAAGGCCCTCACTTTCTGAAAATATCTTTACAGTGACCTTAAACTTAAAGTGGTTTTCTTAAGAACAGCTGAATAAGTACAAACAAAGAAAAAAAAAAGTCCTTTACGCATCCCCTCACACAGCTGTCCCTTGCTTTAGTGGCAGCTATGACCTTAGTTACAAGCCTAAAATAGTCTGCTGAAATTTCCCTCACCTTGAATTTTTCTACTTTTTTTGGGCCAAGCTTCATTTTTTTTTCTGTTCATCCCACCATCTCTAAATATAACTTTCTGTATTACCTCTGGGGATCACTCACTGCTAGCAGAGCAGTCTATAGAAACATAATCTTCTCTTTGTATTCCACCTGATAACGGTGTATTGTGATACCAAATTGATCCCTGTAGAAAAATATGTTTTCAGTGGCCCAAGGGATTAACATCAGCTAAAGGACACCACACCTTGAGCTGATAGGGATTCGGTGTCTTGGTCAAGGATGCGCCTGCAGTGTGTGTGATTGTCACTGTGAAGGACTGTACAAAGGCTCTTTTATTGAAGAATGATTCTGCTTCTGGAGCTCACTACTTTTGAACCCCTACATTCATTAATGCCATTGCAGTATATGGTGACACCCGATGCCTCCTTTTGCCTTGTGTGATTTCTTACCTCTTCAGGACACCATTGTGGTATTGAAAATGAAGCCCCAGTGTTATTAATAACGATAATGATACCAGACTTCCTCCCCTGCGTGTGTGTAGGTGAACGAAAGCACCAATGTGGCTGGGTCTCCAGGGGAGTTGCTGTCCCGCCGCTGCGTTAGCCTGATGAAAACTGCCCTCAGGCCTGATATGTGGCCTCGCGCTGAGCTCAAGCTGCAGTGGTTTGACAAGCTGCTAATGACAGTGGTAAGATGGCATGTGCCTTCAAAATGATTGTCATTATGCATAATACACCACTGTCATCTGTCATATAGCCACATTCACTCTGGTCACTTTTGGGTGCAAAGCACAGCACCGCTCTTATTTCGCTCTATAGTTTCCATGCATTTGTATTGCCTTTTGGCCATAATGTCTTTGTCTGCATTTGTCTGTCTGTTACCAAATTACTTCATGAACAACTCGATGGATTTTAATGAAACTTTCAGAAAGTATTAATTGGATGTACATCTACAACTGATTAACTTTTGGATTCAACCCGATTCAAGATGGCTGCCACAGTTAAGCGACCCTGTCAAAACCAAAAATGACTGTAACTCAGTCAATTTTACAGAAACTTGGCTCAGATTTGGTGTGTTAGTAACTAAGAGTCATTCACATCACGTACTCAAGTACTAACACATTGTGCGACACATAATATGGCTTGTCAATGCGCAGAAAGTTATTTTCAAGGTTCGACTAAATGTCTTATTTTACACATGATGATCTTAGTCTAAAACTTTGGCATGAAAAGTGTTGGGTGATTTGCATACCTTCAAGGAATGCTGGGCCTTTAATTTCATGTAGTTTTTTTCTTTTTCCCAAATTAGGTAAAATGTATTTATTTATATGTGAACATTTCACTAAGTATTTGAAATTGCTTGTGCAGAAAATCATGTTTAGTATTTTTCGGTAAACAATTTAAATAAGATTTAAAATATTCTAGCTTGCTGTTGTTGTATTGCCCAGCAATAAGCTGCAAACAACTGATGTTATCCTGGAGAAGTTTCCACTTAAACTTCATCTTAGTGTTTGTTCTATCACCTCAGAGTCCTTTGTGTGTTATCAGTAATACACAAAGTGAGGCGCCAACAGCAATAATGACAAAATAATGACAGCGGTGCGATAACAGGAGTCTGTTCGGGTTGGCCTGCGCCTTTCCTATTCAGCTCACCCCAACCCTCCTTCTTCTTCTTCTTCTTTCCAACCTCCTCATCCTTGCTTTCCGTATCGTCCCCACTGTGGCTCTCTGCATATCTCCTCGCCTTTCCCCTCGGTCTCTAACCACTTCCTCTTCTCATCTCCTCTTTTCAATCCAAGCTCTTATCTCAGCCTGCTCCCTCTCTCCCTCTCTCTCTCTTTCTATTTATCTATTTCTCTCCTCCTTTTCTACTCGCCACCCTGTCCTGATCAGACAGGGGTTTCAGCATGTGCTGGCAATTGTCACGCATTTCCCTTGTTCTCTTTTGGGGATCACTTCATCAGCCAGGCTTTTCACTCTGCCCACACACACACACACACACACAGAGTCAACCCCTCTGGATCCCAAAGGAGCTAGACTGAAAAACAAGCCTTTCTCTGGGTTTTATGTAGATGGACACACACAGGATCTTCCCCTATGGGAGGGTGCTCTACCTGCTCAGCCGTCCCACTCAGACTAATGAACAATGCCCTCAATCGGATTACCTTTTATCATCTTATTGTAGTGACACGACAGTGATTAGGAGACGGGGGAGTGGTGTAAGAGGTTAGATGTGAGGCGTTAGGGGACAAAATCAGCACACAATCACAAGCCCATTCACTTGCATGTATATATTCTTTCTGTTTGGCTTCGAAGACAAGCTCCCATTCTGTTAATACACTGCCAAATCAATAAGACCCTAATATCTACTACGAGCCTTATCACAAGAGTCACCTTGTTCATTAGGCAAGATTAGCGCCATAAATCTGTGGAAGATTATCCTCTTGGCCCTGCCAGTGTAAACCTTGATTGCAATTTAGACAAAATTAGGCCATTGATCTTTGATTTAGCAGCCATCACAATGCCTTGTTTTTGTGTGAAACTAGTACTGCTGTATTGTGGATTATTATCTCTCTCAGTTGTCGTGAAAGTGTTTTGGATTGGAACTGTCTTTGTTAATCCATAAATCTTTCCTGGAGTTTATTTGTTTTAAAATAGTACACTTGTGACTATAAAGATAAATGTTAAGAGCAATTTTACAAACATTTCTTCCTGTAACTTCTCAGGAACAACCAGCACAAGCTAACATCTCTAACATCTGCACCGGTCTGGAGATTCTCTGCTTCCTGTTGACGGTGCTGCAGTCGCCTGCCATCCTGGCCCATTTCAAGCCTCTCCAGCGAGGGATCGCGGCATGCATGACCTGTGGCAGTACGAAAATTCTGCGGGCCGTCCATTCCCTTCTCTCCCGCCTCATGAGCATCTTCCCCACTGAGCCAAGTAAGCTTCAGAAAACCTTTACATTACATGGTATGAATACAGTACAGCTCTGCAGTTTTTGGTTTACCATTGTAGGTAAAACCACAAAACTTATACTGATTCTTCATGTGGGAGTACCTCACCCAAGGTTCTGACCAAGTCGAGCTGATACTAAATGAGAACCTGGAAATACTGCAAACAGTTGACTGATCAGAAAAAATAATCACCTGTTAGCTTGAATTCTAATGTACGGCTTTGTTCTGTGAAGTTGTATGAAAGTTTGACATAATTTACAGCATAAATCACAGAAATGTCATTTGTGCACAAGAAAAGCACATTTATGTTCATGATTCATGAATATATAAACATGCTTGCTTACCACAAAACTTGATTTTACTTTTATTTCTTGGTGATGCTCAGTTATGTCGACCAGTTCTAAAATACAGTCAGAGTATTTTACCCCTAAAGTCAATCCTTACTCCTCTGTACTCAACCTTTGTTGGTTGCTTTAGACAAAAGTATCAGTTAAATCTATCTAATATAGTCTAATTAATATATGCACACACAGGAAAGTTGTGCGTCTGTGTCACTGCAGCGTCAAACAAGCTGTGACCATGAACTGATCGCAATATTGAGAAGGCATTTTCTGCAGTGGAAAAGGATGCAGAGAAGAGGTGTAACAGATGGAACCTGTCGCCCTGTACCAGGCTAAAGAAAAGTGTCATTTATGCTTTAATTTTTCTCAGAACATAAGTCAAGTTGAAATCATAGACTTAGAAAAGCATCTGTGATTGAGTCCTTTCTGAGAAATCATTAACTCTCTGCTGCTCTTCCCTTTGAACTGTTTAATTTTTTATTGATATTTACAGTTTTATTTTCTCTTTTGTTATACTTCTTTATGAAAGTGAATTGCTGAGACTTTGCTGTTTTTCTTTCTTTTAATATCATACATGTTTTATTTCCAGGTACATCAACCGTGGCTTCTAAGTATGAGGAACTGGAGTGTCTCTATGCTGCTGTGGGCAAAGTTATCTATGAGGGCCTTACCAACTATGAAAAAGCAACAAGCAACACTAACCCCACACAGCTCTTTGGTAACACCAGCTCGCCCGTTTTTATTTTCTTCATTCTTTTCAGCCTCTTTATTTGTCTTTCCTGTCAATTTTCCCTCTTTCCCCCTCTCTTCTTCCTACAAAATCAAGTAGGATCTCTGTCACTTTTAGCAATTAAACCAATGAGTGAGTTATTAAAATTCAAGCTGCTGAGTGCTGCTGCTGAAACTAACATCTGGTCTGATAAAGATTATCTTGGGAAGGAAGGATTGCTGCTCCTGGCCACCCAAGAGACAAACATTGCTCACATCCACCGAGATGTCAAAGTATTATTATTTAAAAAAAAAAAAAAGAAGAGATGTATACAGTAGTTTAGTTTTCCAGGCTGACCCGATGCTTTTGGTACCTTTCTGTTGCTGTGAGGTAGCTCTGATGTGATGCATCTGTCTGGCCAGGGGGGGTGACATTTTAACATTTGTTTCCCCTCCAGGGAGCAGCAGCTTAGAAGGACATTACTCATTATTCTTCCTGTCTCTGTAGAACTAAAGAAAAAAGAAAAAAAAAATCACGCAGCAGATACTTTGTCATGCGGCATGAATGAACACCAGCTGACTACAGCTGTGTGTCTGCCCGTTAACTTACCCAGGAGAGGTTAAGGTTCCTGTCAGATTGTTGTATTTCCACGTTTTTGCTCCCTTCATCCTCAATTCTTCCCCTTCATTTGTCTTCCAGGAACTCTAATGATCCTGAAGTCCGCTTGCAGTTATAACGCCAGCTACATCGACCGCCTTATCTCTGTGTTCATGCGCTCACTACAGAAGATGGTCCGAGAACACCTTAGCCCCCAGCAGGCGAACCCAGGGGTCACTGAAACCAGTACAGGTACACATACAGGCATGTATTACGAGAATTTATTTTACTATATTAGTTGCTATCATTTTTATTCCAATACCAAAGAGAGAATTGAATCAGAGTGGTATTATATGGCAATTAATTCACTTGAGGCTGTTGGTCAAAGTAAGATTTATTTGTCTTAGATAGGCATGGGCCAGTACGAGATTCTGACGTGATAACCTTGAGCAAAAATACCACTTTTACAACAATAAAACAAAAATTTAAAAGCCTGAATTAATTCCTTTCATTTAAAAACAGAAAACCAAATACTATTACTACTGCTGACTAAATATTACATATTACTCAATGAGTATATTATAGGTATAACAATAATTTGTAGATATTTTAATTTTAATGCCTAATTTTAAAGCATGACACGCTAATGTTAGCTAATTAATTGGCTGGGTTATTAGCCCTCATAGTGAGCATGGCTGTGTATGTTACCTGCTAGCATGCTAACTCTTGTAGCTTGTTGCAAATGTTTGATTTAAAATAGCGTTATCTTGAAAAGAGGCAGTTGTTGCTCTTCTGGTATACAAGTTATCCGCTGGATAAAATGTACAACAAACCAACTCGGCTACTGTACACAACTGAATGACAGCTTGGAGAAACAGGTCAGATACTGGACTAGGAATTTTAAAAAAATACGTTCTGTCTGTGTTATCTTGTTTCTAGGCATTTAAACCTAAAGGTATTATGGAAAAATGTAGTGGCTTTGACACCATGACTTTTTTGGTATACAGTGTGTACCTTGAAACCGGTAACTCGCCCGTGCCTAGTTTTAGATTGTTTAAAAATAAAGATTATGATTAACAGGCATATAAGGACAACAATTGGCTTCACAGCAGTGCACCAACCATTCCTGTTTTCTGGTATTTACCACATTGTTACTGTAAATTAAAGCCTGATCTTGAGTTCCCAACCCTTTTATAACTCAGAGACTTTGCCACACACACAGTGTGAGACATCAGCTACCTCATCAGGGACATTAAAGTCCATAGTTATCATTTATCCAGAAAGAGGCTGAACAACTTTCACATTGTGATCCTCTGCAGGGCTCAAACGTCTCATGTGTCTCAACAGCACCAGGTACCAAACAAAGTGTATCAAAGGTTCTGTCCTCCTCTTTGGTTAGAGGATATCCTCTCCACAGATAGTCAGGTTTCACGGGGACTGTTCCTCAGCTTTGGTTTCAAGTCTCTGTTGTCCCCATTTGTCTCTCTGTATAAAGAAACACCTTGTTCAGTTTATTTTTAGGTTTCTAAGGATTGATGCTCTTCGATGCAGCAATGGTAAAGAAAAAAACTGTTTAGCTTTTTTAGCTTTGCTATGATTAAAAACATTTTGGGGGGGTTTAGTGTTCGGTTTTCTCTTTGAGCTTGACCCTCAGCTCTGGCAGTACATACAGAAGTTTCTGTTGTTACTCACATGGGAGGTAATGCTATAAGATACAATCAGTGCTTTAAATGGGTCCCTAATGACTGTATCGGGAAACACACACATAAAACCTCCCCACCATCAGTAGTTACAGTCACTAAGACCAAAGGCTATCTGACCAGCGAGGCCTTTGCCTCTAAAGAGTCCTCAGGTTTCAGTAATTCAATAAGCTTGACTCGAGTAGTTCCATCCTGGTTGTGCTGAAGCTGCTGAGCTGTTTTTTGGCTATAACACAAAAGTAGACTCACAACAACCTTGTTGTTGATGTGACTATGGAAGGTGTTTTGAAGTAGTACAAAGTGAAGCAGTTGCAGTTCTTTAATTTTAGAAATTGGGGGAATGGTTCACAGTCCTGATTATTGCGACACAATTTCAGCAATTCATTTATCTCAGCCACACTTTTTTTTTTTTGGCTCTGTTTCAACAGTGACAAGCGAGCTGGTGATGCTGAGCCTCGACCTGGTGAAAACCCGGCTGTCTGTCATGAGCATGGAGATGAGGAAGAACTTCATCCAGGTCATTCTTACATCTCTGATTGAGAAGTCACCTGACCCCAAAATCCTCCGAGCTGTGGTCAAGATCGTGGAGGAGTGGGTGAAAAACAATTCTCCTATGGCCGCCAACCAGGTGAGAACTGAGGGAGCTCAGCTTCAAAACGGTGCTAAGTTAGATAAAATTATACAAACAGATAAAATGGAAAAGCACAGTTTAGGGGATAGTTGATGAATAATCACAAAGTTTAAAATGATGGGAAACAAAACAAGCTAAACCCAGTTTTTTTTTTTTGTCTTTCCTCTTCTCGGCTGCTCATTTTCATGACACCTTTTTCCTGTAAGCTTTAACTGTAATTGATAATCCATTTCTTCTCAGATGCCAAACCTGCGTGAGAAGTCCATCTTGCTGGTGAAGATGATGACCTACATAGAGAAACGTTTCCCCGATGAACTTGAGTTAAATGCCCAGTTCCTGGACCTCGTTAATTACGTCTACAGGTAATTACCGCCATTCATCACACAGCCAAATGACCGAGGTGCTGACGGCAGGCCGCCCTTGCATCCATTTTAACACGAGCGATGAAGGTCAGAAGGTTGAGGCGGCTAAAAAACAAGACAGGAGGATGAGGGTATTTGAATAATCAGCAGCGATCTGTTCATTATTGGAAAGAAAAGATCTAATTGAAGATATGAGAAGTTGTTAAATAGGGGAAAAAAAAGAAAGTCAAATCCCTTGAAGGTACAGAAGAGCTGAGTAGGTAATAGCTACAGTCAATGAAAATGGAGGAAAAAGCCCAGAGAGTGTTGATGGTATTACAAAGGTTCATCGGTGGGTTACAGTAGAATCAGGACTCTGTCGGCTCATGGCAGCAGGCAGAGGTCAGAGAGGAGAGACTTTCCTTCCTTTCTATCAGAGCATCAATCTTTCCTCCTCACACCCAAACACTTTTAATCATCTCAATGCACCCATCAGCTTATCATGTCAAAAGACTTATGCAGTAAAGCCATGATGGACAGCGTGTATTGATAATGGAATAATAAAGCAGCCATGACAGAAGAGTGATTAGAGAAATGGCACAAATATGGACGACATGCAGCTGCAGCAGCCGAACATCTGTTGTCCATTTTATCCAGCTTTATTTTCTTCTTCTGGTACGTGAACGGTTTCCATAAATATCCTTTTGTCCAACAAGATAAAGCAGACACAATGACGTTTGTTGCTGAAAACCTTCATAATAGTGTTACTATTTACAACAAGCTGTTAACAAAGATGCAGATGCTTAATATTTAATGTTAGCTGCGTTTACCTCAAGGTAATAAATAAAATTTACATGAAGTAACAGTTGTGTGATGCTGTAGGAATAATCTTTGTTTATATAATAATTTTGAAAGTTTGCCTGTCTGTCTTTTTAAAAAAATATATATTTCTCAGTCCCACACCATGATTTTCTGTCAAGTAATAAAATAAAGAGCCCTTTGTGTTGGTTAATATTATTTGGATTTTTTGACAGTCATAGTTAAAAGGTTAGTTTAAACATTAGCTAAATGATTGTAAAAAGAAATTTCCATGCCTTTTGTCTCTGTAATGGAAATGACTTGTTTTAAAAAATTCAAATGCATTTACAAAATTAATTTTTTGTAAATACTGATAAGGATAGAGACCAAAATGAACACCTGCAAAACAATAACTGAGAGTGAATTTGGGGGTTTAGAAGATAAAACTAAATTGAACTCTCAGCTCGGTGGCCAAATTATTTATTAAACAGCCCAGCAATCGAATCAAACCAGCTTACTGCTATTTATTTGTTTTTCACACTGTGCATGTTTTTTTGGAGAAGAATTAAAACATTTTTGGACAATTTTACTATTTTATGAAAAGAGTTCAGAATTAAATTATAAATTTCCTTTCAGTTTATAATTGTTCCTCCAATGTGATGCTAAAACAATTGTGTTGGGTTTTCTCTAATAGTGCAAGATTATGATCAGGGGAAAAAACTTTATTTGATTAAAAAAATATATATATATAGCCATAAACCAACAATATAATTTTGTAAGAGAAGGAAAAGCAATGTTTTACAAAGTGTAAAAGCACAATAATAAATTTAATACCTCTTTATTTCTATCCATGTCTGCTGCCTTTAATAGAGTTTATTGATGGAAAGTTCAAACTTTGTGAGCTTTTTATTGTTGTTTTTTGACTTAGGGACTTTTTAAAGTGAACTGGATAAGGGCCACCATCTAACAGTTTCATTATTATTATTATTTTTTTCCCCTTTTTAAGGGACGAGAGCCTTTCAGGAAGTGACATCACATCCAAGCTGGAGCCAGCTTTCCTCTCAGGACTTCGCTGCACTCAGCCATTAATCAGGGCCAAGTTTTTTGAGGTGTTTGACGCCTCCATGAAGCGCCGCGTCTATGAGAGGCTCCTCTACATCTGCTGTTCTCAGAACTGGGAGGCAATGGGCAGCCACTTTTGGATCAAACAGTGCATAGAGGTGAACACTGCTGAGCTCTTTAAGCCATTTACTTCACACTGAATAGACACTGAGCAAGTTCTGGGTATTTTTTTTTAAGGTCGTCAAAGCTTTCACGTCACTTACCTGTGTGTATTTTACATTTTTCACCTGTTTCCGTTCTTTAGTTGCTGCTGGCAGTGTGTGAACGAAACACCATTATCGGCACCAGCTGCCAGGGGTCCATGCTGCCTTCTATCACCAACGTCATCAACCTGGCTGACAGTCATGATCGTGCAGCCTTTGCCATGGCAACACACGTCAAACAGGAGCCACGCGAACGGGAAAACAGCGAGACCAAAGAAGAGGTGGGACTCACACATGCACTCCTGACAATGTTCTCCTGAAATAAATATTTCCATTAGAAGTGTGGAAACAGCAGAGCCTCTCTGACAGTATTAAAATTCTCTGTGTGTTAATATCACTTGCCTATTTCCACGAAGTTGTCTATTTTAGATGGAGACAATGTTTTGTTTTATTCAACAATTTTTTATGCTTTACGCAGGAAGTGGAGATCGATATTGAATTAGCACCAAGTGACCAGACAGCTATCCCTAAGACAAAGGAGCAGGCTGAACGAGACACAGGCAACCAACTGCACATGCTTACCAACCGCCACGACAAATTCCTCGATTCGTTACGAGAAGTCAAGGTGAGGTTGTTTATCTGCTTTACACAAGGTTCTTTAGTTTAAGCGAGTTGATAAAACTGGCTGGAATTAAAAAAAAAAAAAAAAAACGACTCTTACTACCTAGGTCTTACTATTCATTGTACTAAACAGTTTTTGTACTAAGCACTTTTTGTGACTCTGTATTATCATTATTCAAGCCATAAAATTAATATTTTGCTACTAAAGAGACCATGGGTCTCTAAAAACAGAGATGTTGCCTTATTGGACAGCTTGCTGGTGTGACCAATCACAGAAACTGCTTCACCACCAAGTTTGTCCAGAAACGGACATTCTTGTCGTAGCTGGGCTCAAATTACTCTTTCTTATATTACGTGAGGCACAATTAATCAAAGCTTAATCACAGTTATCGTTTTGACTTTCTGCAATCAAATAAAAAGTCAGGGTGCGTATTCTAAATATGTGCTCTGACATTACAGCAAAAAGCAGATCAAGCACTTCCTAAAATACTTTCTGATCAATAGGTCGCATTAAATGACTGACAGCTTTTCATGGCTGTTTTAATTTAGCTCCGAAGGCTAAACCCCTGTCCCCTCCCATTTTGCTGCCACATTAGAGAACAAAATTACCAGTGCCACCTCAGTGCTTTCTCTGATTTCCTGTGGGAGGGGAAAAAAAGTTCCTCGCTCTTCCAGGAAGCAAAGCGCACGTTCCCTTTAGCAGAAAGAATGATGCTGCACGGGCATGTGTCCCGATGTGGTCACAGATGTGCTCCAGTTGGTAGCTCTTCTATGTGCAGAGCATCAAAGTGGGATGCATGTTAATGATTTTAAGTCATTTATTTAATCATGAGGCCACAACAAGAGCAGGGTCTCATTCATGCCTATCATTCATTTATTCATGGTACAGAAACCTGTTAATGAAGCTTCCATTGTCCGGGTTTTCTTTATATGGACTGTTGCTTACGGAGGAGCAGAAGTGATCTTCATGGGTAATAAAGCGAGAAGGCACGAGTGTGCCCACGTGTCGGGCTCTAGATTGATCTGTTTCTAGACTGACTTGGTGGTGGTAGAGCTTCTGTGATTAGCCTCACCACAGGGATGCGTCCCAAGATAATGAGCAAGGTTTGAAAGAGAACTAGGTTTGATAAATAAGCTTTGGTGCTGAGCTCTGAAGGGAACTGATTCAAACCTCTGCTCTGCTCAATAATTATCCTCCTCTTCTCTGTGGCAGACGGGGGCTCTTCTGAACGCCTTGGTCCAGCTCTGCCACATCTCCACACCTCTGGCCGAGAAGTCCTGGGTGCAGCTGTTCCCTCGCCTCTGGAAGATCCTGTCTGACAGACAGCAACATGTAAGGGAAATGTACTGATACATGTCTTGTTGCTCTCAGGATGGAAAATAATTACAGCTCGATTTTTAAACCTTGTCAATATTGAAGAAATGATAAAAAAACAACCCACATATATTGTTCGTTGCTGTCCTTTTATGTATCCTGTAAACACCATTAGTAACCAGGAAATATATCAGGCCATCTTGTTTACTTGCAGTTCTTTTTAATGAGGACAGATTAATTTATGCTAAATCAAAAAAGTAAGCAAGTAAAGATGAGTTTAATGAACCAGATGCATGTAGAGTGTTTTTAAACTCAGAAACCTTGATTTTAAGTGATTGAACTCTTGAACATCTGACAGATGCAACGACCTGTAAGATTCAAAATATAATTTTCTTCTTATCACAGACTTGAGGTCCCAAACATGCCACGTGTGATTACAGTGATGCTTGTTTAATTTCACACCATCTTAGCGCTAATCTTCAAACTCCGTCTTTTGTGTTTTTGGGTTAGAAGAAAGTGATAAGGAATCGTATTCTCCTTCGGCTTGAGCTGGAGAACATGTTGGCATACTGCACCACCAGCCTAATTAAAGAGACCATCAAGACATAAATAACTCACTGCTGTCAACGGGCACATTCATTACTGATACATCAGTGTGTGTCAGTCATGATTTTTGGACCACTAAGCCCAACAAGCATGTTCGAAATTTATTCTGTCCACTGCAGCTTTTCAGAATCCATACAGGGGCCATGTGCTGTTTAAATGTATACTTTTCACATATTTTGCTTGACTTGAAGCATCTACAAAAGTTGTATTTTTTTTAGAAATAATAGACTTTGAATTATCCGTACGCACACGTTGGTGACGTCTGTAAAAGGACTTTGAGTAACTTGTTGTTTCTTGTGGTCTAGACACACGGAAAGGCTGCAAAAAAAATTGTCATTTGTCCCTTTCCAATTCTCTTGCTTGCTATCTTTTACCTCCCTTTTCCTGTTTCACAGCTCTCTTACTGGAAAATGGCATCGTGTTGCATCCCGCAAATGCAACAAAACGCTTTTATCAATACGCCGTGTCGTCGTATTGCTGTTAAAGTAAAAGAGGGTAGTTAATGAGCTCTTCTCTCCTCCTCAGGCTTTGTCTGGTGAAATGAGTCCTTTCCTGTGCAGTGGCAGTCACCAGGCCCAGAGGGACTGCCAGCCCAGCGCCCTGAACTGCTTTGTGGAAGCCATGTCCCAGTGTGTGCCTCCGATTCCCATCCGCCCCTGTGTGCTGAAGTATCTGGGCAAGACGCACAACCTCTGGCTGCGCTCCACCCTCATGCTGGAGCAGCAGGCTTTTGAAAAGGGCCTGAGCCTGCACAGTAAACCCAAACAGAGCACAGAGTTTTATGAACAGGAGAGCATAACGCCACCTCAGCAGGTCATTCATTTATTCATTATTAAGGCTGTTTATTCTCCTCCTAATTGTGTGCTCTTTACAGCAATGGTTTATGTTAGAAATTTGTCTTCTTATTCCGTTTTAATTTATGTGGTGCTTCTAAATTTCAGTAAACGGTATTCTCTCTAGATGTGCTCTCACACCCTCCTCATGTTGTTCCACGTTCCTGTAGGAGATTTTGGACTCCTTAGCCGAGCTCTACTCTCTGCTCCAAGAGGAGGACATGTGGGCTGGCTTGTGGCAGAAGAGGTGCAAGTTTCCTGAAACGGCAACAGCCATTGCCTACGAGCAGCATGGTTTCTTTGAACAGGTGAGGGAAAAAGCACCAAATAAATAAAAATGTATTTACCTTGGTGTCTTTGAGGTGGAAATTACAACAAATGTAATTTAATGTAAATAAGCCCAGGTTTAAGAACCTTAACTATTCAAATTTATGGTCGTTTAGGAGGATTTAGTTTGTGGTGCTGTGACGGTATGTTTTTGTGGGCAAGGTGTTTGTAAAGTTTTAATGTACTAATATTTTATTATCTCTGAGAGCTTGTTTTTAACATTATGCAACCTGTATTTTCAGGCCCAGGAAAGTTACGAGAAAGCAATGGAAAAGGCAAGGAAAGAGCACGAGAGGAGCAACATTTCCCCAGGAATTTTCCCCGAGTACCAGCTGTGGGAGGACCACTGGATACGGTAGGATTTCTGACACAGAAATGTATATATTTTTTTTATAAATGATGCACCACTGAGTGGATAAAGTTTTTATAGCATTTATTTGTGTTCATCACACTTCGTGCTTATAAATCTATCCATGTAATATTTCTCTGTGACCCGCTGACTCACCATTTAAATGCAGAAACTATGTCAGATTTTATTAACTTTTGATCTCTCTTTGCCCTCATGTCCAGCTGTTCCAAGGAGCTGAACCAATGGGAACCACTGACTGAATATGGCCAATCTAAAGGTCACTCAAACCCTTATTTAGTGCTTGAATGTGCTTGGAGGGTTTCCAATTGGGCTGCTATGAAGGAGGCTTTGGTTCAGGTGAGGAAAGCTCAATTTCCATTTATAAAATGCCTGAATTTACTGTATGTCGTGCTCATATTCACGCAAGTGCTTGAGAAAATAGGGAGAACTTATTAGTTAGTTTCATTTTTCTCTCATCTTTCCTGTGTATTGTTGTATTTTAAAGACAGACCCTATATTAGTTTGTATAAGTACGGTAAGTTGATATTGGCGCTGTCCAGCCTCTCTGAAACGTGACACCTCGTGCGCGAGTGAAAGATGAGGCTGTAAATCTGTGGAAGTGCTGTTCAGCTGTTTTGTGTGTGAATTTAGTAGCTTCATGTTTCCTGAAACAAAACGTGGATGGGTGGCGAGTGTGTGATAGAGCCTGACATATAACAGATACGCCTGCTTTGCTCTTTCAAGGAGACTTGGAACCAATTCATCGAGCCGTTCTATCCTTAGGCGACATCTAATTAAATTGTTTGGATGGCAACATCATCTCCACTATATCCTTTCCTTCTTGTTTCAGCCCTTCCCTCCTCTGTGTATTCAGCCCTCTCCCTTGCTGTTCCTTCTATACGTAGTTTTATTTTTGATCGTACTACCTGTTTTCCTTTCCTTTCCCCTCCATCTTTTTGTCTCTTGCATCATATCTTTGGTTGTAACAGTGAATATTTATGACAGCTGCGTGCATGAATAATTACTTCAGCATCTGCTGCGGGGTGATTTGTTTTTTAGAGGAGGAGAGGAGTGAGGCTCTCAGTTCCCTACCTGCCAGCCGCTCAGCAGCTCAGAGGCGAAGTCCAAATGTCCCTGCTTTCAATTAAAGCTCGCTCTTGATAAGGGCAGCCCTGTCTCAAGGATATTCATCAAGCCTCACCCCTGATAACTGCATTTTGACCGATCACTGTAATTTCCTCCAGCAGCGGAAGCTCTAACACAGATACACACCTGCTCTTTTCACTTTTCTTCGTTTTGGCCTTCTCTCGTTTCGTGTTGCTCTCGGTGACCTATAAACACTAAACAGCGCGCCGCAGGTGTGATGTAGGAGGCTCCCCATGGCTATTATTTGTTTAGTGTTAATGCACTCAGCGTTTTAATCAATAGCGGGACCTTTTCCACCCCTCCGCCTCTGTGCCAGACTCGTAAGGTTTATTAGTCATTAGTACAAGCTGAAACTGTTCAGAAAATGAAACCGTGAACAATATTGTTGTGTATTTATCTAAGTGGCAAATTATACAGGGAAAATGACTCAGGCTCCTTCCCCTCGGATGTTTTCATTTAATTAAAGCTGCCACATTATAGCCTTGTGAAGAGTATGCGTAATTCAGCTTGACATCACGGAGACAAAGTCGCACAAAAGAACAACTCGCCATGAACATGAAGCGTGTCAGTTTCTGGGGAATATGCCACCACTTTTAAACAAATTCAAGTAATCTGTTTTAACTTCAACTAACACCTCGGGCAGTTCTTTATTTTTTGTACATTTTTCTTTATTATGTACCACAGCCCGACATAAATAAAGGGCTACATGAACATACTTGGTGTGTTAATAAAATTATAAGCTTGCTATTTATCACAAACCATGAATAATATATTTATTTCTGAAAGTACAAGGTTAAAAAATATGCTCAGAAATCTAGGAAAAGACCAAGCTGCTTTTAAAACATCGGCTATTGGCCAAGTAAGAAAATGAAGATGCACTTCTACTACCACCTCAATGTAGTTTTTTTTATCAAGAATGCTCTATATATTATTTGTGACAAACCAAAACAATCTGTGTTGTATATTTACCATCAGCCCTGATTTCCATAAATTGGCATCAGTCATACAAAAACTCATCAGTTTACAAAAATCTACCAAGATTTGCCATTTATTGAAGAACATACACAAGAGTTTCGCTATTGATAGGCTTATTTCTGATCCGATTAGAGTGAAAATGGCTTTTATTGACTAACCTTTTGTGTTTTAGTCTTTATAGACACTAAAAAAGGCCTGTCAAGTTTAGTAATAATAATAAGCTTGGTCCTAGCCAAGGGACAATCTCAGTTATTATAAATTATTAAAAGATATAAAATTCACCCTGGTTTTTAATGAAATATGCCACATTATTTATATAGAATATCCATATTTCCATAAATAAATAAATAAATCCTTCAATAAAAATCAAAACACCCTGCTATTAACGTTTTACTTTGAAACAAACAAACAAACAAAAAAGAAATACAGAAAAGAACCCTTCAAGGTTTCAAGTTTATCAGAAAAAGTTTGATTGGTCCCATCAGGATGTTTTATTATTTTAAATTATTTGGTCTTTCTACATTGAGATTATAAATAGTAAAAAAAATCTAACTTGAATTTCTTGACGTCAGACTTTTGTAGCTGCCATGAGAAGTCTGCAGAGACTTAATCTGCTACGGATTGGCGGGTCTGTTCTAATTTCATTTCGAATAGAACCTCGTGGGCCAGAAAAATTGTAACCATGGTCAAATCTGAAGTTTGAGTTTGGCACATGCTGTAAAACATAAAAACGACATACTTGAAATGTGTTTTTTTTTTCTGCAGCAATTTTATTTCTGTATTACTTTTGTGTTGTTGCCTGTAGAGATTTTTTACAGTGTAAAAAACTCCCCAAAAACCCCCCAAAAAACGAGTAAACATGTCTGAATAGAGTGACCGACAGAGCAACAAAACCACAAAAAAAAAAACAAATTTACTGTCATACCCTTTTAATAAAACCCTCATTTACAAAAAGCTGCAGTGTATTTTGAGAATTAGCTCAATATTTGAGTTGTCTGATTGCTGGAATTTGTAGTAAACATGCAAATGGACCTGTGTGTGTGTGTTCTTCCAGGTGGAGCTCAGCTGTCCCAAGGAGATGGCGTGGAAGGTGAACATGCACCGCGGCTATCTGGCTATCTGCAACCCTGAGGAGCAGCAGCTCAACTTCATAGAGCGGCTGGTGGAGATGGCCTCTAGCCTTGCTATCCGCGAGTGGAGGAGGTTGCCTCACATCGTTTCCCACGTCCACACGCCACTGCTGCAGGTCAGCACGCTCAACGCTAGAGTTTCACTCTCGATAAGCTCATTTTTGATCAGATTAGCTCAGGGGGAGGTGGGAAGTCAGTTTATTGTGATAAGTACTTGAGGAGATTCAAGATGTCAAGAGATCATCAACAGCTCTAAAACACTGTGCTGCTGAGCAACACTGATAACAGCCTTTATCTCCCTGCCTCACTTCATTTTGTAAAATTGAGATAGATGATTGAAAAAAACTGAAAAACCCTTTAAGCCTCTTTTATTCCACCAAAAGAAATCACAATGAATGGGGCAGAAATGGGGGGGGGGGGATAAAAGGCGAATGAAAAAGCAGGAAGCCTTAGGCAATAAAAAGTGGAAAAGGTGGCGAGTGAACAGAACAAGGGAACACAGAGAGAGAAGAAGAAAGAAGGAGAGGTAGTTCAGAATTTCTGTAATTACTTCCCTGCCATCAGATAGTGTTTGATTAAATACGTGCAGCAGAATTACATTTACATGATGAATGGGATAGTCTGAATGAAGGTTAGAAGTGGGCCATCAGCTGATATGAACAGATAATTGTGAAAAATATTGTACGGCGCAATTTATTTTGTTTTGGGAGATTTCATTTCAATGTGGTGGTGGGGAAGGGGGTTAAATCTTCCCTGCTGCTCTGATTCACTACATTTATCTTATGAAAATGGGTATTTGAATGGTCTGGCTTTGTTCTTTGTTAGTTGGAATGTGTGTGCGCCTGTGCCGAGTTCAATTATTTACCCAAGCCACGGGAAAACAAGCTATTCCTTCCTCTCCCCGGCCGAGCGACTTGTTGTAAATCTCTATTCCAAACTCTAAATCACAACTTCAGGACTCCGTGAGCCGTGCAGGCCGAGAAAACCCAGACTCTGCAAATACTCTGGGCTTCAGATACTATTTAAATCAAGTTATCATCTAATCCCAGCTCGCAGCAGTAACCGGCGATCAATGGATTATCACCCTCACTATCGATTACGACAGCTGGCATTAATATTGATTGATGAGTAGTTATAATGGAGTGATTGATTATATGTTCAAAAAGCTGCTCTGGGCCAATCAATGAGGCTTCTTTTCAGGGAATGAGAAAGAAGCCCTCGCTTATCATTTTCACATTTTCCCACCTCCCTGACTTCTTTCTTTTTTTCTTCTTTTTTCTTTTTTTGTGCAGATTAGCTTTTGAAGCAATGAAGGAAGACGTTTTTGTCACGACATGCCTTTCAAAATATATCTGGTGGCTTAAATTTGTTCTAGACTGAGTTTCTGGCACAAACATGAGGTCTTTTTGTACATTTTATATTTTTGCTTTTTGCAAGAACACTAATTTCCTCTAATTTGTCAATTTGGCCTAAAAGAGGGAAATGCACATTAAAGAGTGCCAATTTTTTTAGTGACATTCTGCTTCCTGATAGATTAAGATGCTTTGAAAAAGTTACACTTTTTCCAGAGCTACAATTTAAAAAAACTTCTTTTCTATTTGTGTGGGAAGAAGACATGGTCGCTTTAATCTTTTTTATTTGTGGTGGGGTTCAGATGCTTAAGTTGATGTTTAAAGGAATGAGGAGGGAAACGTCATCTTTTTGTACCAGTAAAAGCCATTTTTTTCTTCTTGCTGTCTTATTCTCAGGGTTACACATTCTCCTTTTGTTTTATTTACACTTCATGCTTTTATTCTGTAGTCTCACATGGCATTTTATTTTAACGAAACTGTTGCACGGCTTTTTTCCCCCCTCTTCTTTTCATACTTCCTGTTGTTCCTCTTGTTCTGCCGATCCATATCTCACCAGCCTTCTTTGCATCTCCTAATTAAATCTTGATCTTCATATTCATCGTATCACCATGCTGTTACTTATTTTCTCCTGTATTTAAATGAACGCATTCAAATATTGCATTTTCTTTCCTTCCTTTTAAATATAAACGAAAGCAAAACAACAACAACAAAAAAAAGGGGAGATAAGGCAGTAAAAGACATTAGCTTAATAATTGCTCATTTGCTCTAAAACCTTCAAAGACTTTGTCAAAAGTGCCCTGCAGCGAATAAATTCTAACTTTTGGCATATTAGGGAAAACGCGAAAGGAAACAAATATGACTCCTCGCCATGAGATTTTTAAAAACTTAGAATCAGTAAGTAGGCACCTGTGGGCAGCAGATGGACACAGTGTGTGTGGCGCTCTGTAAACAAATATGCAAATGTTAGTAGCAGCTTTTATTTGCTGAGCCGTGTAGGCAAAATTATTTACTGGATTAAATTCTGCTGGCATTCTGTTCAAACCTAATTTTAAAGCAGTGTGTGATGGGCATTTTAGGCAAAAGTATTGCCCACCGCTACAAACATAGGACCAGCTTGCAGCAGTTCATGCTTCTCACAATGTATGTTTATTTAATCCTTTACTTACGGGGCTAATTAATATATCACAAGTGTCCGCACACAGAGAAACCAGTCTTAATGAGCGCTAATCTCAGCTGTCTCTTTATGATTTACTATTGTTGCCTGTTTCTGCTTTGAAAGAATTACCACGACTTGCGGTCTGTTAAGTTTACTCACCCCAAGTCCTGCAGCTGAAAAACCCTCCAATAAAACAGAGATGTTCCGGTACAAAGACATGTACTGCTGCTAATCCTTCTTGCTGGGTTGTTTATATTCCTTAATTTTCACCGGTCGGTTAGAACAACATGGAGGGAGATTGTATCAGTAAAGCTGAGCTCACCCATGACCATAGTTTCCACTTTACAATCCTTTCAAAATAAACTACTATGGCAGAAACAAATGCTAGGGTACAGTTTTTTCCTCTTTTATTCTTTTTTATTTTGGTGGAGGTGAAGGGACAGTTCAGAAATGATTTTGAATATTGAATGAATATTGAAAAATCACTGCCCATTATTACTGTAAAGCAGCATTGGCACAACAAAATTAACTTCAAACAAAAACAAGTAAGCCGTCTCAGCGCGAGAAGCTCTTTCTTTTTTTTAATCACGCTTCAAGTTGACTGCATTAAATAAACGTTACATATTTTAATTTAAATTTAGCACGAGGTGAGTGTGAAGATAATCACGAGGGCTTCATGAAAGAAAGGTGAGCGTAGTGTTTTAATTTATCATTCTTCTCCCCCCTCAGGCAGCACAGCAGATCATTGAGCTGCAAGAAGCGGCCCAGATTAATGTAGGGCTTCAGCCTACGAACCTGGGCCGCAACACCAGCCTGCATGACATGAAGACCGTGGTGAAGACCTGGAGGAATCGTCTCCCTATCGTTTCCGACGACCTCTCCCACTGGAGCAGCATATTCATGTGGCGCCAGCACCACTACCAAGGTACGGCATTCCGTCAGGCCCAGACTGCCTTCTAATGAGATGCCAGGAACCATAGGAACATTCTTCTTTGGGACAGCACGTGTGCTGCAGGATGCCACCTTAATGCAGACACACTCTCAGATTGCTGTTTTGGTTTCCATGACTTATAGCAAGGGCTCTTCCTTAAAAGGCCACTTTGTGAAGAACCCCCTCAGGGCGTCTGTGCATTTCCAAATGTCATCTCACTAAAGCACACACACACACTATACAGGACACACATATGCTGACTCACACACATCTTTACCTTGCTTAGTGCTCAGCATCTCTCCAGCAGTGACTTTGAAACCATTCAGAGAGGCAGCCACTGCAAAATGTGATGTCTCAAGCAAGTTGAGCTCCGGCTCGCACGATGAGGGCTAAAATAATGATAGTGTTGTTTGGCAGCACCACGCCAATAAAATCCACCTCATTTGTACATGACAGCCTTCAAAGTTAAAGTGAAATGGAGTTTTCTTGATGAAATTCATCACCACGGTTCATTTACTGTTCAATATGTTCAGCGTCCCCGGTGCCCTCCTCAGCGTTATGACAGCACTGCTTTCAGAGTGCTGGAAGATCTTCGCTCTTCGACTTGCTCTTTACTCACTTTGTCACCTATATAAAGTAAAATGCCGTCTTTGTGTTTTGTTTTTTTTTTTTGTCTCCAGCCATTGTGACAGCGTACGAGACAAACACACAACATGACCCAAATAACAACAATGCCATGTTGGGAGTTCATGCCTCAGCTTCTGCTATCATTCAGTACGGGAAGATCGCTCGCAAACAGGTACTAGTTCAGGCTCAAGGGCTTTGTTAAATCAAAGAAAAGTTTGTGTAGATCGAGGAATGACATTTATCATTCTGAAGTATGTGTATTTCTATGTGGTGTTTATGAGATAACGTCATACTATTTCTTAAAGGGGTTGGTGAACGTGGCCTTGGACATTTTGAGTCGTATCCACACCATCCCTACGGTGCCCATTGTTGACTGTTTCCAGAAGATTAGACAGCAGGTCAAGTGTTATTTGCAGCTGGCTGGTGTAATGGGCAAGAATGAATGCATGCAGGTGAGATCTCTATTTCCTGTTTCCTTTTTAAATTTCAAATTGTACAACCAATCAGTTCTAAAGATGTTTCATTGGCGGCTGATAATGCTTTTGGCCGTGTGTATGTGTCTGTTAGCCAAATATCTCATGAATCCCTGAGGGGAATTTTAATGAAACTTGCAGAAATTATTCATTGGAGTCAACCCAATTCAAGATGGCTACCACAACCAACTGACCTTAAAAACAAAAATGCCTATAACTCTACCAATTTTAGAGCTATTGAGCTAAAGTTTTGTGTGGTAGTAGCCGAGAGTCATCCCCAGCACATATTTTGTTCACTGACTGATCAAGATCTTTGTTTAAAATTTTGCCATTTGCCAAACAGTCAATTCTGTCTGTTAACAAAATATCTCATGAACCACTGGGCGAATTTTAATGAAATGCTAAGGAAAGAATCATCGGATGTACATCTGCACCTGATTAACTTTTGGAGCCAACCCAATTCAAGATGGCCCAGCAACAACCTTTGAAAACACAATAATGGCTATAACTTAGTCAGTTTCACAAATATTAGGCTCAAATTTGTTGTAGTTGTACCAGAGAGGTATTCACAACACATATATGTGCTAATCATTGCTGGAGAGCATTAACTGTTTGAGTCAATCCAGTTTGTCTGTTAGCAAAATATCTCATGAACAACTGGACAGATTCTACTGAAACTTTCAGAAAGTAATTATTAAATGATATCTGCAACTGATAAACACTTGGAGTCAGTTTGATTCAGCAACTGATTTTTTACCAACACAAAAATGTCAATTTCTTTCAAATTTTGAGGTAAAACCTGATGTTGTAGTAGCATTTTTAGCGTTTTCCCAACAAATACTCCAAGCACTAACTGATCACACACACACAGGTTGACAACTTGTGATAAGGCATGAGATCACGCATGTTTTTTTTTTTTTTTGTTTGTTTTTTTAAGGTTTGACCGAAATAGCTACACCAGTCATTTCTCAATATAAGATATTTGTTGCCTAAAACTCGATGTTCAATCCTTAAAGCAATGCTTGGTTTTTTCTTTTTCTTTAAATATTCACACGTTCTACATTTAAATTTCAACCCATTTGCTGGGTTTTGGTTGTTGCAGTTTTCGGTTGCTGCTGGCCCAGTTGGGGTTACTTTGTGTGAGAAGCAGTAAGAAGGGTTTGGGATGGCTGCAGGTGACAGGTTATAGCTCTGAGACTTATAAGAGAGTGTAACTCAAGAGCTTGCTCTTAAGCCCACAGAGTGCTCTGATTAATAGAAGCTGTTCAGCACACCACAAGTCATTAAAAGTGCCAGCAGACATTGTTCTCTCGCTCTCTCTCTCTCTCTGTTCGTTCTCCTCTCTGGTTCTCTCAGTCTCTTTCTCCTGCTACACATCGTTTGTCACGGCAGTACATAGGAGACACCTAATCAGAGAGTCACCGTAATGGAATTTTAGTTCCCCTTAATACCTTTTTTCCCCCCCTCACTTCTTAATGAACAGTGAAGAGTTTGTTTGTTTTTCATGTGTTATTATGGCACCGTCTGAAACAGAAGGCTGCAATGTCTTTTTGTTTTTTCTCTTTTGCATGAAACTTTTCCTCCTGCAGTTTTGTTTTGGAGTTGTTCTCATCTTGATGTTGATTTTTTTTTTTTTTTCGTTGTTGTTTTTAGGGTTTGGAGGTGATTGAGTCAACCAACCTGAAGTACTTTACCAAAGAGATGACAGCTGAGTTCTACGCTCTTAAGGGCATGTTCCTGGCACAAATAAACAAGTATGTCCTCCAGCTGTTCTGCCTTTGACAACTTTTACAGTCAATTTGTTGCCAACTTTACATTCGAAACACCCTGAAACTTCACCGGTCCCCTTCTGTTTGTGCACATGTTTCATCCCGCTTGTACTAATCAGTCACAATTTGTGTCACTTCTCACCTCCAAGGTAAGATGTCGTCTGTCATCAGGTCGTGATGGAGTCAGTGCCTTGTTTTTTTTGGCTGCAGGGTTTGCCTTTGGAGCATACAGCTGCTGTTTCTGTGTTTACCCAGAGCCACGCTCTGTAATACCCCTCACTCCCCACCCCCCCACACCGCCCCCTGTTCGCCCATCATCCTTGACATGACATGGGGTCCCGAGGGGTGAAAGACAAATTGAGGAAGGCGTATTAAATGTATATGCAGCTCAATAATTAACTCGCAGCAATTTACAGGAATCTCTGAGATCAGCAGAACTTGCCTCCACCTCAGTAGAGTTTATAGCAATCATTAAGTCCCCCCCCCCCCACACACACACACCCGCACTGGGGGGAGAATTAACAGCAGAGTGGAGGTTAGGGGGTTCGGTTTGTGTGCGCACGTAGCCACATATGCTAAAGATTTTGGGATCATTCAATTAAACGGGTGTCAGAGATTTGACAGTCCGTTGGGTATCGGTGCTCCTGTTGAGCCAGGTAGTAGAAACTGTTAATGTACTTTAACACTTGCAAAGTGACTGAGGAAACCCCATTAAGTATTACTGGAGGGTCTTCGGCTCTCGCTCCCACAGCAATCAAGCTCCCATTTTTTAATCACATGCCAAAATGCCTTCCATAATAACGCATTTTAATTGATTGGTTGGGGAGGCATTTCGCTGTTAGTAAGTGGGGGAGTAGTTTGGAAGCGTTCCTAAAATGGAGGGCCACTTACCAGCTGCAACTCAGTACGACTTTTTATTTGACAGGCCCGTCTCCTTGTTTTGACTGGAGATAGTGAGTCTTGCGGTGCTTCCTGGGTCTTATTTATTAATCAGAGGCTGAACGGTGTGCAAAAATTATTCAAACTGCGTGCCAGCGAGCAGTTAGAAGCCGCCTAGTGTTGTGAAAATAGCTGATGATTCAAAATTTATTTCCCTGTCAGCATAAATCGAGCAGTCAAGTGTTGGGTCTGCTGCCAGGTTTCACCTCTCCGTTTTTTGCTATTATTTAACCGTTTGTAAATAGAAATTTGGATATGACTGTCGATTTGCAACGCCAGAATTAAAAACTTTAAATACCTCAGTTTTCTTGAACTGTGGTAATATTTTAATGAAGTATTAGTATTTAGGTGCATATAGACTTTTTCTGCAACTGTGTTATAGATGATGGATGAAGATAATACAGTTTAAAAATTATTGATCAGATGCTTTAATATAACAAAGCTAAACCTTGCCAACAATATTCATGTAAATTAAACCCATACTGCTCATATGAAGGATTCTTAGCATTGACACATAAAAATTACTGTTTATTAGCTAGTCCCATGTAATTTGTCTGACCCTCAGCACTAAGAACTACAAATTCTAGGAAATAAATGACAACAAGATGGTAAAAATTGTAAAAACTGAAGATGCGTTTATTTTATGTATTTTTTTTTATCAATTTATAAATATTTGTAATTAATGTTTTTTTTTCTTTGATAACAAAAATAGACCCAAAATCAGCTGAAAATTCTGAAAAAATAAATTCATTTAAGTATGAAATTTTGGAAAGGAACATGTAAGGAACCCTGCATTACAGCTAATGAAAACGGTGCTAATTGGTGTACATCACATCTTTTCAAACACTTTTCCGGTACTGTTTACATATTTATCTGTCAGCAAATGTACAACCCACTGATTGAGTCAAAAAGCAGAGTACTTACAGTGTTTTTGTGAATCTGTGCATGAGAAACAGGTTTAAAGGGCTCTGTTTAGTGTTGAATTTTGGTGCTGTATCAGTATTTTTCTTCAGGCTTGTTAAATCGGACACTCACTTTGCTGGATATTGTGCTCTGTAAGTGTGCTACTCATTTAAGATGAGATCATTATAATCTGTTCTCACCAGATATTTCTCTTTTCACTTTTTTATGACTACACTAAAGGTGTTACATTTGCTTTTTCTTCTTTAACTCTTCCTAATCTCATCAGTGTACCTCACCTGCCAGATCAAATCCTATTTCATTTTTCCCCACTAGTTCTCATTTCTAACCTTCTGCTGAGATTATGCGCTGCCTGTAATTTGTCTCTCACTCTCCAAACCTTATTACCGCCGTGTGCTCTTCCTCTAGGTCAGAGGAGGCCAATAAGGCCTTTTCAGCAGCGGTACAGATGCACGACGTCCTGGTGAAAGCCTGGGCCATGTGGGGGGACTACCTGGAGAACATCTTCGTCAAAGATCGGCAGCTACATCTGGGAGTTTCCGCTATCACCTGCTACCTCCATGCATGCCGCCACCAAAACGAGAGCAAGTCCCGCAAGTACCTCGCAAAGGTGATGAACTGGAAAACGGGGGTGATTTGTGTTTTAGGCAGAATGTGATAACTCATTTTTAAATACAGATAATGGCAACATAATCCCTGGTGTCATGACACTCCTTTGTAGGAAATCAGTAGGCCGAACCATGTTTTATTGCAGAGCGTATCACTTTTCTACTTTTATTTTTTAAATTCCCTAGTTTCCTGACCTCATTTAGCCCATACATTATTGATGCTGATGAGATTCTGCCAATGTTACAAGCAGAGACTAGTAATTGCATCAATGACAGTGTGGCGATTCACAAAGCGGATGGGTTCCCATAATCGATCAATGGTTAAGTGAAGACCATCATCTGGCACCACGGGTTAACAGACTAATGGCCTCCCCTGATGCTACATACTCATGACCCTCAACGTGGTTTGGCCTTTCTCTAGCAGTCAGTTTAGTCGAGTTAAATAACCAATACGCTTACCATGTCCAGTGTTTCCACCGTGCAGTACGAACACTGTTTGTTTCCACTGCTGTTAATTACTTTCGCATTCATATTAAATGTTTTTTTGATTACTCCCACACTGAAGTATTGTGCTGCCAAAAAAAAAAGGTTGGCATTAGTCCTGATAGATAGAGAGCTGAACAGACTTTATCAGTAATTGCCAAGTTTGTGTACTTGGATTGGCTTAGTAAAGCATAAATGAGGATTTGAGTGGGGTTAATGTCTTTTTCATATCGTACATGTACACGCAAAAAACACCAGCGGAGGAGAGACGACCCCTACGTTAACGCCGCTTTGATCGTGATAAGTACTGTCGAGATGTGCTAATGGTACTTTGCAGCTGTGAGCAGAAGCAGGCAGGCAGCAATAATTTGATGAATGTTTAAGACCTTCTTCTTGGTTTCTTACCGGAGTTTGATTAATCAGAGATACAGAAAGTATTTTGTTGTGACTTCTTGTAAAATGTATGTTTTTTTGTTTTCAGCTTTTCATCTTTTTCTTTTTTTTTCTTTCTGTTTGTACCTGTAGGTGCTGTGGCTGCTCAGCTTTGACGACAAGAACACCCTGGCAGATGCCGTGGACAAATACTGTATAGGAGTGCCCCCGATCCAGTGGTTGGCCTGGATCCCCCAGCTCCTGACCTGCTTGGTTGGGTCAGAGGGTAAACCTCTGCTTAATCTCATTAGCCAGGTGAGGCCTTGGCTAAACTCCTAAAGCCAAATTTAGATTCCTATTAGTGTTCAAAGAGATCTGTTTAAAATTGTCTGTACATCTTACATCCATTACTGAATGCTTGCTACACTTATTAATCATTCCTTGGTTTCTTTCATCTGTTTTTAGTAGCACATCTGGCTAGCACGTTAGCATTAGTTGTCATGCACATCTTTCTTATCAAGATAAATTTACTGCATTCACGCCAAAGTGGCCTCTCTGCTGCTTTTTATTTACTAAATTAGGCATTCAGTTTTCTTCGCTGTCCCCTTTTACAGCATTTCATAGGCTTTCACTAGTCCTCGGTGAATTAGTTTTTAAATTATTTGTTCAAGAAATGATTATAAAGTTAATATTGTACGCATCCGCACTGCGGGAACAGAGCTAGTAATTAAACCGAGGACTAATTTGCTTTGCCTAATGGAGTATTATTTCCGCACAATTTGAAGAGGGTGATCTTCAAAGAGTAGTGCTCTATAAGAAACAGCCGTCCTCTCAGCAGAGTTGGAATATTTATAAAAGATATTAACGAAAGACTGAAGGAGGATCAGTGGCAGAGAGCGAAAAGACAAGAAGGGAACGTTTGAAATGGATGTTGTCAGTTCTTTCAGATGGTGGCTGATTATAAGTTGGCTATTAAACCTAACAGCTGCAGAAACAAAATGTTGATGCTGCATTTAAGTTTGTGTTTTGTATGATGTATTTTATCTAAAGAACACTAGAAAACTGATTGTTGTTTGTTACCTCTGAACCACAAAGACTTGCATAATTTTTCCATGTAAAATGAACTGAACATCTGCTAAAATCAGTTTCACAGCGTTTAATACCAAATCAGAAGAAAGCAGCTAATGACTCATACATATCTGTGTCACTGTGTTTCTAAAATGCAAACTTTTATTGGTATTAGGAAATAAGACACAACAGTGTTAAGATTCCTTTGTCTCTGCTTGCTTAAAGAGATAGTTTGGATCTTTTGAAGTGGGTTTCTGTAAAAACGCTATGAACAATAATATCTTACCTGTTGTAGATAGCTTTTTGAATGAGCTCAGTTTAGAGAAATAGTTTCCTGATGACTGGATTAACAAGCTAATGGCTTCTCCAAACAAGGCCAAGACCAAACTGTAATACTGCTGTCTTAAAACAAATCCAATCTAAAAAACATTTCACAGTAGTTTATATAAATGCTATTTAGTAAACCTTTATACCTCTGCCAGTTTTGTATTAGATGGGTATTCCTACAGAAATATTAACATATTCCTGCTGAAGCACCTCAGGCTGCACCAGAAGTTCTGCAGCTAACTGCTGCTGCCGATATTTGTGCTTGCAAATAGCTTTAAAGTTTTGTGCAAATGATTATGTAATGTAATGCAAAATTGATAGGGATGTAAATGCCTGTAAAATAATGTTCACATGAACCACTGATATATTTTTAAAAAAATCAGAGTTGTTTTAAGATTACATAAATCAGCACTTGTCCAGTTAGTTTGGACTAGCCATTAGCTCGTCAATCCAATCAGAATTAAACTTTATTTCTCCAAACTGAGGGCATTAAAAGAGCCATCTACAGCAAGTAAGATATTAATTGTTCATAACCTTTCCACAAAATCCGAGTTCAAAAGATCTGAACAATGGAGGCTGCACAATATATCAGACATTTATTGCCGTCGCAACATCGATGAGCGCAATATCAAAATGGCACAGAACTGCTTGGACTGCAATAAATCAGAGGCCATTATATTTCAAGTACCATACATGCATTCATGTTCTGCATGGGAATAATGGAATTGGTCAATGAAATGACCTTTTCCTGGCCTTCATGCTCACAACTGGTTTGGATGATAGTGATGACAGAAGAGAAGGTAAGGGATGATAAAACGTGGGTTCATCGCAATCATTGTCGTCATTGCAAGAATAAACAATAATAATCTCATATTGCAAGTTTTTCAAATATCATGCAGACTTGGTTTTAAACGTCTGTAATCTGCAGGTTTTTTTTGAATATATGAAAATGTAACAACTAAAATGCAAGTGAGAGATCAAACGATTTCAATTTGATGTTAAAACTGTAGAAAAGCAACCCAAAAAGGCTTAAACTAATAACATGAGCAAATTGCATCATTCTTTTTCTGATTTTTGTGATTGTGCGAAAGAACAAAAAAACACTACAACCACTCTGATCAGACTGCCTGAGCTGCAGATTTGTCCTTTTTTTTTATTTTAACAACCTTTTAAAACACTCACTGAAAGACGGAGTTAAATAAAAGGCTGATGCAGATTGTCTCAAAATAACCTTTTTAACTAGTTTACCAGTCAGTTATTAATCTAATTAGATGGCAGATTAGATATAGATTTTCCATTTATGGAAATACCTTATCATCCTTTAACAACTGAAGGGTAAAAGGTTGACACCTTTTGTCTTCATTGCCTTTTTTATGTAAAGAATAAAACACATTCTAATGCATGACATTCTTTATCTCTACTGCTCGCCTGAATTATTTAAAGTTTCTCTGCGGCGGCGGGATGTTTAAAAAAACGCACGTTAAAATATTGATGAAGGTGAGGAGAGGAGTGCCTGGGGGCAGGCGGGGAGATGAATCAGAAGTTGGTTGAGAGTCTCAGCAGCCCCTCCCGCCCTCACTCACTGCCTCCGCCTCGTCTGCCATGCGCCCTCTTCCCCCTCGGCCTGCCTCAGCCTCGATAAAATAAAACATTTCTTATCCTCCCATTAGTGCAATGATATCTGGTTCCTCCTCTTCCTCCCTGCTTTCCTTCCTCTTTCATCATTAATGACGACGTTAGCTGCCACTTAAAGCTCCCTTTTCCTGTTACTTCTAAGTTATCTTCACCTCTAAAGTATATTTTTATCCCTGTTTTAAAAAAGAGAACTAGATAAAATGCACCTTTAGTTATATGTGCACTACGCAAGATTGACAACTATTAGAAAGGCACTTAGACATTTTAAAAAAAATCTTTCAATGTTTTATACAGATATGACTTGTTCCAGTGTATAATATTTCTTTATATAAAGAAAGGGGTGATATTAATGTCTTTTAGGCTTTGGGCACCTTGTGTAAATTGGTGCAGTTAAGCAAAGAAATGGTGCCTAAAGGGTAAAACGCACACCAAACGACACTGTGTGCTACGGCGCCCAGTGTAACTTCTTCATCATGTTCTATTTTAAAGCACCTCCGCTCCCTTTTTGTATGTACTCACCTCCTGCTTGAACGTAGCAGCTCCTTCTTTTATGCTTTTTTTTATATACAGTTCTTTTCTTGTTTAGCTGTTGTGCCGTTTCATATCAAAAGTGGACGAGGGAAGATTAATTGCAGAGGTTGAGGTATACAGTGTGACCCAAAATTTCCTCATTACAAAGACTGTGACAGAAAAGATGTTGCCTGGCAAACTATTGCTGGCTAAGAAAAAGATGTTGAGCTAATATTTTAAAGCTAACCTGTGTGTTTACATCACTTTAGCTTGATGCGTCCAGTGACACAACGCTTTGTGGTGTTCCCTATGTTTTTTCAGCTTAAAGCCTTAAGGTGTCCTCACCACCAGTGAGGAAGTGAAAATACTCTTGAATTTGTGACGGACCAAAAGAAAGGACTGTGTTTTAGTGGTCCTCTCAGAACAAATGCAACTAAAACATGTCTTAGTTAGCAGGAGTCAGTCTATTGGCAGTGGAGTCTTGATTTGTGCAGTTTGAGGCATGTGGATCAAGCCAGAGTAAACACTGAGGTTCCAACATTTATTCAGCCTTAAGCTTAAACTAAAAAAAACCAACTTTTTTTCCCCCTTGGAGCCTCGTCTGACAGCATCCCTCTTCGACCTACCTTTAATCATATTTAGCTCAGTTAGTGAGACATGGAGGTATCCCTTTCTGCCCTGCAGCTATATAAATATAAAGGCTCTAGTAGAGCTCAAGTAGCCATGTAATAGCAGCTTGTACAATGAATTATGAACTGAGACTTAAAGAAAAACTGTGGTTCAGCCTTTTGAAAAAAAAACTAAATATTTTTTTATATAAAAAAAACTGTTCCTAAAAAATTTAGCTTCTTTTTAAGTTTGTGTAATTTATTTGTTTTTTTCTTACATGATAGTCATTTGTCCGCTTCTGTCAGTTTGCATTCGGCATTTTCATGCTTTTACCTTTTAATCCAGTTTTAGGACAGATTTGAAATTTGTTTCTATCATTTATGTAAATTGTTTTGTTTGGGAGCGGCGTGACTTCACATTAAACTCTGACCCCAGGCCGATGTATACATTATACACCAGAGTTCGACTCTGGTGCATCACTTATCAAAGAAATCCGACTCCACCAACTTTGAGGTGATAGGTTTTAAAATTTTAAAACCTCCTCCGTCCCTACTTCAACTATTGAGCCTTCAAGTGCTGTCAGTGGCTTTTCTTGAAGTCTCGAAGGCAGTTTCATCATCCATCACATTCAGTTTTGTAATTCAACCATGACACGCTTTTAACTTCCCTAACTCCCCTGATTCCCCTTCAAACAGCCCCTGTGCTGGCAGAGGTCTGTATCGGTATGATCTCGCTCTCATTGACACACGCATATGCACACAGTATCTCCTCATGCTTCCCTCTCTCTACATTAGTTCCCTTTCCACCTTTGTTTTCCTTCCCTCTCCCTCTCTCTCTCTCTTTGGGGTCCTTAGGGGAGTCTTTGAAATTTGATCTATGACCCTCTTTTATCTGCTAGGTGGGACGAGTGTACCCTCAGGCTGTATACTTCCCAATCCGCACCCTTTACCTCACCCTCAAGATTGAGCAGAGGGAGCGCTACAAAAGTGGTAAGTAAATATGACTGGCTTTATTGTATTCTCTTTTTATCTGTAAAGAACTTCCCCGATAAAAGTATTTCTTTTGTGTTCTCTGTTGTGGTGCTGAGTTAGTTTATTTAAAAGTACATGTACAGTTGCAGGAAAAAGTTTATCCATCCTATTTTTTCTATCGGGGCATAAATAAATAAAAAAAGGTCAGATTTTCCAAGAAGAAGACCTTGTCTCTAAAAACAACATGGCAGCGATCCTTTATAGGCTAAATTGAAGTGCCACAGTTGGAGAAAACCAAACTCGATATTTCAACCCACTCTTTAAACCAGTTGGCATGCATGGTGGTGGAGGGCTGATGGTTTGGGCTTGTTTTGCAGCCACAGGACCTGGGCCCCTTATAGTCACGGAGGCGACCAAGATTTCTGCATATCATAGCATTCGAGAGCCAAATGTGAGGCCATCTGTCCAACAGATGAAGCTTGGGTGAAACTGGGTCATGCAAAGACACAATGATCCCAAACACAGCAGCAAACCTACAACAGAACGGCTGGAAAAGAAACAAATCAAATAGCCCAGTCAAAGTCCAGACCTCAGCCAGGTCCTAAACAGAGCTGAGCATAAACAACTGCTTACAATTCTCGATAAAATGAAGCACGGGTGAAAAGGAAAAGTGGTTTTTTTTCACACTCTGCTCCTGCATTTTCTTTAGTTTCTGTTGAATAATTTGTTACTACTTGTTTGAAGTGATTGTTTTCACCTATTTTTAAGATCTACTGAGAACCAGATAAGAATTTTTATTATGCCCTCCTTTGATTTAAAAGAAGGGGGGATTTTTAATGACTGTATATGGGGTACTTTAAGCTGCCTGCTTTGCTGTGGAAAAGAAAAGTGGTCCTCTCTTAAAATATTTTCCCTTTTAAGTTAAGTCAAGTCAAATTTATTTATATAGCGCTTTTCAGCAACAAGGCGATTCAAAGTGCTTTACAACATGAAAACACAAAAATACAGAGTTAAGACGTTGGCTGATGTTTATTCTATTTATTTATTTTTTTTACTTGAGCTTCCATTTTGTTTTAACTTTTCTTTAGACCTATTTTCTTATACTTCCTGTCGGTTGATGTAGATTCTCAGTCATCCAGAACATGATGTCCCTGTGTAGTTAAATAGAAAAGCAAGTAGATGACTTCTTGTTTCTTGAAGACGTTTCACCTCTAATCCAAGTCGCTTCTTCAGTTCTGATCGTGGGTTGGGAGGGTCCAGGTTTTTAAGTCATTGTGACCTTTATGACCCTATTATTGTGATCTTTATTACCAATTATGGTATAAACCTGGAAGTCCCAACCCACGATCAGAACTGAAGAACCCTCTTGGATGAGAGATGAACATCTTCAAGAAACAAGAGAAGTCCAGTTACCTTCTGTTTACCCACTTGGGATTAGTTTCCGTTCGTTACTTTTCTTCTACCTGTGCTTATCTGTTCCTCCACTTTTACGCTCAGACTCATCTGGTCAGCAGCAGCCCAGCTCTGTGGGGGCCCAGCCTCACTCCGGGGCGTCCGACCCAGGACCTATCCGTGCCACTGCCCCGATGTGGCGCTGCAGCCGGATCATGCACATGCAGCGCGAGCTGCACCCCACCCTGCTTTCCTCCCTGGAGGGTATCGTGGACCAGATGGTGTGGTTCAGAGAGAACTGGCATGAAGAGGTGAGAACAACAGAGGTGTTACTTTGGTGTATGTCTGAATTAGTTCCTATGGGTTTATTGTCACAGGTCAGATGATGAAACTGTTTTTTTTTTTCTGCAATAAAAGCAAGACATAGTGAATAGCTTCAACAACAGATGGGTAAAGAGCTTTTATGTTTGATTGTTGTATCTTTTATGGAAGATTGACTGTAAATGTAAGGAGCAATGGATGACAAACATAGTTGCTACATAACAAGTCCGCTAGTCTATAAGAAATCTAACCCTAATTTTGTAGTTTTTTTATTTTATAGAAACATTTCATTCACCTAATAGCATGTTTTTCCCCTAAGCTGATTGCGTTTGCCAGTCTGGGATTTGGGCCTGAGACAATCCTCCAAACAGAAATTTGCAAATGGCTTTAGCTGAAGTCGGCAGCATCCACTCACAGGAGCTAATCTGCGATTTAAAAGAAGTCTGCAAAAAGGAGAGGCAGGAGGAAGAGAGGCCGAGACAAGTGATGGATGGGTGCAGTGAGCGTGTAGGCCGGGACAGGGGATTTAGGGCCGGAAGTTTGTTGGTGTTTGTTTCTGCGTGATTACCTTTCATGATTTGGCGGTGGTGTTTGTAGGCTGTGTGTTTCGTTCCGGTGGGCATGCAGGATGTAAAATAGTACGCTGCATTGTTCCTACCTCACTTCTCCTTTAATGTGGATGAATTTACATTTTCATCTGAATGTGTTCATCTGCAGTTTGGCTGTTTGATAAAAATAAAACTCACCAGATAACGTTATTGTTTGAGACTGAACAAAAGAGGCCCTTCTTCTGTTACCTGCAGGTCCTGAGGCAGCTCCAGCAAGGCCTGGCTAAATGCTACTCTGTAGCATTTGAGAAGAGCGGCGCCGTGTCTGATGCCAAGATCACGCCACACACGCTGAACTTCGTCAAGAAGCTGGTTAGCACCTTTGGCGTCGGCTTGGAGAACGTCTCCAACGTTTCCACCATGTTCTCCAGCGCTGCCTCCGAGTCGCTGGCCCGCCGCGCCCAGGCCACAGCCCAGGACCCCGTTTTTCAGAAGATGAAGGGACAGTTCACAACAGGTTGGTTGGATTTTAAAATGTGTTCAAGTCTGTCTTTAGCAACCAAAAACACCAAGTTTGATCATATTATTATTTCATTTTTTAAGTATCTTGTTCATGAGTGAGGGAAGAATGGAGCGTGAGCTCGGCAGACAGATCAGTGCAGCTTCCACAGTGGTGTGTTCTCTGTACCGGTCCGTTGTGGTGAAGACGCGGCTGAGCTGCAAAACTCTCTGTTAACCGGTTGGTCTATGTTCCTACCCTCATAGATGGTCATGAACTTTGGGTAGTGACCGAAAGAACGAGATTGCGGAAACAGACAGTGGAAATCAGTTTTCTCCTCAGGGTAGCTGGACTCTCCCTTAGAGACAGGGTGAGAAGTTCAGTTATCTGGGGGGAACTCAGAGTAGAGCTGCTGCTCCTCCACATCGAGAGGAGCCAGCTGAGGTGGTTCAGGCATCTGGTAAGGACGCCCCCTGGACGCCTCCCTAGGGAGGTGTTTCAGGCATGTCCAAATGGGAGGAGACCCCGGGTAAGACCCAGGACACGTTGGAGAGACTATGACTCTCAGCTGACCTTGGAATCCTCCTGGAAGAGCAGGAAGAGGTGGTTGTGGAAGGAAATGTCTGAGATTCCATGGTCAAGCTGCTCCCCCGTGACCCAACTAGTGGCAGATAATGGATGGATGGATGGATAGATGGATGGATGGATCACTCAGCTATTTAAACCTTTCTGATTATAAGTTGGAACTTGAGAAAACCTTGAAACTTTAGCATATTCCCCTTCCACTTTCTGAATCTGCTTCTTATATTTCAGATTAATGTGACATTTTAGATTCAAATTGGAAAAAAAATGTCATCAGCGAGTCTCAGTTTTCTTTGATATAATCCCAGTTTTGTATTAACACAGCTCAGAGCACCATTTCTGTGATCTTCATGTGTTTTTTTTTTTTTTTTTTGTAAAGTATTGATGAGACCCCCATTCCTTTTCTTCCTGCATGTTGCGATTCATGTGCAAGCTGTGGAATCCAACAGGGCAGGTGCAGTTTTTGTCTAGCCAATCCCACCTCCCCCCCTCTGAGACATTTTTCTCAAAACAATCATCTCCATGTTTTTGTTGGCCCATGTGTCTATTTTTCTGCACCGCATGAGGGAGAAGAACTGTGGTTCACAAGATCTGTCTGAATCTCCCACCAACATTTAGCACTGAAAATATTTTTTTTATGTAGATGAGAACTTTAAGACTGCTAGTTTAGGAAAATCTAAAGAAAAACCTTTGGGCAATGCAAAACAAATGAGGGCAGGAAATTATTTAAGAGGAACAAAAGAATAAATGAGTAGAAAACAAGAGTGAGGGCCTGGGAGAAAACCACGAAGACAGGTGCGATGGCATTAGAGTGATAAATCTCAGAAACGGCTCACAGACCGACCGACTGAACTACACAAACACGAGTGAGTGAAACTCGGGGTGAATGCCTCGCTGATGAATCTTACCAGATGTTGTGGTGCCAGCTGCGCTCACGCAGCCAGGCGTCGCCAGGACTTCTGCCTCACGGGGGGGGGCCTGCAAACCATTTCTCTGCAGCTGTCCCCACGGCGGTGCAGGAGCGGGGGCCGACAGAGACCAAAAACCACACAAGCCCTCCGGAGCGGAACAAACAGGGTTTACAGAGCAGCCAAGCTCACATTCCCTGCACCACGTTAGTGGCTCACTCGCTTTCACAGGGTTTGTGGGCTGGAAAATATGGGTTTATGTATGCACATATAACATTTGGCAGCAGGGAGGCATTCAAATCCAATTACGGAAAATGCTATTTGCATGAGTTACACTTTTAGCAGGGGATCTGTTCCAGAGACTTTTGTCACAAGAGCCTTTCATAAAAAAATAACACTTTTCTGGCTTTTTAATTGTGGGCTGGTTGAAAAGTTATTTGACATGCTAGCATTGCAGTTAATGCCAGAGTTTTAAACGAAGATCATCTTGTGATGAGAAGGGTCGGCGTTAGAGCAGTTTTGGTCAAATCTTAAAAATAATGTTATTCATGTTCTTATAAAATTTCAGAGTTTGAAGTTTTGGAATATGTCTTGAGGATGACTCTCAGCTACCACCATGTCAAACCTTAACTCGGTATCTATGAAATTGACTAAGTTACATATAGCCATTTTATTGTTGGCTAAGATTGATTAGCTGTGGCGGCCATCTTGAATTGGATTGATTGTAAAAGTTAAACAGTTGTAGATGTGCATTCAATGATTAGTTTCTGAGAGATTCATTCAAATCCATCCTGTGGATTATGAGATATTTTGCTAACAGACAAAAATAATTAATTTCTATGGGTATTGCTAAAGTTTAAGCAGTATCTTGTGCAATGAGTAGTACTTAGGGTATGTGTTGTGAATGACTCTCAGCTACGACCGCACCAAAATGTAGCTCAATATTTGTAAAATTTATTGAGTTATGGCCAGTTGTTGTGTTTCCCAAGGTCTCTTAGCTGTGGTGGCCATCTTGAAATGGTTTGAGTCCAAATGGTAATCAGTTGTAGACGTACATCCAGTGATTAATTACTGATAGTTTAATTTAGATTTGTTAAGATGTTTTACCAGCGGACACAGGCAAAAGTCATCACCCTTTCACCTTCTGCAGCAAATGATAATAACCTACAAACTTTTAGTTTGTTCTCGTGAGCTTTTAAATGTGATCTTTTACTGCAAGAAAGCCCTCTATACTCATCCATGCAGCTGTGGTGACCTTTAGACTGAGTCTTTTCTCACCAATCAGTCATAATAAAGCAGAATCGACTCCACCACATCCATACAAAAAAGCCCAGAGTGAGTAAAGACCAGGGCAGCACATAAGGGGGATGATTGTTATACTTACAGAGGAAGTCCACCTCCTGAGTCAGGGTCCATAATTTGGTGCAGTAGGTGGAGATCCTCTGTGGTCTTTCATGTAAGACAGGTAGGACAGAATACCAGGCCTGGTTTCTTCACACAGGGCAGAGAGCAACCACGCTCCCCTCCACACTGCACTCTCCTGAGCAGGGGTCAAAGAGAGGTTCACGGAGACTGAAAATAACTCTGCTCGGGTCTTGCTGGCTGTACCGTCATTACAGAACACGCTTGTAGTTTCTTTTGTTTGGCCCACATTTAACAACAAAGCTTAGACAAAAAGTGCTACAAGTTTTAATATTCATGATGAGCAACAGGTTAAATTACTGAAAACATTCAGGAGTTGATATAATTGTGTGTATTCTGATTCAGCATTCGCACTACAGTATACTGATCCTGTTTCTCTTTATTACTTGTCTTTTCTTCTGTACTTTTTTAACATACTACTTCTGGATACTTTGTGCGTTCAAATGTCAAAATGTTCAGCTCACTCAGGACATTCTGGCTTTGACTTTTAGTTTTTGTAACTTATATACTTTTCAAAGTTTTAACCTTTATTTACGAAATAGTTCCCCGTAGAAATACACAAAGATCTGTTAATCCTTCAAAAACATTGGTCTCTTTAAAATCTAAATTGGCATATTTGCTCTATTTCCGTCTTCTTATGCTACATTTAGATGCTTGTAGCTAGCCTTTAGATTATTTTAGTTAGCCTTTAGATGCTTTTAGTTAGCATTTAGTTTACCTTCAGCTTTGAGCTGGTATTTTCCCACTTTTAGCTTTAAAACTCAGGTTCAATGTCTTCAACAAAATGCTACAAAGTCCTTTATGTCTCAGAGTTTATACTACATTTTACAGAAAATGCTTTTTCTCTAGATTTCAGCTAAGCCATTTTTCTTTGGTTCTTTTTTCTCTTTGGTTTTATGCAGTTTATATATATATATATATATATATATATATATATATATATATATATATGATAATGATTAGGTTTATTATATTACCTCATAAATTCAAAAGAGACTAGATTTGTCTTGTTTTCCATTTGTGAGCAGATTATTGTTTTACAGTTGTCCAGCTGCAGTCTCACTGGACTGTTTAAATTTGACCTCTGCAATCGAAGCAGGTGAATTGTAAGAAGGCAGATAGTGGAATAGGGCCACTCCGAAAAGAACATTGGCTGTTTTAAAGGGCTTATTTAAAGTATTAGGGGATCTCACTCTCTGAGAGATTGCGGAGGTTTGAAATGGCAAGGCCGTGCAGTTTCATGGATTCATTATAATGGGCAGCAAAACAGAGTGCTGAATTAAGAGGAGCAGTTGTATTTTTGAAGTGTGTGTGTGCATGTGTGTGTGTGTTCACGCATGCGTGTGTGTTCATGTTGCAAAAATGTCCAGAGGATTTTGCTCTTAAAATGGAAAAACCTGCTTGGCTCGCTTCTTTTGCTTCCATTGTAATTGCGGCAGCTCATCACAATATGTTATGTGCAATATGAGCTGTGACTTGAAACAGAAATTTAATACTCTAAAAGTCTCATTTTTATAGCTTTAATTTAATCAACTTCAGGCCCCTGCCAGGGAGCTTTAAGGCAATGGAGAAAACAGCTCAGCTCGTGCTGCCAGCCTGTCATGACTAACTTATCTTCTCCGCTACTTTAAGCAAATCACTGCTGAAGCTGAGAGGTCAGCATTTCTAATGGACACTAAATGTAAATTTATATGAATATTGTCACGCAGTATTTTACTGTAACATTGTGCTTTTGCCTACTGTACAGGGTTCCTACAGTCTTGAAGAGTATGAACGAGTATAAACTTAGGTTTTAGTATTTTCCAGGTCTGGATAAGTTTGTTTAGATTAGATGAGATTGTTTCTGATTGGGAACCTTTAGACCACATACATGCAGCCTGAGGACCAAAAGTTGCCCTTGGACAATCACCACTCCTCAATGTCCTTAAATAAAAACAAAACAAATTTGAAATAAGTGTAATTTAAACATTTTAGATCTATAGCGTACGTCTAAAAAGAAGGAAAAAGCCTAAAATAGGCTTGCCTTTGCCTGGCTAGTTATAGTTTATGGTTTCAGAACCAGAACATAAGTTTCCAAAGGAAAAATACACCTAAATTTGCTTGTTTTAAGCTAACAAACCATTTATCACATGTGCCAGTTTACAGAAAGGATGTCTAACTATACTTCAGCTCGTCCAAATAGGAAATGCCTGGAAATGCATTTCAAATTATCTGTTTGGAAGAATATTTTTTCCAGTTCAATATGCGGCCCTTTAATTGCTTTCAGTAAGTCTCTACGGCTCTCTGGAAAAAAAAATGTTGCATGCAAACGAGTCTGTGAATCCCAAGTTGACTCCAGTAGTAGCATCTTGCGTGTTATGAGGCTCTGTAACTGCAGATCATTAATCTTATTTTACAAATACAGAGTAGAACTTTTCTGTCAGAAGGCCTAGTCCTGCAGCATGTGTCAGAAAAAGCTCAAAATCCGAAGAAATCTTTAAACATTTGAGTCTGGGAAAGATGGAATTATATAATGGAAAATGCGTAGGAACCCTGACTGTATAAACTACAGTAAATACTGAGATCTCTGTGTTATTAACTTTCAAACGGGCCTTGCAAAGCTCTCATCATTAGTGAGATTTGACTTTTCTTTGAGTCTCACCCTGTTGTGGTGCAGTTGCTTTCAGCTCTATGATTTTGGTATGGTATTTTAAGTTTGCTAAAAAGGAAATTGCATGTATAAACTTCAAAGTTCTCTCACACAGACACATGGCTAAGCTGCCCTCTGCAGCAGCTCAGCGCGTTACCTTCTCAGAGTAGCACTGCAGCAGCTGGAAGCCTTGTAGCTCAAAATAAGTCATTCTAAGAATAACTCACGAAGGAGGTCAAAGTGTAACGCATTTATTAAATTAGACTTTCCCGCTGCTTTCCTGCCTAGAGGATTATGAGATTACATGCAAAGCTTGCATTTTGTTTTCTAGATTTATTCTCCTTTATAAAAAAAAAAAATCACAAACTGAACGCACAAGATCCTAATTATTAAAAGCTGTTTTATTAAAAATATATTTATCATCGCCGTAGTCCCTCAGGTGATGAGAAATAATCAAATGAAAAAGCCAATGTTTGTCTCTTTTTCCCCTTGACTTCTAACAGACTTTGACTTCAGCGTGCCAGGCTCCATGAAGCTCCACAACCTCATCTCCAAACTGAAGAAGTGGATCAAGATTTTGGAGGCTAAGACCAAACAGCTTCCCAAATTCTTCCTGATTGAGGAGAAGTGCCGCTTCCTGAGCAATTTCTCTGCGCAAACCGCTGAAGTGGAGATCCCAGGCGAATTCCTGATGCCCAAACCTACGCACTACTACATCAAGATCGCCAGGTAAAGATCATAATGTGGAATTGATTCAAGGTGTGGCTGATGACTGTTATCAAAGCACAGCTGAAAATATTCGTCCTGTCTTGTCTCTTGCTTTTCAGGTTCATGCCCCGAGTGGAAATTGTTCAGAAACACAACACGGCAGCACGCCGCCTTTATATCCGCGGCCACAACGGAAAGATCTACCCCTACCTGGTGATGAACGACGCCTGCCTGACCGAGTCGCGTCGAGAGGAGAGGGTCCTGCAGCTTCTCCGCCTCCTCAACCCCTGCTTGGAGAAGAGGAAGGAGACCACCAAGCGGCACCTCTTCTTCACTGGTACGACAAGGATGCAGCCTTTGCGCACAAGCTTCTGAAACACACAGAATTCAGATTTTACCAGGATAGCAGTAGAAGAAAATACAAACAAAAAGAAAAGGAAAATGCTTTCTTACCTGTTTTTTTGTTTTTTTTTTGCATATCTGATATTGATTCAATTTTTAGCACCACTTCTTGTCATTCCCACATTGTCTCCACTCGGCTGTTTATTTGATTCATTTGATGGTTTGTTTAAGAGGAGCAGATATTCCAGCTCATTTCCTTCCAACTGGAGTAGCAGGTATTGATTTGATAAGAGGTGCCGCTTTGTGGAAATGTTTAGACTGCATTTACTGTTCATGTTGTTCTCTGGCACGCCTTCTGCTCAGCTCTTTCCCAACAGAGTACAGGTGCTGGTCATAAAATTAGAATATCATGAAAAAGTAGATTGATTTCAGTAATTCCATTAAAAAAGTGAAACTTGTATATTATATTCATACATTACATACAAACTCATATATTTCAAATGTTTATTTTGTTTAATTTTGATGATTACAAATGAGAACAAATGAAAATCTCAAATTCATCATATCAGAAAATTAGAATCTTGTGAAAAGGTTCAAAATTGATGGCACCTGGTACCACACTCTAATCAGCTAATTAACTCAAACCACCTGCAAAGGCCTTTAAATGGTCTTTCAGTCTAGTTCTATAGG
>NC_051446.1:12427965-12434210 GCF_001649575.2 Kryptolebias marmoratus | reverse complement strand
CCTATAGAACTAGACTGAAAGACCATTTAAAGGCCTTTGCAGGTGGTTTGAGTTAATTAGCTGATTAGAGTGTGGTACCAGGTGCCATCAATTTTGAACCTTTTCACAAGATTCTAATTTTCTGATATGATGAATTTGAGATTTTCATTTGTTCTCATTTGTAATCATCAAAATTAAACGAAATAAACATTTGAAATATATGAGTTTGTATGTAATGTATGAATATAATATACAAGTTTCACTTTTTTAATGGAATTACTGAAATCAATCTACTTTTTCATGATATTCTAATTTTATGACCAGCACCTGTATTTTTGTTGTAGGTTCGGATCTGTGGCTTACTCTGTGGTAAAACAGAACTTGTTTGTTAGCAAATGCAGCCAACGGTTTACAGTTTCTTTATTGCTGATGTGGTTGTTCTAACTCTGCTTTTTTTCCCCTCTTATTTATTTTTTTAATTTCGCTCCCCTCATTTCTATTTTTTTCCCTCTTTTATTTGTCTCTCTCTCTCCCCACTAATTTCCTGTTCCTCCCTCCGTTTCTCCAGTTCCTCGTGTGGTGGCAGTTTCACCTCAGATGCGGCTTGTCGAGGACAACCCGTCGTCTCTGTCGCTGGTGGAAATTTACAAACAACGCTGTGCCAAGAAGGGCATTGAGCACGACAACCCCATCTCACGATATTACGACCGTCTGGCTACCGTGCAGGCTCGAGGCACACAAGCGAGCCACCAGGTATGGAACCGGTCATAAACCATATGTTACCACGCAGCTTGGCGTTGCCTTTTCATTCACTCTGAGGAATGGCTTTCTTTTCAGTTTTGCAACAATTTATTGACGGAAAGTTGTATAATTATTTTATTCCAAAATATAAATTATCATTGACATTTGGGGAGAAAAAAAAATTCCACGTGGACATTTTTAGTTGCTCTGTGTTGCAGATATTGAAGGTTCTGAATCGTTTTTCAAATGTCAAACATCAATTTTGTTGATGTTAATTAGTGACAAAATGACGAACACATGGCATAACTCAGAGCCCAGACAGTCTATGGCGTGCACGTAAGAGTAAAATAACTGGAAGTATACAAATACTTTGCTTTAAAACTACTCACAAGTACTCACAGAGGGGGATGCCTCAAAATAATCAAAATGCAGTGATGAATATCTGAATTGTAATGAGCTGCCTAAAGATTCCCACCCCTAGAGGAAACATCTGCCTGCTTATTAAAGTTTTATTTCAGGACCTTCAGTTAACCTCTGCTCTCGATGTGCCCCCCCCAGGTCCTGAGGGACATCCTGAAAGAGGTTCAGGGTAACATGGTTCCTCGCAGCATGCTGAAGGAGTGGGCTCTCCACACGTTCCCCAACGCCACAGATTACTGGACCTTCAGGAAGATGTTCACCATTCAGCTGGCCCTCATTGGCCTGGCTGAGTTCATGCTCCACCTCAACCGGCTCAATCCCGAGATGTTACAGATAGCACAGGTAGGACACACAAACAGATATTCAGTGTAATGGGCTGTCTGTCAAGGGCAAGAAGAGATCCGTTTGACAGGAGCTAATTTAATAGATATACACACATATAGATGCATTAAGAGATCCCCATTACCCTCACCATATCGGGGTGGATGGATTACAATTCTCCCCCATGACTTTCACGCTGGGCCTATCACTCAGTCAGCCACTGTCAATGCAAAAGGTGTTTTGACAGAGCGTTATATTCAGTCTCTCTGCTCACTTATCAGAGGCGTTTCAATTTGAAGAGCTCATGTTTGTGTGTGTTTTCCTCTCCGTCGACACACATCTGTCTGCTGCTGAGAGTCTGCAGACAGCTTTCTCAAAGTCATTATTAAAGATGAATGTGTCAGTCGGCCACCCCTCCCCTCTGATCCTAATCGGCCTTTGCTGACAGGCGTTCCTCTGGGCAGCTAAGCGGCTGTATTAAGCCCCCTCTCTGCCTGTTCCACTCCACAGATCCCATTAGACACAGGAGGATTACGGTGTGGAGAGTGTACGCACATACAAACACAGAGGGAATGCAAGGACAGGACATCGCAGCCGAAACATCGTCCCTGACCCCGCTTAAACCGAAACCTTATGTTCCTTCAAGTTGGTCCTCGCAGAGCTCAATCATGCTGTGAGGCATCCACAGGAATGCTCCGCTGCGTGGTGTTCATCTGGCCTTAATTCAGCTAAAAGGCCCAATTTAACAGCCCAACAGCAAGTTCAAAGCAAAAGGTCTTCAGGGGATTGACTGTCAGGGCATCTCCAGAAAGGTTTAATACAAACCGGAGTGTTTTGAGTTTCATAAATTTCCTCTTGGTTAGGTTTTATTGCTCAGAATCAGCTCTGCCTTTCTCACTGACATATGACATCAACAGCCCAATAAATGAAAAGAGGCCTCGCAACTAAATTGTGTTGTTGTGTGGATGCTGGAGAGTGTCAAAATATAAACATACACAGCCTTTAAAATCTACAGCCTGAGGCAGATTTGTGTGGGATTTTTTTGTTTTTACTAAGTTAAACCGTAATGAAAACAAAAAAAAATGTTGAGGATGCAGTTTTTATGCAGCATTGTCTATGAAAACAGCAGGACACCCAAGCAGTAACACAGTTAATCAGGTCTAAAAGAGACTGTTTGAGTCTTCTGGTCCATCAGTGTTTCCTGAATACGGGTCGGTCAGCGACCCGCGGGTGATTTTATCGACTTACAACTTTAACAATCCCACAAGAGGTTAAATACCTGGGGCTGAAGAAGACTTTTGGTTCAAAGGAAACAGCTTAGAGAACAGAAAGGAGGACTGATTTTCTGATTTTTATTTTTTTTTCACCATTACATTTAGTTTTTCTTTGGTAACAAAATATCCAGTTACTCTAAGGGTTGTTGTTTTTTTTCCCCCCAGTTCTACTTCGTTGTGTCTTTGCACCAGTTCTTTCTGTTTTTCAAGAGGCAAGATTAAAATGTCAACCAAAGAGTCACCAACTAGACTGGCTGAAACGTTGTCATGTCTAAAAATTACAACTTAGTGTGGCGTCGTTTAGCTAAATTCAAGAGAAAAGGGGGCTTAAAAAAACAAAGAACCTTAAGTACTGGAGGTTGACCAGAGATTAATATTATTTATGTATTTATTTATTTATCTTTTGTCTTATGGCCGATGCAGATGCAGATACAGAGCTAAAGAAATCCAGCCACCCGATGACCAATATACAACACCTACTATTTTATTTTTTGGCCAATATGTATTTTCCATTTACCAGAAATATAACATGTACATATGAGCATTCTCCAGTGAGCTGGTTGTAGCAGCTGCTGCTGCTGGTATGCAAAGGCATGGCCGATCACCAATTTATTTTATTTTTTAAATTTTTTATTGTTGACCATATATTGTCCGATTAAATTGTTCAGCCGATACATCGGTCTGTCTCTGTTAGATATTAAAGTGAACTCAAAGCAGCAGTGGAAGAACACAAACTTATTGTTACTCCATCCTTTTTGCAGTTAATTTTTTTTTTAATATTGTTAGTCAAATTGTGAATGACGACCAACCGATCTCTGTTTTACTTAGATTTTATGTTTGTCATTTTCAACTCTGGAAATGACAAACATAATTTGTTTATAGATAATTTGTGTTTCGGTATCACTACCTATTGGAAAAGCATGTATAAATCTCTTTCTGCGGTGCCGTTTATACAAGCATTTAAAAGTCCTGCCTGATATTTAAATCAGTGTTCATAAACTGGACCGATGACATCAGGGAATTAGTTTGCAGGAAACATTTTGATTATCGCACTAAAATCTAGAAGAGTCTGGAGTCTGGAGCAAAGGTCTGCAAACTACGGCTCAGGGGCCACATTTTTTGTAGTTTGAGCAGAAATAATATGAGAATGAATATTTATTTATTTTCACAATCGCTATAGGAAAGGTCAGTTTTAGCTATTTTTAATATTAAATAATGATACAATATTTTAACACATTTGAGACAAGTTGCAGAGGGGAAAAACAAATGACATGTGACAGATTATTATATTGCAGTTCATTAAAAGAAGACATTCTGCAGAAGTATGGCAAGTCATTCTAATAATGAGAAGAAAAGGTCAAGGACTGACTGTGATAAAAAAAACTTAATGAAAAGTTAGAAAATAAAGGTCTCTGTCTTTATTAGAAAAATTAAATGTCACAATTAAATATCCAACAAACTGGTCTAATTTTTCTGTTCATTCTAACTATGCCTTATTATTTCAAAACTGAATTTGTTTTTAAATTTTCCACAAATGTAGTAAGGGCAAAGGCCTGAGTAGTTCAGTGATTAACTTTTATCATAGAGGGTATAAACAAGATTTTTATTTATTCTTTGTAAGTAAGAAAATACTAAAAAAATCATTTCAAAATTCAATCCAAATTTTATATACGAGTGGTTTTATCTTCATTTTGAGTTTTATGTAGGTTTTGAAGTTCTGAGCTAATTTTATTTAGTTGACAAAACGGCATAAAAAGCTCTTTTGATTGTAAAGGTAGGAGACCCTTGGTCTACACCAGCAGTGCCCAATCCTGGTCCTGGAGGGCTGCTATCCTGCAGGTTTGAGATGTTTCCCTGCTCTTCAGCAGGTCTTCAAGTTCTGCAGAAGCCGGTTAATCATTCAGTCATTCAAATCGGATGTGTCAAAGCAGAGATACACCTATAACGTGCAGGACAGTGGTCCTCCAGAGCCAGGAATTGGACACCAGTGGTGTAGTGAGTAGTTTAACAGTATATGAGAAAGCCATACTATTTTACAATAGGGTTTTCCTCCAGCTGAGCACTAGCACAGAACCCAAATTGGTCAAAAATCCCTTTAATTTCTTTAGAAACATTTCAGCTTCACTCATTGTAACTTTTTATTGCCAGTTTAAATTTGATCGTAGGGGACTTAATAACTAATAGTTTTTTAAAAATTATTTTGGTTATACTTTTGGTTTTAATTGCCCGTTACCTGTTTTTAACCTTCAAGTGCACAGAACTAAGTCCAAACATTAATTTAGCGTAATTCATTCACGTCAGCCTCGGAATGAAGCCGTCGCCGGGCGCCGGTGTGGTGATTTCGCATTCGGAGCGCTGCCTCCACAGCCGGCGCTCTCTGCAGGCTTATCTGAGCCTCCCGGGAGCTGCTGGTGTCTCAGCCCACTGCCTCCAGGCCCTCTGCAGGGACCTGCTGAAGCAAATGACAGTAGGTGAGAGAGGAGGGAGTTAAGGAGGGGAGAGCGAAAAGGAGGGAGGGAAGAGGTGAAGATGGGGAGGAGTGCGAATGAAATGCGCCGCTATAAAGCTGTCAGAGCTGCTCACTTTTTTATATTAGGGAGCTTATCTTTCCTGGAATGGCTGCTTGTGTTGCAGTCCTCTCGCACATAAATGCAGGCTTAAGAGATGAAAACCTGGCTGTATATATTTAAGTCAGCGGGGAGCAGCAGAAGACAGGGGAGTGGGAGTGAATTGGGGATTATTGATGCTCTGCTGCAGATAGTTTGACATGTTACTGTGTCTAGGTCACAGAGATCAATAATGGCAGCCATTTTGCTTGTGTGACCTTACAAAAGAAGATTTTTCCTTAACTGCCTGTATTAAAATACTTATGGTTTCCACTTCTTTATACATCCTCCTGTCTCACCTAAACAGCCTTCTATGTAAAACTAGCCGTTAAACTTTACTCTTTGTCATCGTTTCAGGACACAGGCAAGCTGAACGTGTCATACTTCCGCTTCGACATCAACGACGCCACAGGCGACCTGGACGCTAATCGGCCCGTTCCGTTCCGCCTGACGCCAAACATCTCTGAGTTTCTGTCGACTATCGGCGTCTCCGGCCCGCTCACGGCCTCCATGATCGCTGTGGCTCGGTGTTTCGCACAGCCCAACTTCAAGGTAGCTTGTTTAGTACGCAGCAATAAGCACCAAAGTATAAAAAGTGAAAATACCATGATGTGAGATGTTTTTTTTTTCTTTTTTCTTCTTTAGTTTTTATCAGACACTTTAAATAGAAGTTGGAAATTCTTTAAAAAAAGCTTATAAGTTACCCTAAGTTACTCCCTGTCAGATGCCAGAAGATCATATTTGCCTTCAAATATTAAACTAAAATCTGTTCAAGTCAATTTTCCTGAAGTATTGAATGAAAGTGGAGGGAAAGCATTGACAATAATTGTACTGTAAAATACACCCAAGAATGTTTGGGTGCGTTCCTTTTCTGTCACCCAGGCGATGAACACCCCCCCCCCCC
>NC_051446.1:12421008-12427954 GCF_001649575.2 Kryptolebias marmoratus | reverse complement strand
CCCCCCCCCCCCCCCCCCCCCGCTGCTTCTTCACACGCAGCCTGTAATTTATCAAAATTGCTGACTTTATTCATCAGATTTGGATCTTGACATTAGAACAGTTTACCTTGTTTTCTGTCAGTCATATGGTCAAATTTGTAAATTCATTTGTTTTTGAAATGTTAAAGAAAAAAAATAAAACAACAAAATCAGACATTTTAGACTGCAACAATTACAAAACGTTCTCCTGTCAGGACTATTAAAGATGTTTTGTCAGTGCAGATAATTTATCACCAACGTAGACTGAATTCAACTAGTTTGTCAAAAGTTAGGCCAACCCTGAAGCACACACTTTTTCTTTTATTCAAAATGGCAACCATCAGTCAATGATGGCAACACTTATTTTACAGGATAAAATTGTATTTAAGGAATTGAAGATCATCACTATATTAGCAAACATTGGAAAAAAAACTTACGAAAAATATTTATCCTTAGATCTGAATGTTTATTTACCAACACAGACTACAGCCACCCTGATGTGGGTCACATGATTCATAGATTCAGCTGAGTTATTTGTTTAAATTGAGCCACATTTCTGAATTCAGTATCAATATATGTGGAAAACTACTGGAGTAAACTCTTTCGAACTGCCCCATACGATATCATTCGGCCTGACTAAAGGAGATAATGGAGACGAGTCTTGGGGAAATATTTTGAGCTGCAGTGAGTGGTTCAGTCGGCTCGCAGCGCCTGCGAGGACACATTTCATTTAGTCACGAAAATACTTCCGCTCGACACCAACTTGAAGCTCTTTAGATATTTACTCGGCACCAAAACTAAGCAAAATGCCAAATAAATGCTCTGAGGCAAAACTGAAAACAATGTTTAAAAAAAAAAAAAAAACACAAAGCAGCAGCCAGACGGTTGTATAATGTGTGTACAGCACGGCAGTAATGACAGGCGCGTTGCGTCTATGTATAGTCCTGACTTAAACCAGGTTTGACTGATGTGGACGACGCAGCAGAGCTCGAGAGGCAAATAAACAAAAAGGGAATGATGTGAGCTCTTGAAGGCTGAACGCCAGAGGGCTGGACTTCTTGCGGTCAAAGAAAAAGGATGTTACTAGGAAACGCATAAAACCACAAACACATAACAGTCAGCCACTCAAATATAGCAAAGCCTTAAACCATGTAAACACTCTGGTGCTTACTGAAGCCGTATAAACACCGTAGGTTAGAGCAGAGCACAGTCTGGGTCCAGTTTGATGGTTTTTCAACAATAAATGTTTCATTCTCCAAAACTGTCCCGTCTCCCGTAGGTGGACGGCATCTTGAAAGCGGTCCTCCGCGACGAGATCATCGCGTGGCACAAGAAAACGCAGGAGGACACGTCCATCCCGCTGTCCCCGGCCGGGCAGCCGGAGAACATGGACTCCCAGCAGTTGGTCTCGCTGGTCCAGAAGGCCGTCACGGCCATCATGACCCGCCTCCACAACCTGGCTCAGTTCGAGGGCGGGGAGAGTAAGGTCAACACCCTGGTGGCCGCAGCAAACAGCCTGGACAATCTGTGTCGCATGGATCCTGCCTGGCACCCCTGGCTCTGAGCGGGGACTTGAAGCCATGAAGGGCAAACATGTTGTCTGACGAACCCAGCCGGGAGGGTGTTAACACGGGTTCTGCTCCTGAATGTAACTTCTTTTTATTTGAGGCACACAAAAAAATAATTCAGAAAGCAGAATGAAGCTAAAAGACTTGGATTAGTTTCAACATAAGTTGACTTGATTTGTTGTTTTTTCTGCTTTAACTTATATTCATTTTCAATAATGAGACAGGACATCTGCGTGAGATGCCAAACATGGAGGCAGAACACGGATTTAAGCCAGTTTTTACAACCTTTGGGACTTTGTTTTATAAAAAAACAAAAAAGGTGTTGTTGAATCTATCTTGTCTTACAAGCTCTTATTTCATTTAGATTTTTTTTGTCACATCTTCTGAAATTTGTACTTTAGCTTTCTGTCCCAGCCAAATGAGGAAAATATTTTTGAACAGCTGTTGATTGTATTTTTTTTATTTTCTTGCTGGAACCATTCTAAGATGGTTTTATTTGCAGATTTCATTTTACATCATGTCTTTTTTTTTTTGTCTTATCAGTTACGTAGATTGACGCTGTAATAAGGTAAGACGGTGGTAACGGTGATATTTCTTTCACGAGCCTGTTGTGTTTTCCTTGTTTTTGTCAAGGTCTTTTAGCCTTTTTTAAACAGAAGTATTACCTCCTGCCTTGTAAATAAGCATTTTGTTGTAATAAAATGCTTTTTTTATGATACAGAATCTTAGAATTTCCTTCATTTTGTTTCACATGTCGGCAAAGTCAAGAGATGATCCTGTTTTGTTTCTTTTTTCCCCTCGTGTTTGTGTTGCCAAAATATCTCATGAATCACTTTCTGCAAGTTGAATGACAATTCATAGTGATCTTCAACTGATTAACTTTTGCAATCAACCCAATTCAAGATGGCCCCCCCACTCCAGCATGAAGGCAGCGGGCAATATGCACTCCTCCAAGAACTGCCAGGCGATTAATTAAAGAAAGTCATGCAATTTAAAAGCAAGTTTCACACTTATTTTCTTCTGGAGTTGTTTTTTTCAGCAGCTGTAAACCGGCATTAATCGCCTGTAATCCCCCATCTGCAGCTCACATCTACTGCATCACTGTCAGCCGTAATCACCCTGAAGGACGCACTCTGGGATATTATTGCGGTAATAACTCACGCTGCGAAATGACTCCAGATGAACTGTTCTCTGACGGTGAAAAATTACCGCCGTCGCTCCTGTCGTTTGTGTTCAGGAGCCGTTTATGGGGGGGAGGGGGGGCGTTCCGGCACGGAGCGCGTCTTTATGTGGCGTTACAGTAACCTTGTGGCAGTTTCCTCCCTCTGCTCAGGAAGTCTTGCCGAGGTGTGTGTGTGTGTGTGTGCCAGCTCCCACCTCCTACAACTCCCCAGGTTGCCTGATTAATGTTTGCCAGCAGATCTCCACGTGGCCCTGCCTTCCTTGACTTATCCACTCTGTCAGGTACCCCCGCCTGCACCCATAAACAAAGGTTATATCTCTCTTTGCCTCCGTACAGTCCACACACACTCACTGCTTCTCAACATGTTTACTCACCGCCTCCAGCGTTTCTCTTCATCCCTTATTCCCACAAGAAGGAAAGAAAAAAAAAAAAACCCTGTTTGGTCTGTATCTGCCATCGGAGTGCTGGCATCACTGGAGTGTTTCTGCGTGCGATGGTTTGTACAAACCCTTGACAGTTTGTGTTTTTCCTCCGTCTCGTGTTTCTTCAAACTGTATAATTCACATGGAGCTGTTTGCGAGATCGGCCTGTTTATTTCTCTAGATTCCTTGCGAGGTGAGTCACGCCACGGGCACCGGCCGACTGTCTTTTCTTCAAGTGTGGAAACGGGCTGATCTTTCGACGTGGAAGAACCTCGCACTGCTTCACGAAGCCGTTCGCAAGCTTCGGGCTTGTTGCGTTTGTGCGAAAAGCGGCAAACCCGCCTTGTCTCTCAGTCTACGCTTGCCAAGTTTTTCCAGATGGCCTCCGTCTTCCACCCCAAAGAAAGAACTAGATTAAAATATTTAGTGCTCACTCGCTGATGAGAGAGACCCAAAAAGCCAAATAATCCTCCATTTGTTAGAAGTACACCAATTCTGTAAAAGAAAAAAAAAATTGTTTTGCAGAATATTCTGGTGAAAACCACACTGATTTGTTAGTTTGTTTGTACCACAACAGGTTTTAGCTCAGTATCTGTGAAAATGACAATGGGGCCTCCATTATGAGCTTGTCTACTGATTTCTATTAAGACCTGTTTTAGTGAGTCCGTTTGTTTGAGGTTTTTGGACCCAAAGTGTTTGAGAGAGTTTAAGTGAGTTTGTTTAATCCATAGCAATAGAGCACAACCACTTCAACTGTCCAAAACTACAGATTTTGCTCAAAAATGTGGAAATATGCAGCAGTTTATGATGTAAAATGCAGCACACAAACAATGTTTGTCCTTCAATCTTGAAGAGCAACAAAGTCTGACTTGTCTGTAATATTTATTTTTTTAAGTATTACTCTGAGACAGCTCTCCAGGCTTCCTGAAGGACATTCCTCGGCTCTTCTTCAGCTCTGCCTTTTGTTCCCTGTTGTAACATCTGGGCTCTCGATGCTAGCAGCTTCCACGGCTGGTATGTCTTAACTGCAGCGGGTCTGGGATCGTGCTCGTTCTAATAAACGCAGCTGTTGCCACTCAGATGCTTCCCAGATGCTTGGACTCAAACATGCCAGTGCTTTTCTGCTTTTATCAGTTTCTATCAGTCTCAACGGGATCTCCTACACCACTGGATGAAATGCGGTCCCGAGCATGATCAAACCTCCACCGCGTTTAAAAATGGCTGCAGACACTCGCAGCTGTAAATCTAAGCTGGCTTTCTCCGTTTTTGAGGTGATGTTCTGTCAAATAGTTACTAATAGTTAGTACCTTATCAACCGTGACATCAGTCGTTGAGCACGGAGCATGAAGAAAGAGGCAAAAGTCTTCCTCCATGCTAAGCTAATAGCTAGCCAAATAAATTCCTTTTTTTTTCATTTTTCAGGCTTATAAAATGAGGCTTTCTCAAAAATTACATACCTGTGTAAAAGAATGCTATATTAGCTCCCAATAAACCTCCACTCTTTTTCTTTACTTTTGTTTGGTTTGCCACTATTTTCTCAACTGAACACTGTCCACGTTAGCCTAGCCTGGATGAAGACTTTTGCCTCTTTCTCCACACTCCGTGCCCTATGACCGACATCACGACTGATAACTATTTGACAGAATGTCACCTCCGAAAATGACCAGACTAGATCCCTTTGATTGCGTTCATAAAGAACTGTTGCCTCTGATTTTTATTCCAGTTCCTGCCTACTTTTGACGTCTTCCAGGCCTTTTCCACAGTTTCCCGTCATTAGGAGTGGATTTATGACAGCCTTTCTTCTCCTGAGAGCATTTTTGAGGAGGTTTCAGCCCACAGAAGCTGGGCCAGCTGAAGAGTGATGCATCTCTCAGGTCCGGTGTCAGGTCTTTGTTGGATTATTTCCTGTTTCCTAAAGATGTGACTTTGATACTTTTTTTTTTTTGCTATCATTTTTTTTAAAGCCTGACACTTCTTTTGCTCTCCCCTCAATTTATTTTTAAAGACACAGCGCGCGGCCCGCTAAGATGTGCCAATTTCTCTTCCTTTTCAGGTAATAGCTCATCCCTCATCATTTACCTTTACCTCTGCTGATATGAGTGAAGTGACAGATTTCTTCCTCCCTCCCTGCCTCCCTTACATCCAACATCTTCCTGTGCTGTGTGAGACGAGTGCAGGTGACTGAAGTTCTCTTGTGGGAGCGCAGGTGTTCAGCCTCCATTATCGTCGCTGGCACAGAACAGAGATCTCCGAGGACGCACCAAAGCAGGAATAGATCCTGGCAGGACCAGATGATGAAATCTCTCCTCTCCAATGACCCTCGTCTCGATGGAGGAGGAGGAGGACGTGCTTAAAGGAGGAGTGGAAGAAGGAAATTTTATTTTCTACAACTATAAGTAAGCCTAAGAGACTCCTTAGGATACGGTGTAATGAAAATTTACAGTGGATTTGGAGTGAAGCTTGTCCTCTGTGTTAAGAGGACAGATGTGATAAATACCAACTTTTTAGTCTGCGTTTTACCTCCTTTTTTAATATATTCTACAGAATTAAAGACGTAGCATTTGTTAAAGGAATGCATATCGCCCACTGCCTTTCATACTAGAGGTTTACACTAAGATCGTCTTGTGAGAAGAAATGACAGCGTTGTAGACAACAATAGACACAAGATGGGATGGTGCTCAGAAAATGCATTGAGGGTAACTCTCAGCTTCCACCACACCACATTTTAGCTCCATATCTGTAAAATTCATTGAGGTATAGCTTTTTTTATGTTGGCTAAGGTCAATAAGATGTTATGGCCATCAAAAATTGGGTTGATTCCAAATGGGAATGAGTTTAAGATGTTCAGCAAATGAATATTTTCTGAGAGTTTTACCAACACCTGTCCAGTGGTTCATGAGATATTTTGCTAACAGACAGACAGCGTTGACTCCAACATTTAATGCCGAAGCTTTCTTTCAAAATGTTGCTCCATGTGTAAGCACTCAGAGTATGTGTTGGAGATGAGGTGCAGCCACTACCACACCACATTTGAGGTCAATATCTGCAAAATGGGCCAAGTTGTATCCATTTGTGTGACTTCTACAGTCAGCTGGCTGCTGCACTATCTTGAATTGGGTTATCATCAAAAGTCAACCAGTTGTAGATGTACAACAATTATTATTTTCTGTGATTTTCATTCAAATTCATCCAGTGGTTCAGGAGTCGAACACGGATGACTCCAATGGTTAATGGCTTCATCAAAAACAGCTCTTGCACGATCAGAAAATGTGTTGCAAGTGACTCTCAGCTACTGCCACGCCATTTTTTTATATCCTTATCTGTAAAACTGGCTGGTTCTCTACATTTGCCTAGCTGTAGCAGCAATCCTGAACTGGGTTGACTCTAAAAGGTAATCAGTTGTTGAAGTGCATTCAATGATTACATTCTGAGTTTCATTAAAATCCGTCCACTGGTTCATGAGATATTTTGGTAACGCCACAGACAAACGCACACACAGAGATAGAAACACTGTCGCGGGAGAGTTCCAGTTCCGGTTTCAACCGAATGGCCGCTTAAGAAGAGCGCTCCTCCTTAAAGATTTTAGAAAACCCCTGCAACCTATTATAACTACTCAGAAACTTTATTGCAAGATAGCAAGCGCAGGACAGGATGGAAACAAGAGAAAGAAACAAGAAAAATGCTCCAAACGCATCGGACTGTGATGACGAACCGCAGCAAACGGCTGGCCATGCTAGCATGGTTAGCCATGCTAA
>NC_051446.1:12412613-12415954 GCF_001649575.2 Kryptolebias marmoratus | reverse complement strand
AAAAAAAAAAAAAAAAAAAAAGGGGAAAAACCCGGATAGAGACATGGGAAGATAATCTTGTGTGGGGCCACATGGATTCGAGAATGTACCAGACCAACTTGTTGTAGCTTTGGCTGGGCCATACCAACAGGTTTGGTCGGTGAGGAGTGATATGCTAAATGTTGATGTCAATATCTGATCCAAATAAAAATAAAAATAATAAAAAAAAAAAAAGAAACACTGTCGCCTTTGGCGGCGGGTGATAATGAGCGAGGCTTCGACTCTTCCATTTCCACAGCCAGCATCTAATTATATATATATATCACAATGAATCAGGCTTGTGTGTTCATGTAAACAAACAGTATCAATCAAAAAAACAATAGTGGGTTGATCTCGAGCCAGGGAAGCAGCACAGTTCACGTCTAACAGCTGAGGATTTGTTTTGTTTCTCGGAGAATGAGTCCCATTAGGACTTCCTAATGACATTTTCACTCAGAGGAGTTGAGCTCATTAGTTGTTTGTCTAAAATCTGCCATTATGATTTTAATTGCCCAAGCTGTACACACAAGCAGCGCAGTGCGCCATCAAAGTCACTTCCTCTGTCGTGGTGACAGCAATACAGCAGAGGAACAACTACAACCCCAATTCTAAAAAAAAAAAAAAGGTTGGCCGTTGTGTAAAATGTAAATAGAAACAGAATGCAATGATTTGCAAATCTCACAGACCCATATTTTATTTACAGTGGAATATAATAAACACATCAACTGTTTAAACTGAGAAATTGTACAATGTATAGGGAAAACAAGGTTATTTAGAATTTTATGGCAGCAGCACATCTCAAGAAAGTTGGGATGGGGCCAAAAATAAAGGTTTTAGAAGTAAGTGGTATAAATAAACAGCTGCAGGAGCATTTTGCATCTAGTTATGTTATTTGGCAACAAGTCAGTAAGTGGACTGGGTAAAAAAAATAGCATTTTAGAGAGGCTAAATCTCTTAGAAATAAAGATGGGCAGAGCTTCTCCAGTCTGTGAAAAACTCCATCTAAAAGTATTTTAACAATTTCAGAATAATGTTCAATGGAAAGTTACGAAGACTGAATATTCCATCATCTATAATTCATATTTTGGTTAAAAAAGATTTCAAGAATCTGGAGACATTTCTGAGCTCAAAGGTCAAGGCTGAAAGTTAATACTGTGATCTTTGGACCCTCAGGGGCCACTGCATTAAAAACAGGTCTGCTTCTGTTCAGGACATCACTGCATGGACTCAGGAGCACTTCCACGGATCATTGTCTGTAAACACAATTCACCCTGACATCCACAGATGCTGCTTAAAGCTCTATCTGGCAAAGAAGAAGCAAGATGTGAACACCATCCAGAAACGCTGCTGTCTTCTCTGAACCAAAGTTCATTTAAAATGAACTGAAGGAAAGAGGTCAGACAAATTTGACTTTTTTTTTTTTTTTGGAAACCACAAGCACCTCATCCTTCATACTAAACAGGAGAGGAACCATCCAGCCTGTTTCAGCACACAGATCAAAAGCCTGCCTCTCTGATGGTATGGGGGTGCATTAGTGCCTCTGGTGTGGGCAGCTTACACATCTGGAAAGGCTCCATCAAAGCAGGAAAGTATATACAGGTTTCAGACCAGCATACACTCGCATCTAGATCACGTCGTTTTCAGGGAAGACCTCAGCAAAACAATACTAAACCACGGACTGCATCCGTTACATCAGCTGCCATCAAATTTAAATTTACCTTTTAAAAAAATGTTACAGTTTCTAAACTGAAAAATTTAATGTTTTCTAAGTTCCATTGTAAATAAAATGTGTTTCTGTGTTTTTATTTACATTTACACAATGTCCCAACCTTAAACTTTTTTTTTTTTTTTTAAATACTTGTATTGAGAGATGACTAAAAGGTTTCAGAGAGATAAACCTGAAGTGACACGAGTGAGATCTGGCAGGGAGTAACATCACATGCTACAGCCCACAGGAAATTCCCTCCCGTTTTCCCAGGGTTCCTGTTCTCCACACGACATAATGGGAACTTGAAACACATTTCCCCCAGCTCTGTTTTTTTCTTTCCCCCCTCACTCCATACTGTATGACATGGTGTAGGGTTAGGGGGTTAGGTAGTAAAAGATATCTCAGTAACTCTGTCAGCTTCATCTGTCAACTGGGCAGCTGAACTGGGTTGCCAGAGGCGATACACCAGCAGCTCTCCAGTCTGATATTACCCACTTAACGCTAACTTGAGCACACAGCAGGAGGCTGGATGTGCGCAAACATAATCCTGAACCTGCTGGGGAAACGGGCCTCTGTGAAGGTACAGTAAATACTCTACCCAGTAGATAGTTAGGTCAACTAGTTAAAGAAAAAAATCGAACTTACATTATATTATAGATACAAGCCTATACAGTATGTGTGCTTAATGGGTCACTTAATGTCAGATTCGCTCAATAGGTTATAGGTTTACCACCATACCAATCTTCTGTAGCTTGCTTTCTGATGATCTTTTGCAGAGCAATATTGTTTTTGCCCATGTTTGTGTGTGTGTTTGTCTTTACCATTGGCAGAATGTCTCACAAACAGATTTTAATGAAATTCTAGGAAGATAATCACTGGTTGGACATCTACAACTGATGAACTTTGGGAGTCAGTCCAATCCAAGATGGTCACCACAGCTAAATAACCTTAGAAAACACATAAAATGGCAAAAACTCTGTTCATTTTACAGACACTGAGCTAAACATTTATGTGGTAGTAGCAGACACATAATCCAAGTGCTGATTGTCTGAGATCTTTGTTCAAAGCTCCCAATAACTATTGGAGCCAACCTTGTCTGTGTGTTAGCAAAATAGCTTGTGAACAACAAGACATTTTATCCATATGTTTAGTCAAACCCTGGCTGTCCATCTAACTAACTAACTAACTAACTAACTCATTAACATTTGAAGTCAACCTCATTCCATATGGCTACCAAAGATAACTTAGCCAACACACACACACACACAAAACCTTAACAGTTTTGCAGATATTAAGCTAAATTTAGTGTGACAGTAGCTGCAGCAGATAGATGAGGATAAGTAAGGGTGATAACCTTTCTTCAACTTTCCTCATATTAAGCTCTCGTTAAAGCAGGGGCACCAGGTCAGACTTACCAAACAGATGGTTTTATATATATATATATATATATATATATATATATACATACATACAGGTGCTGGTCATAAAATTAGAATATCATGAAAAAGTAGATTGATTTCAGTAATTCCATTTAAAAAGTGAAACTTGTATATTATATTCATACATTACATACAAACTCATATATTTCAAATGTTTATTTCGTTTAATTTTGATG
>NC_051446.1:12335472-12411371 GCF_001649575.2 Kryptolebias marmoratus | reverse complement strand
AATCATCAAAATTAAACGAAATAAACATTTGAAATATATGAGTTTGTATGTAATGTATGAATATAATATACAAGTTTCACTTTTTAAATGGAATTACTGAAATCAATCTACTTTTTCATGATATTCTAATTTTATGACCAGCACCTGTATATACTAGAGCTCTTTACAATATTGATATTTTACAAATTAATATTGCAAAACCAAAACATTTTTGATATACATCTCAGCCCGAGAAAAAGACACATTTAATACACATATTTAGATAAACTATATATATACATTATTAAACTCACATATGGGTGTAGATTGAAGTTTTGCTGGCTGCATATATATATATATATATATATATATAGTATATTTGTTTTCTAGAACTCATATTATGCTAATAAAAATAGCTTAAAAAAACAGGAACTTGCAGTTGAACCCTCTCTAAATGTGCAGTTCTGTTAGTTTTTCCTCAACAGAGCAAGAAACGTCACGCTTCCACAACAAAGCTCATTTGAGATTGTTTCCATGGTAACTGGATGCAATTTTTAACACACCGCCATATAGCGCGGCGATAAAGATGTCATGGTCATTTCAAGTATCTCATGGAGGCCAGGCTGTATTTATAGATGTTTCAGGCGCTGCTTTGTGGATTTTGTCTCGTATGAACTGAACCAGACTAAAGGTGACCTCATTGTTTCAGGATTTATACCTGATTAATCAAACTAACCACTGGCTGTAGTTCATAGCTACCTCACAGACACATTCATAATAATACAGCTGTTACAGTAGTTTTGCAGTTTTATTGAACAAAAAAAGGTCTTACAGAGATGACCAAAACACACTGAGTTAGTTTTATTCCAGACAAAGACTGTAGAGAAACATGGACGACTGAAACAAACCCAACAAAACAAGCACCTCTAATAGGCTGGACCCACTTTATGTTTTAAATCCTGCCCCTCCATGTAAACAAATGAGACATTTTCCTGATTTAAAAAAATTAAAATACACCTCAGATAGTATTTCCAAGTGTTGACTCCATTTTGATTCACAAAGTTTCCTACATTAATCTTTTTTCCCTGACACATTTAGCTTTTAGTTATTTTGCATTCACGAAAAGAACATGTTTCATCATGATTGTAGAAGTTAGACATATAGGTAGAAGTTTCATTTCAAGAGTAGAGCCCCTACAGTCTTGGTGCAGACTCTGACTCAGAAAATACAACATGGCAGATGCCGTAAACCTAATATTATGGATTCACTTTTGTATATCGGAGGTAGACGGAGACACATCCGTTTTTATGGATGACAGTTCAAACAGAATTAAAGGTAAATGAAGGCACCAGCTCCCTTCTGCTCCGTAGTTCTTTATAGACAGTTGGCAGCATCACTTGTATCAGAGTGTACTGTTTGATTAATTATGCAGTACTTTTGGCACGATCAAACACTAAAGTACTGTTAGAGTAAGTGTGCATGAAAGCTTAGTTAATAACTTTCAAATGCATTTTTCAAACATGGAACATGCACATGGAGTATGTACTTGCGGTATAGCTTGTGTTTTTGTTGCTCACATAATTTATATAACACGTTGTCTACACAGGGGGCCTGACTGTTCAGTGTGCCTGAAGATATTCAGTTTTTACTCATACAAGAAAAGGACACAATGAGCGAAGGGTTTCCTCATATCTAATACAAGATGGTTTACCAGTCCCACCTGTTGTGTTGGGTTTTGTATTTGAGCTAACTTAAAATACAAAATAATGTACGTTTCATGTTTTAGGTCTTAGTTATGAAGAAATGCAGTATCTTATGGAACAGTTGGCAATAGGCTGGTGTAGTTTTTCAGCCATCTAGGCAATCCTAACAAGCTGAATTGAAGGCAGATGGACTTTTTTAAATTTCTTTGCAGCAAATAAAAAACCCAGTTACTTTCAATTCAATTTGTTAGGATAACAGTTGGCAACAGTAGTTAACACAGCTCTTTGGCCTTTCTGGTTGTATTTCTATTCCTATACTGTTTTTCTTGCAATCCTTTCTTCGTGATAACACAAATATTTTGAGTTTAGCGTGCGAGTATGTACCAGATTTATGCTCCCGCTTTCCCCCGTGTTTCCTTATCTTCTGTTTCTTCATGCATGTTCCCTGTTCCTGACGAGCTTGAATAGTACAGTGTGAATGGTTTGAACCAATTTATTTTTGTTCATTTACAGAGCCGAGGCCATGTAAAAAAATCCGTTTTTTTCCCCTCTAGATGTAACTCAAAACTGACAACTTGCAGGCCAGGAGGAGATATTTGCTGGATCTGACAGAAGGCGAATTCGAATAGAATGGCCTCTCCACCTTACAACCAGCATCCCTTTAATTTTCGTCATTAGAAAGCGCCTTTCCTGCTTCAATCAAATGCAGTTCTAATCACACGAGTGGCTGGCTGAGTGGTGTTCACACGATTCCTAATGTTGAACACTGTTTGGTCCATCACACGGCCTCAGAAATCAATTTGTGTGCTGTAGGGCTCAGTGGTCTGCTCACATTGATTCGGTGCTACAAAGCTGGAAATGTGCTGTGCAATGTTGGTAACTGCATGAAGGGTACAAGAAGAATTTTTAACCTCCACAAAAAGTTTGAGTGAATTGATTTTGCTTTTGAATGAGCACGAGAGCCTGTCAGTAAAGTTTTCTGAAAGGGCTAAAATGAACTGACTTACTAAACACCTTAAGACCGCCGCACCACGTGTGGTTTTGAATCCAGATTTATTACCAGCAGTAGTGCATAGAAATCACATTGTTTTAAATCAAGACAAATAAACATGAGTGCAGCTACTCTTAAGATACATTTTACAACTCACAAACTGCCATTTATTCACTCCCTTGTGCTCAATGATTAGTCTTTTCCAACACTTATTGCATAACTAAGTGTATAACCATATTTTTTCGCTTTTGAAATGAGGAGCATTAAGTTGGAGCTCGTCTCAGTCCTCCCTTCCTACTTTTGTCCAGGTCCAGCCCTTTAACAAGGTAGTGCATTCACCTGGTGCACCGGATCCAATTTATTGACATCCTTTGTTTTCATGGGGGAGCACTGCCATAGTCAATTGAGGTTGTTGGTGGGGAAATCGACAGCTCTGGTTCCTAATGGATTTGCAGCCTTTAAGCAGTGATGCTAGAAGTTGCTTTGAACTATTGACACATTTAATGCACCTCTACCTGTACCTGCTCTCTTGCAATCATATTAGCTCTAACAATGGTTGGTTTATCGCATTTTCAAGCTGAAGAATTTCTGCAACCTCCTGAAGGCTTTCCACAAGATTATTTGCTTTCTCGGGCCGCTTAGATTAAAGCTCACCGGTTTCCTCATAATCTATATTTTCATTTCTGTCCAGTCCAATAACAAGATCTGTGGTGAGCTATTTTTTATGTCCATATACCAATAAAGACTCCATCATACTCCATAAGATGTCAAGAAGTTGGTTTGCGGTCACGTGGTTGTGAGACGTTTGTTTTCACACACAGCTTTCAGCGTCCAAAAGACACTCGTGCTCAGAAATCCCGGAAAGCTCCTCCCTCCTCCTACAACGTTAAAACAGGTTTCTTCCCAATGCCTTTTCAACTCTCCTGTCCTTGTTTAGCTGGAACAGTTGTAAAGACGGCTGTATTTTCTAACAGCCTCGGCCAGCTGCTTCTCAGCGGAGCAGCAGAAGCAAAATGACTCCATTAAAGCTCACCAGCTTTCCTGCATAAATGTCCGACCAATCACACAATACTTGGCGCAAACCCCTGTGAGAAACAGTTCGGCCCGGGACTTGTGTCGTGAAGCGGTGGATGAAGCTGCTACGAGCACAAATGATGCAATTTTCATCACACAACCACGTGAACATGAGCCTACTTCGTGACTTCTAATGGAGTATGACAACAGCTTAACCCTTTCACTGAACTCTTTTGTAAGCCAGACCTGAGACACCTTCTTTCCATCTCAGTGAGATTTAAGTAAGGCCAAAAGCAGCATGGGGATTGAAGTCAATATGCATACGCTGCTCTATGTCAACACTGCAGAGTTATACCTGACGCCTACTATGGTTCTGATATGCCAGCTTCATTGTTTAAACTTACATCGTAGCAAGATGTGGTTGGTACAATGCATTCATGAATGGACCAGAGGCAACTTAAAGAGGTCCCATCTTAGCGGCCGTATCTTGGAACCATATCATGAAAAACATTCAAGGGATAGTTTGGTCATTTTTGAAGTCATGTTCTGTCCAATAGTTATGAATAGTTAGTACCTTATCAAGCTAAAAAGGAGTCTTATAGAGAACAGTATTGAAAAAAAGAGGGAAAGTTTGCCTGAGAGTCAGGCGAAAGGCTAAAGGCTAGCCACACTGGACCTTGTTTTATATCATTTTATAAGGCAAATAAGCAAAAATTAAGCCTCTACACGTTTGCATAAGACCTATTGTTTAGTTTGTTTTGATTTTCTCAACCAAGAACGTTAGTACGCAAATGTAAGTGTCCTGAGGCTGCTGAGTGTATCTGTCCGCAGGATCAGTGTGTCTTGTCAGGCCAAAAGTTCAATCAGATCCCGGCTGACTTGGAATAATCCTGGTGAACTGATACATTCAGCAGCCTCGTACACGTACATTAGTGTAGGAAAAAGGGAACTCGTTTGCATGAGAAAACAGCAACAAAATAAAGAGTGTCTTGCAAAAGTGGAACTGTTTAATTTTACCATACTAATAATACATTTTTTAACAAAAGTTGGATAAAAAACACTTCAAAACAGGCTGGCTGCCTCCTGTAGGACTTTTTGCTCTTTCTTTATTATTTCATTACCCATGACTAATTTCACGACTGTTAAAGTTCTATTGAACTATTTGACAGAGCATCACTTCAAAAATGACCAAACTATCCCTTTAAGATTAAGTCTAATTAAAATCAGACCCAATTGGCAGGGTGTTAGCATTTTATCAGTCATTGTAACCATTCAAGCGTGTCTATACTAAAGTGGTCAAGCTGCGTTTGATGCAGTCCTGAAAAAAGGCTGACCAGACTGGCCAAACACGAAACGATGCCCACGATTCATCACCAAGTTCAGGTACATTTCCTCTCAGCGTGAGAAGTGGGGCTCTTAATTCACACGGACCTCCTGTGGGTGCTTCATCTTTGATAAGTCCTTAATTGTCAGCCCACATGGTTTTGTCATGGACACGGCCAGCAGCAACCAAACTGTCTCTCGCCAGTGCTCTCCTCCATCCCGAGCCAATTAATGATTCACCTCCTCAGCTGTCCTGATCACACCAGGCAAAAAGCTGTTCAGCTTGGTTGACAACCCTCCCTCCCCGCCCCTCCACCCATTCATCCCTGCATTCTCAGCACTCTTCTTCTCCTCTGAGCCCAACTGCGTGATTTAATTTGTTTGGTAATATCAGGATTGGCATGTTCAGCCCAGCTTCACTCTAAAGTGAAATTGGACAGGGGCATTGGAGCCTCACCATGTAAAACCTGCCTCACCTTGACAGCTGCTTGAGTGGGCAGCGGATTGCAGGAGAGTGGAGGAGGCGGGAGGAGAAGCGCGGGGGGATGGAGGATGTACCTGAGAGGAAGACAGAAACCAATTCTCCACACTCTTTTTCTACGGGGGAGTTCTGTGTCAGGAAGTAAGCCAGCTATGAAGAAGGAAACTGTTTAAAGTGGAGACAAAACACCAGGTGCTGCTGGGGACCAATATGCTCCACGGCGACGTGCAGGAACTCATCCAATCAGTTCAGTCAGCATCTAAAGAGAGTCTGGCAAAGGCTGCTGCTGTAATGTGGGATTGATCTTACTGTAGCATGTCAAGGTGTTTCAGTCAGGTCAGAGTTTCAAAGTCTGTAATTGGCAGTATAAATTACAGGTATGTGCAGGACAAAGATTTTTTGTTACACGTAGAATTTTTTTCTTGTTACTGAAGTTCAGAAAAGAGGAGATACTTTAAGAGATTGATAGTGTAACTTGCTATTTATACCACTTGGGTAACATAGGGTAATGTGGCTTAAAAACTAATGATAGGCGTGTTGTGACAATGTCATTTTTAGATTTTTGTATGTTAATATAATCACTTTAAATTCCATCTGTACATTGAGACATTATACAACACATTGTTTGAATGAATGTTTAATTGCCTCCAGTCTTGCCCAGTCAGTTTCCAGTGGCACCTCCAGAAATCTTTTAATGTGGGGGCCGCTGAAAATCCTGGGGTGGCACACCAAAACCAAAAGCCATAAAAGAATGTCAGAAGTTCTATGACATTTGTCGGAAAACATTGGGGTTCCCGCTCTTCTTTTCAATGATTGACTTTTAGTCACCCCCATGCAGCAAATTACGATGCAGCTGCTACAATTAGCATCTCAAGGCTTGAAACAATTAATGCTGCTAGCTAGAAACACAGATAATATCAAATTAACCTGAAAGCATTAAAGCTAAAATAAAAAAAACAATTTAATCTTTAAACAGTCAACATTCCTGAGGTTTAATTATACAACTGATTAACTTTTGAAGTCAACCCAATTCAAGATGGCTGCCACAGCTAATTAACCCTATAACAGCTATAACAGTCATTTGTACAGATATTAAGATAAAATTTGGTGTAGCAGTAGCTGAGAGTCATTCCCAGCACATACTCTGAGTGCTAACAGATCATACAATATCTCTTGATATTGTGCACAACATTACTTTAAGATTTCACCAAAATTACTAAACTTCTTTCTTTATCCATTTTTTTAATCCACTTTTGAAGATAAGATGATCTTAGTATAATAGGTGAAGAGCATCCCTTCATGAAATGTTGGGCCCTTGTTTTATTTCATCTTTTGAAAATGTGATCAACTCGGAGAAGGCCTTTTCCTAACCAGAGAAAGCTTAGAGGCAGAACTGTGCATTTGTCAGGACCCACAGTTTAACAGCGTAACACACAGACAGGACAGTTGGCTAAGCTTATCAGACGTACAAATGGGAAGTCCAGATCCATGTCTCTGCATATTCTTCTGTAACTCAAAAACTAAAAGCTTCTGGACTGGAAAGATACTGAAGCAGCAAGGAGAGATGGTAATAAGATTAGGTTTTTCCAAACATTCGCTCAAGGCAGATCATAGCCATCATTTGTGACTATGTCACTCTGTCAAGGCCTCTGCTGATCCTGATAACTAAAGGCAGCTCGATTGACAGTGATGAAGAGCAGGAAAAATGTGAGTCCCTGAGTGTTTAGCTGACTCTGCTGCTTTAGTACATCAGATCAGCCAGAGAGAGAATCTAATTTATTAGGATTCAGTGAAATCGTGCTGCAGTAGATCATTCTAAAGTTTTGAAAAGTTTGGCTCAGGCTCGCACACACACAGACACCCACACCCACACACATATCCGGTGTTTGCACTGGTCACGTCAGGTAAAGTGAGATGGCCTAGATAGGTAGATGAGGAGACAAGCGGGGTGTTAGAGGGAGCAGAAAGAAGTGGAGAGCTGGGGCCAAATTCATTTCCACCTCCAGTGGAGGGAGACCACCTATTTAGCCTGTCTGTGAGAGGCCAGGCCACAGGGACGATAACAGATCACAGCCCACCATAATCCACCAGAGCTCAGATCTAACTGATGTCGCTGAGAAGAGGACTCAGGACTGCATTTCACAAAGCTACGACCTCAATTTCCATATCATTAAGAGCTAGTTTCCATAAATTCACAGGCATGAATCACGAATCTAACAGTTTGGGAGTTTGTGTTTCTTGTCCAATTATGTTAAAAATGGTCTTTTATTCTTTCATCACGTTGTGTTTGTCATAACAAAGCATTAGGAAAACATTTCAACGCGTTGCCGTGACACCAAAGTTGCTGTTTTTTTTTTGTTGTTGTTGTTTTTTTTCCACCGTTCGGTTTGTGAAAAAGTGGAGAAGGGGCTCCAATTTCATGTCTTCCCACCTCATTAACCACACCTGGATAGGACTGTGGGGGGCTCTTAATTTAAGTCACTCGTTAGCAACGTCCTAATGCGTTCTGACAGCAACAAGACAAGGGGATGCAGGGAAGGTGAAGGAGGATCGAGGGATAAAGAGGCAGGAAAAAAAACAAAAACGAATAGTCATGACAGAGACGACTACGAGACTAACAGGAGGGAAAGCATCGATGCGTTACGAACAAGATTCTTATTTCTTGCATTGATTTCCATAAAACAAGCATCATCCTAAATCATTTAGGTCCTCCACTGTTAGCCTGGTATACAAAAACGATTACATTCATCTGCTAATGTACATAAACTAATGAACGCGATATTGTTTTCCACAACACAACAGGAAATGAAATAAAAGCCTCTTTACTAAATACATTCTTCTGTGCTGTGGTAGCTCTGCCTCCGGTTGGTCTGTATGTTTTGCAGCCGACACAGCTGTGCAGCAGATACAAACATCAGCATGCTGGATGCAGGGTCGGAAGAAATTATCCAGGGAGTTGAGGTAAATTTGACATCCGAGAGTGAAGCGGCGTGAATTTACACCTCCGAATGGGATTGAAAGAAGATCGGAAGGATTTTTTAGTGGAAGTAATCCCCTCCGCCTGTCCAAGATGTGGATGGATATATAATCCATTACCTTACAATTGCTAAAACCAATGTTCACGTTGAGCACAGACCCATTTCTTTGTCCCAAGTGAAATGTTTTACAAGATTTCCATACTAGGCCTGTTATCGTCCATATTTAGTGAGTGAAAGTCAATGATGTCCATGCGGCTGCTGGGAAAAGGTGTCCGAGGTCATTTAGGTACCCCTGTCTGTTGTTGCTACGCAGCTTCTTTTTTTTGTGACACTACCAATCCAAAGTTTGGCTGAGAACTAGCACAGCCACAGATCCCCCTGAAACTTTAGACAACAAACCGAGTAAGTAAGAGGGTCGGGGGAAGCAAAAGCGCAGCAGGTTTATTTGGAGAAATGTGAGGAAATGTTCCAAACTCGCTCATTAGTCCTGACCCGGTGTATAATTGTGCCTCAGCTGCCTGTCGAAGCAGCACAGTGAGAGGCAGAGGGAGGTAGGCCCGCGGTCGGGAAAGCACAAGGAAAAAGGAACAGCTGGTGGCAATACTCTTCAGTTTGGCATTTGCAGATGAAGATACCATCTAATGGCTCTGAAAGATGAGAGAAAATTTGAAAAATAGGGCATAACTTAACCTGCTCAGAAGTAATTTAAAACAGTACTGACACTTAGTTTTAATAACAGGTACTTTGCTAAGGATGATCTGTTCCACAGCCAGCAAGGAATGAATAATTTTTCCTGAAAAGGGGTTGTTTGAAGTCCTCATGAGTAGTCAGTATCTTGCCAGTAGTAGACAGTGATCAGAACAATTTCACTTTGATGATTCGGGAAGAAATTTTCATCCAGGAAACAAGCTAATATGTACAGTAGACTGGGGTCTATTGTTTTACCACGCACTTTTGCATCAGACAGTTAATTACAAAGATGTTTGTTTTTTCATACTAAAAACCAACCACATTGGTTCACTGCTGCAACACGTGTAAAACACATTCTTCTATAGAAATTAAATAAAGTTCGTAGCTGGCTTGTGTCAGTTTCTGATGCCTGAGTAATGCAGTGTGAAAACAGTGTTCATTTGAATGGCTAAGAAATTGTAGAAGTTGTAGTTTTTTTTATTATTGGTTTATTTTACTGGAGTTAAAATGGCAGAAGTTTGCTCCTCGGCCTGGTTCACACTAACAAGTATTTATGCAAACTGTTTTCTGCTGCGTTTGCACCTCTCATTCACATTGAATTTTAAAAATGAAGATACTGTGTTGTGTTTAAAAACTTATCTTTGGAGTATTTGTGGATACATGATGATAAAACTTTGGTAAAATGCTGACGTCATTGCCCACTCTGCACATGTTCACTTCTGCTCTGTGTGTTAAGCATGAAATAATAACCAAAACGATGGTGAGTTCAATCAACCCTGAGTATCTTAACCTAGAGTTATGAGCATTGATCATTGAGTACCCTGATTTAACCAAAGGGCAAAAAGACCTAGACTCAGTTGTTTGTGACCGATCCCTGGAGACTGTTTTTTTTTTATATTTGATTTTTACACATTTATTTGATAAATCAAATAATTGTTGAAATTAAATATGCCACATTCCTAAACTATAAAAAGGAAAAGCTATTAGTCAAATTGTTCATTTGAGAACAAATTGTTCCCAAAGTCTGGTTTTATGAAGTAATTCTGCTTCGATTTTCAGTCTGAGTGATTAAAAATTGAACGACTCACGGCAGGCAGCTTGCTTCAGGTGGAAAGAGACAGATGGAAACTCGGGCTTTCTTTTAGTAATGATTCCAGTTTGCAGGTTCAGTTCACAGAATCTGTTACCATGGTGATAGAGTCAGAGTTTTATTTACCTCTCCTTCTGGACTGGAAAACTCCCTAAACTCAGATTTAACTCACTCAGAGTTGGCACATAACATGCTTTCTGGAATACCCCCTCAGGTGTTCTGATTACAAACCATGATCAGGCATGACAAAAAGACAGGAAAGCAAAACTGGCAAGGAATCGATCCTACAAATTAAAACAGGAAGTGGAGGAGCCACAACAGAATAAAGGTCACAACAAGGGAACAAAATCTAAACTTAAACCTAAAACTGTGGCACCCGTAGAATCATTGTACTGACTGAATCATGTTCCCAGATCTGCATTTCTTTCTGACTTATTAGTTCCAGCACAGAAATAAGTGGAAATACTGAGATTGCATGCATTCCAGCAGGTGAGAGAAATATGAATATGCAGGATAAATAACTTTAGGGTTATTCATTAATCTTGTCCCAAATGTGACGTTCAATGTTGGCAATGCAGCTTCGCTGATCACAGATATTACAAACTACTGCTCACACCCGGCTGAGGATTCTTTCTTAGATTGGAAATTATATGGGCAAGTCTGGTGCACAAAGATAGGAGTTTTAATTTGGTTGACTAATGCATTCTGAGTGATGCAGAAATGGATAGCAACGCGATCGTAGGCAGAGAGATATTTCATGATTACCATTTCATGGCTGTTTGTGTAACATCCAGGAACACATAAGTAATGAGATTTTTAGTAAATACATTCAAACACAAAGCTGTGCTAATATAAAGATAAAGATAAGGGTTTCCTGTAGAACCTAGAGCTAAAAGCAGCTGTAATTTAGCATCTCTTTTATTTCATCTAAATGTACCCATGATTGATGAAGAACAGGGCCACGGTCATTAAACCTGCACCCAGTTTTAGCATAAAAAATAAACACATAAATAAATAAAAGGCCTTCCATTCTTCAAGAAATGCATATCGTCCGCCGTTGTTCATGCCAGAGTTTTAAACTAAGATCATTTAAGATGAGAAATGACAAAATTGTAACCGTTTGTCAAACCGTGTAAATGCTGTTATGTGCAGTCTTGTGCCAGAATCGTGAGCTCTCAGAGTACTTGTTGAGGATGACTCTCAGCTACTACCACATCAAATGTTAGTTTATTATATGTAGATTTGACTAATATAGACATTTCTGTGTTGCCTAAGTCTGATTAGCTGTGGCAGGTAGCTTGAATTGAATTGATCCTAAATGTTAATCAGTTGTAGATCTACATCCAGTGATTATTTTCTGAGGATTTAATTAAACTCTGTCCAGTGGTTTATGAGGTAGTTTGGTAACAGACAGAGTTGACTCCTACAGGGAATGACAAAATTTAAAAAATAGATCTCACAAAATCTGCACTCAGAGTATATGTCGGAGATAACTCTCGTCTACTATCACACCAAATTTTAACTCAATATCTGTAAAACTCACTGAGTTATAGCCATTTTTATGTTTGCTAAGGTTGCTTAGCTGTCTTGACCATCTTGAATTGGGTTGACTCCAAAAGTTAATATGTTGCAGATGTACATCAACTGATTACTTTCTGAGAATTACAATAAAATCCATCCAATAATTTACAATATATTTTATTGTAAATATAACAGACAGACAAATGAACACAAAGACATACAGACATGGGCAAAAACGTTATCTCCTGCTGCTGAAGGCAGCAGGGTGATTAAAAACACCATGTAGCGAGATTCCACTCTTGCACTATCCATCACCTGGTCCATCTCAGTTGGCTGCTCACCTGATCCGGCTCTCGTTAGCGTCCCACCTGCTCAGCTTAACTAGACGTCCAGCTGAAGCATCAGCTGAAGTGTTCCGACTGAAAACCGAGCTGCTCTCCAGCCTTTTTCCTCGGCTCATTCCTCTCTCCATTAGCCTTTTTCATGACCTGCTGTGGCCTGCATTAGGTTTCCCAACTCGTCAAACAGTTCATCCAACTCAACTCTATTTACTTTAAACGCAGAGTCTGCGTTTAAAGAAAGGCAGACCATTTTTTTCAAAGGTGACTGAAAATGCTTCCGTGTAATTTAGCTCTGGATTCAAATCTGTGGACAGTGTTGATGCCACTTTCCTGTCTTTAATTTGACTTTATCCTCTCAGACATTTCAATGGTGGTGCTTTTTCCTTGGAGTGAATCTTGATTCCAGCTAGCTGACCTCTGCCTCTGCTTAAAAGGCACCTTCAAGCTAGGAGACTAATTTGTTCTGGGCTCCTGCGGTCCTGCAAACGGAGCAGTGAAAAGGGTTCGGAGTACTGTATTCCTTCACAGGAGGGTTGCCATTAGCGCAGATTGAAACGCTCGCTGTGCCCCACGTCCTCCTGTGTGGTGCGGCAGGCGCCTTGAGTGATAAACGCAGTGTGCAACCCTGCAAACTCACTTTTACAGTTACACTTTTTAGTCAAAACAAAGAGAAGTAGTTTCAGTCTCGTGAAGACGCCGTTTTAGTAGATGTCACATGTTCGCCGTCAGCTCCTTTAATAGTAGCTCTGTCAGCAGCGGAGGAGCCGAAGCAGTCATTTAGAGATTAAATCAGAATGTGTGTGAGAGGGAGTGTGTGTAGCTTCCTGTAAGGCAGGTTCAATGTCACCGGCTCAACGAGAATAGCCTTCTTATCTCCGTGCCGTTGCTGCTCCCATTGACACCAACGGAAGGGTTGTCAAATGAATCAAACCGTAAGAGGCTCCGCCACAACAAATAACCCCGTTACCTTTGTGGGAGGATTGAGAGATGACTCCTCTGTACTCTCCCCGATTAATAATTAAAAACACTGATGCTGTTGTCACTTTTCATAAATCAAATTTAACAGCACGGTGATGGAGGGTCTGTGCGCGCCGTGCATTTTTAGATCCACGCGGACGTGCTGAGAGTTGGAAGTCGCGCAGGAGGCGTTGTGACCTTAGCTGTTTGATGACACGTCGAAAAGTCGTTTAACATCTGCAGCCGAACATGTTTGATGTGCTTCTGACAGGTGATGTCAGTGCTGTAAAATTAATCGTGCCTGGGTTTGCTCAGCGCTACACCCACTCACTAGATGCTCATCTGTAAAATTAATCAATGGACAAAAAATTAAGTTGCCTAATGGGTTTTTATGTTAATGTTGCATGGCGTCAAGAAGAAAGAGGTCTGCAAAATGAAAACTAATAGAATGGGGGGAAAACAAGATATTTATAGAAACCAATTTGCTGCCCAGTCCATAAACAGGAAAGTAAATTGGTAGCTGTGTGTGAGTGTGTGTGTCTGAAAGAGCCGTAGAAAACATTCCTCAAGGCGCGTGGGACAGAAGGGTAATGTACTGTCACACCAGCGACTGTGTCTCCATGCACGTGTGCGCCAAGAGGTAACATGTAGGTGAAGGTTCCCAGTGATCCAACGCTTGGTGATTCTAGCAAGTTCAAACGAAGAAAGCCTGGACTTCTTTTTGATTTTTGAAGACGTTTTCTCAACTCAAACTGAAAAACGCAGAGTTGTAAGTTTTTAAACTGTACTAAGCCTGACTCTCTGTTTCAGGCTGTTTGTGGGATTCTTCTCCCATTATTCCCTCATTTTTCCTTTCCCCCCTTTTTTCCTCTTTTTCCTTCTGACCTTTTCAGGCTGAAAATGCAGGCATGAAGTTTTTGGATCTTAATTCTGGTGGTGCCACAGCTGCACACACTCACTTCTGATGCAATCACCTGTTGCAAGAGGCTGAGATGAGACATCTTTCGTTGGAACGCTGATCATCACTTGGTGATTGTTGGCCTCAGTGTAGCTCCAGTGTTGCGTTTAATGACTCAAGTTAACTTGGGATTTAACCCAGCTGTGTTCTCTTCGTAGTATTTCTGTGTGTGTGATCAGTAACCTCCTTGACTTCTTGTTGAACATTTACACACTATTTGCACCTTCTGGATCCTCTAAGGAAAGGAAAGTCCTCGTTCTGTCTGAAAACAAGAAAGGAGAAGTAAACTCAGCATACCTACTCACCTGCCTGCCCACTCTCCGCTGTCTTTCCACTTCTCTTCCCCTTAAACCTGAAAAAGAAAATAAATATGCAGAACTTTTAGTTTTTTGGAAATATAAACAACATTGTAGATGTGTGATCTTTAAGTCCCTCCCTTAAAAAAAGGATTTGATTTACCTTTATTTGTGTCCTGCCTTTGTGGTTAGCGACTGTGTCCTAATTGTAAAATTAACCTAAAAATTAGGATGCAAATTCCTCTCCTTTCCCTCCCTTTTTAGGGTTGTTGGGGTCTATGTTAAGCAGGTCCACATTAGAGATGTCTTAGTCACATGCATGAAAGTGCAAACAGGAGTGAAATTGACTGGGGATTAGATTTTAAGCTACATTGTTTGTGCTGGAAGGGTGAAATGTGAGACCTCCTCCTCTGTTGTTCTCATTTGATAAAGATAGCCCCCTTAACTCCTCTCTCAACCCATTTATCTTCTCTGTCCATAATATGAATACATGGAGGAAAACAAATACATGACACAACACAGGAGAACCAGCTCTTCAGGTCAAGACTCTGTGGTCCACTTGCATCTCAAGGAAAAGAGGCACTGTTTTGAGGACCCTAATGTTCATATTTTGGACAGAGAAAATGGAGGAGTAAAAAAGGCCACCTATAACCTTTTTCAGCATTTGTCAAGCTGGGACTGACATGCCTTCTGGCCATCTCGGTGTGATTTCTGAAAGGGCTGAGGCAGCATGCAAGGTTGAAATCAACCTGCCGCTAACAGGCGAGGTACAGTCGGATCGTCGTAACGGCTGATTTATGAAAAGGGAAGCCAGCTTCACTGCTCAATGGTGTGATGTGGTGATGACAGATGGTCTGTGTTACCAGCCGACCGTGGGATTTAAAAAATCCAAAGTGTCCGATGTGCATTTTATGTGTGGCACTTCAACACCACTTGGATTTACACTGTGCCTCTTTTGATTCGGTGATGATTGTCTGTGTGGGACGAGGGCAGCTTGGTTGGTGATTTTTGAACATCCAGAGGCACCCTAAAGAGGGGCTCGTCTTTGTGGCCAGATTGCGGAACTGCTGCATGAAAGAGCCTTAAATCAAATGAGAAAGACAAACATTAAACAGAGGAGAAGGTCCCTTGTGGACCAGGCCAACAATGACCCACAGAGGGGATGAAGGAGAGTGATTTGCAAAAAAATAACCCAGCTGCCACATTTCTCATTATGGATTGAGAAAACTCCCGGGATGAGAAGCAAAACATATTTACAAATCAGAAAGAAGTCCAGCTGCCTGCATCCAGTTGAGCTTACTGCGATATCTAAGTGGTAAGATTACTTTAATGTCTGAAAGTTAGTGTGGTCATGTTTGTGTCTGCACTGGGAACTCGATGATAAATCGTGGACAACTTGCAGTAATTACTGATCAGTGCTCCGATAGCTTCAGGCACCAAAGTTTGAGAAAGAGAGATGAGGCAGGAGATAGTTTTCAATTCACCAGTTTGTCATAAATAATAAACAGATTGTCCTGTTTGATCACAAGAGAAATCAACTCAGACAAATTAATATTAGACCCCATTTGTTATGAAGAGCATCTCCAAACTCCTTTCTTGGCCCAGACTTTTAACTTTGCTTTTCCATTTCTCTTCTCCTGTGAGTCAGATCCTTTGACGAAGATATAATAGCACCGAGATGAAAATAACAAACTCATTGTGCACATTCTCACACGGGGCTCTGTAGCTTCTGTGCGCCTAACGACATTCAGATAGTATTTGTGTCTCTCCGTGGGTGACCCTTGTCAGAGAGCAAACATCTTCTTTTCATCTCACTGAATCTCTAATTACAGTGCATTGAATCGTGGTATTTCCTCCTATTGATAACTTCTCCCAGACTCGTTCACAGAACCATTCATTTGCAAGAAATCAACTAAATTGTGTATAACTAATGTTTGGGATATGCAGCCTTTCTTGTAGCATCTGGTAGCATTATCAGGCTGATTTTTTTTTTCTGATACCATTACTATTTTATCTTTGCTGCCATGGTAGCATAATGGGAAATTATTCCTTCAAAAGCTAAAAAAAAAAATAATACTGTGATGAATCAGTTTCACTTTGGAGGAAATGGGTTAATTAGAACAATTTCTGAGAGCACATTCAGTCATGGTAAAAAGCAAGAACACCCTCTTTCATTCGGAAGGTTTTAGGGTTTAATTTCAAGAATCAGGTAAATAATGCAATGAACAATAACGGATGACATTATTACAGTGGGTCCTTTTCTTACTGAAGATGAAACCAGACTAAAATGCAGAAGCAGGATGTAAAACAAGAAAAACACGTGGGAATTACGGGGGCAAAAAGCAGCCAGGTGCTGCTGATCAAATGCGGTGATTAGCTGATCATCATTATGTGAGCACCTCCGTAAAAGCAGGAGTTTTGGCACTTTGCTGGTTTGGAGCTTTCAGGTGTGTTTTCATAAAAGGAGGAATAATTCAGAGAGGTAGGTTTTACTTCCCACCAAGGGTTATAAGGCCACTTCCAAACAATTTGGACCCATCGTTCTACAGCGACAAAGATTATTCACAAGTGGATATTATTCATGAGTGGATATTCTGGCAAACTTATCCTAAAAAGAAAAATGAAGCTGAATACAAAAAACAGAGATCACACACATTTTTTTTTAAATCTCAGATCTTCTTTCCTTCCTATTTTATTCTACTTGGCTTGAAAAACATTTTAATCTCTAGGTAGCTTCTCACTGGGCTGCGATTTTTAAAGACTAGATTCCAAAACATCTCAAAACATTTGCGGTGGTTCTGAATTTCCCTGCTTGAGTCACGGAGATTAGAAGTCTTCTTGCTCGGATGATGAACGCGTTGAAAACTTTGGTGCCACAAATTTTCTCTCAAAACATTGGCAGAGTTGTTGCAGGTGTCTCAAATTTGTCTCAAAGAGCACCAGAGCTGTTATAGGAGCTCTCCTTAAGACAGAAAACATCTGAGACTACAGGCCTGATTCTCCAGGTCTAAAATCCATGCTGACGATAAGTAATAATCATTTAGAAAAAACTGGTCCAAATACGCTTATCTTCATTTCGAAAGTGTACTTCTGATTGAATTATTAACGTGGGGGCAGCTGCTAAGATGGCGTTGATGTGGGCAGAGATGGGCAACAAAATAATGTGCATGAGCTTGAATGCAGTTTTGCAAACCGTGGGCACAAATACAGGCTGATCGCAAACTCTCAGATTCAGTGAGTGCAAATAAAAATTGGCCTATTTACTCCTAATTTTGAGTCACCAACTAGTCTCCAACAGTCACAGCCCTGTGAGATACTACCCTATATTCATTTAAAACATGCTTGTTGCTACACCGTTTTAAAAAAAGCATCTGTAATCTAACTAATACAGCTAATATAGCAAATGGTTGCAGGTGTTTTGATAGATTTTAAGCCTCTGCTTTGAGTAATGCCTGGGTACCTTTATGAGCTAAATTACATTAAAAAAATCTGTATAAGAAAAATATCATGGCTTGTACTTAATACCATGTGTATTTTATTTTTTGTATCATCGGTTTTGGTTGAGTTATGCTCAAGAATATCTGTTGTAGAGTACTTACGAAACACAATCCCACACAAGCGCAGAACAAATGTCTAAAACAAGCAAAACATAACCTGGAGGTGGTTTAATGCCTCAGAGAATGTTTTTTTTTAACATACACCAAAACAATGTGGATTATAGGTTTATCTTTTTTATCGTAGGAAGCTTTTAAAGAACATGGCTCATTCGGTGAAGAGACAAACTATGAGTTTGCTCGCTGCCAGCTGCACAGGATGAGTACATTTACCTGTAAGGTGTGGCTGGACTATGTGCTGCACAAGCGGGAATTACAAAACTACTGGGGGGAAATGACTGCTGCTAAACATTACATATCATATTGTAGTTGTTTGCTATTGCATTCTAGTTTAACAAATATAAAACACCTCAGTTAGGTGTGAACTTGTACAAAGTGCTACATAACACAGAAACCCAAAGGAAACCACTGAAAGCCTAAAAGGTTCTTTATGACATTTATTTTTCCTGCATTTCTCTTAGTGCTCTTTAATGTGTTTTGCCCTATTATGTACAGCCCTTTCAGTTCTGATTCGGTCCCTGATGTCTCCAGAGAAAGTGATTTTGCTTATTAATGAACTGCTTTTTTTTTTTTTTTTTTTACCAGCTAATCACTGACAGATTGTAGTCACACAGCCATCTGAAATGCTTACAATAAATCAAACCAGGCTGCAAAAATATGCCATTAAATGAAAATATTAAGGGGAAAATAATGTTAAAACAACCAAAAAAGCCTAGAGGAAATGCCACATATTAATTCCTACATCTTCAAACATGCTTATTCCCTCATCACTACTTAATATTTGACTTGTTTTTTATTTGCCAGGGCTGAAATGGACATCTGTTTGTCATTATTTGTGCAAGCCAATTTGTCTTTACATACAATTCCAGTTTTAATAGCAAATTTGCTAATTTAGTCATCCTTTCCTCTTCTGTTCTTATCGCTCCACATGTCCTCAGTTGTTTCCGTGAATATTTCTGGCCATGGACGCTGCTGTCAGAGATCGTGTTGGCAGAGTTGCCGTCGTCGCTGCGCTCTGCAGGAAATGAACGCACCTTTGGTGACTCAATGAGCCTGTTGTTCACAGTGGGAACATATGGCATTACGGTAAAAAAAGAAACATGTCACGTTTAGGTAATCTATTTCACAGAGGTCACTGTATTTTACAACAGCACAGATTTTGGACAGATAACAACACTTTACAACGATTAATTCAAGGAGAGATGTTCTAATTGTGTGCCGTGCGTCACGTATACGCTGCTGCTCGTTTAGTTCTTCACCTGTATCAGATAGATATGGGGCTGAGTAAATCTCCTTTTAATCAATGGTTCTAATTAGACTGTTAACTTGAGGTCAAGTATTGATTTACAGACTACAGCAGCCCGGTAAAATGTGAGCATTTTCTAACAGTTCTGTTGACAGGACTGCTAGGAATCTGAACATTTAAAGACATTTTCTTATATTAAAAGCCTAGTATGCCGTGTATGCATATTGCCTGCCAGAGTTTAAAACTAAGATCATCTTTTGAGAACAGTTATAGCCATTTTGGTGAAACCATACCATGATGCAAAATCCTGTGAGACGTGTTAGCACTCAGAGTATGTAAGCTACTGCAAAATCAAGTTTTACCTCAATATTTGTTAAATTGGGTGTGTTATAGGCAATTTTATGTTGGCTAAGGTCAGTTAGCTGTGTCAACCATCTTGAATTTGGTTGACTCTAAAAGCTAATCAGTTAAAGATGTGCATCAAATGATCAGTCTCCTAAAGTTTCATTAAAATCTGTCCAGTGGTTAAGGAGATATGTTGCTAACAGACAGACGTTGTTGAGTCTAACAGTTAAATGCCAAATTTAGTGCAGAGATGTTGCCATATGTGTAGAGCTCAGAGTATGTGTTAGGGATTATTCTCAGCTACTACCACACCCATTTTTAGCTCAATATCTGTTGGGCTGCAGCGACCATTTTGAATTGGGTTGACGCCAAAAGTGAATCATTACTTTTTATTATTTATTTATAGCCTACTTTATATTATTTATTAAAATCTGTCAAGTGGTTCATGAGATATTTTGATAACACAACAAACAAACACTTGCGTGCACACACACACACACACATACACACATCCACACACACACACGCACACACACACGCACACACACACACACACACACACACCTACACACACACACACAGTCATAAACATTATCACCCTTTTGCCTTTGGCTGAAGGTGATAATCAGGATGAGACGAGCTCACAGACCAAATTAAGCAAAACATTGTCTTTTATATCTGCCAAACAACAGCCTAGTTTATTTTAACATGTAGGTTGTAGTTTGTAGTGTAACCTTTTCACCTCACAGAACTCTGTTTCTGGGGTAATGAAAGGTTAATGTTGTATCTGCCCTCCACTTGACACGGTGAACCCTTCTCCGCTCTGCGTCCTCTTCCTGCCAAAACTCTTTCAAAACATGGCCGCTGTTGCACAATAGGTGAGACTCTAACTGACCTTTCAAAATGTCTCCTCAGGTGAATATCACATCTAAGAGTGCCGAGTAGGAAATAAGTTCTCCTGTGATGCACGGGGGAACACAAACTTCCCAAAAAACAGAGAAAAAATGCATATTTATGTGATGAAGTAAATTTGGACAGAACTGTTCGTTTCTCCTGCAGATGGAACTGGCTCTGTGCAAACATTTAAATGCTGTTTGAATAAAATGAAGCTTTCTTTTTTTTTTTTCCAATTCCTCCATCATCGTCTGCAGTGTAAGCCAAACAGACGTCCAGGATCTTTATCCCTGTCCATCTGTCATTGTTTGGCGCTCGCATCTGGCATTTGAACTAAAAGTTTCTGATGATTTATCACCCCAGTTTTTTTTTTAACACTCCTGTTTATATTTTACTTGCGTTTGCTATGTTTGAATGCACTGAATACATCCTACCATGGACTACTTTGATTTCTAACATAAAACATAAAATCCTTTTTTGCAAATATACATTAGGTACTCCGTTGAGGCTCAGTCCTTTGTTTTCCTGTAGAATCCACCCTTGAATCTACAATTTATCTTCAATATCTCTTATAATCTTAAAAAAAACCCATAAAGTTTACCGTTGCTCCAAGGACTAATTCCTTTAAATTACCCTCATAGTTGATGCTGATTTTAGTGGAAAAAGTTGTTTAAACATGTTACATTCTCTGTTTGTAATTAATTTCACAATTTTTTGAATCTATAGAAGCTTTTCTCAATAAATTAATTTAGTCACATTTTATATGTGCTGGACCAAAATACATTGGGCTATAAATGTTATTGCAGAGGATAATGGTGAAATAATTCTTCCTTACAAATTGCAACTCTGTTTTGTACCCAAGGGTTGTCATTGTGTACCCAGCCATTACCAGTTTACTCCCAGCAGTTATGTTCTAAACCAATCGGGTCCTGGTAGTTTCACACCAATGGTCAAGATTAGTATGTACCATAAACACAATGTACACTATACGTATCCCTGTGACTGAGCCCTGCATGCACTTACATGTATACAGACAACAGCTTCAATCATCTGTTATACACAGGGTGCAGTAATCACTAAACTGTAGTGTGTACAGACTCTCCATAGTACAAGTGTTTTGAAGCAGTTGCTGCTTGTATGAAATGCAGAGAAATCACAACCCAGCTTACTTGTCTATTCAGGCAATCGTTTTAAATTATTTATATTTTTAGGAGCATAATGCCTGATTTAATCAGAACTGCATTTTTTAATTTCTCCTGTCTTGAGATCCATGGTCCATCCACGAATGTTATTTAGTTGAGAAAACAGCAACAAACTAAACAAAAGGGCAAAAGTGTGGAGGTTTAATAGCTAAAGTTATTTCTGGTGCGTTCTGCATCTCATATAGTTTAAAGCTCGGAAGTCCACACTTTCATGCTCAATGACTGAGGTTACGGCTGATAATGTGCTCACTACTGATAACTATTTGACAGAACATCACTTGAAAAATGACCGGACTATCCCTTTATTCTGTTATAAATATGCTGTCCGGAGGGAATAAAGGTGTTTATCTAGCTCATACCCACCAGAATCAGAAAAGTGTGCGGCACTTTTATCACCTTTGTTTCTTTGTGACGCTGTATGCCCGGCTCCATGCTCAGATGGCAGACAGACCACAGAGATTTTAGTGGATCCTCCATCTTTCTGAAGCTCCAGCAGGTGTGGACTGAGCCGTGATACAGTTCCTAATTAGATGTGATTGTTTAATCAGCCAAACAAGGCACAGTCAGTCAGTCTGACAGGCCTCTAATGAACCAATTGGTGTTTGTAGTAAAAAAAATAATCTTATACAGCATTCTAACTGTGTTGAGATAATGGAACAAAACTGAAAGGTATTCTTGCTTTTAGTAGATTTTAGTAATAATAATAAACAGACATTTCTAATTCTTGGTCAGCGAATATTTTTAGAGAGACAAGTGAAAGAACATCATTCAATAAAATAACTACAAATGTCACAGAATGTCATTTGCTTTAAGGGGTGGGTTATTTGAATAAATCCCATTATCAATATGCTGATGCAGTTTTTACCAGCAGAGAGAAAAGCGAGTGTGAGGAGAACAAGTGAATGACAAAGAGGAGACCGACAGACAAGGAGAGGTAGTGAGACATAAAATGGTATCTAAAGGAGATGAAAAACAAAGACAAAGAGGGTGAACTGGGGTGAGGAGTTATCATAATAGATTCACCACAGAGCCAAACCAATTTCCATTCTTAACCTCAACCGGACCAGCTGATGATTAAGAACAAAGCTGGGGTCACCTTGCCTCGACTTTCCTTTCTCCATCCTAAATTAGAGCCACTTACGGATTCATGGCATGCACAGAGTGGATAAAGTTGCTCTGTATTGCACACCGATGTATAAGAAAGGATGCTCAGCTTTAATAAGTGAGACTGGCAAAGATAGCATATGTACACACTGTATGTTAGGAGAACAGAAAGAGCTGCTTCTTCAGTGCATCTAGAAGGGTGAAAGGTTGCAGTTATGTGGCAAAAGTTTTGTGGTTTGTGTTGTGCAGAGGCCCAGATTCACTAACAGTTTGCACGTCTTTTGTGGGTTCAATTTGACATTTTTGCACATCTGTCTAAATCTGACTAATTGTACCCCTGACTTGACACGATGTGCAGTTTGCCGACATTTAAATGAGATGTTATGCATGCATTTAGAGGAAAACCCTCCCATATTTATCAAAATAACCGTCAGTTCTAAAAGCGCCTAAATATGAAAGCTTGGCGCTGTTTGCCTCATGCATTCAGCATCAAATATTTACTCCTGAGAACAAGTGGTATTTGTGTTTTTGAAGAAATAAGTGAAGAAGTTTAGTAATCTGCTGCCTTCACCAAACAGGGCAGGCATGACAGGAAAAGTATTAATATTTTCTCTCTTCCAGGGATGAGTGTCAGACATTATTGCATCTACCAATAAATTGTCTAAAAATGTGTAAAATTACTTACTATAAGACCTGAAGCTCACTAAGAGGAAATGCTTTTGCTCTCTGTCACTTTCGTGCCTGCTGTGTTTGTGACAGACAGTCATATTTAGATATTTAGACACCTGCGTTCTGCTGAGTTCTGACACAAATCGAGTATAAATTGCTCTCAACTGGTGAACTTAATGAGTGTGTTTGTGCCAGCAGATAACTAAACCTCTTCAGAAATGAAGCAGTTAGGAGGAGCAGATAACACATAGCATTGTGCAATCTTGGTAAAAGTGCCTAAGATTTTTTTTAAAGTCTCCTCAGTTATTAGTTTATATTACTATTTTTCTTAATAAAGGCAATTCTTTATGTTAGGAACTGGCAGCTTGTTAGTTTAGGTTGGCACAGAGCCTGTAAACAAGCATTATGTCTCAGTTCAAAACAAAAGCAAAAATCACCCTATGAGCTCCTAGAAGACTTCTCAATGTCTTAAGTACAGCCAGTTCATCATTGCAGAATAAAACAGTTTTTGCTTATTTTTTGGTCAAACCAATTTTTGTTGTTTTCTCTAAAAAATTTCAATGCAATTTTTAAAAAAACGTGCGAAATGACACAAAACATGGACCGGCAAAAAGCAAACAGAGGCGACTGGCTTCTAATTAAGCTGTTGTTTATTACAGTATTTGCGAAGACTGCGGGGACAGTCCAGTAATTTTCCCCAAGCAGTGTTTGTCTGAGGCAGGCAGACAGGTTGAGAAGTGCTGCAACACTGGCAGCGGCAGGAAGCCTGGAACACAAGGAGGAACTCTTCACAAGTTTGGCGAGAAAACTATCAGGCGATCAAATCAACAGATACTTGGGCCTGAGTGTTACTGGACTGGAGATAACAACAGTCTTGTGACGAGTGGAGGTGAAACCAGGGCAGACACGCTGAGTGGTGATGAGAGGACTGGCTGCAGCTGTGCCAGAGAGACGGGCAGGAACTCTGGAGCCACGCCCACATCGACAGAGAGCGAGACAGGCTGACGAAGACAGAGGACACACGAGGAAGGACGGGGAAGACGAGAACGAATGGAGGAGAGAAAAATCCAGCCGTCAACTGGAACTGTTACACAAAATAAGACACTGGTGAAAAATTATTCTGTTACAGAGGTGAGGGGTGTTAACCCTTGATTCTGTCTTTGTCTGTCACAAACTGAGGACATACTGTAAAAAAACAGTATTCCCAGTTAGCTGAGCTTTGCCAGAAACAGCAGGTTGCATAATCATTCACCCTCATGACATTCTTTCTATTTAACTGCTTTAAAACCTAGATACTTGAAGTTTAAATTTGATTATAAGTAATAATTCTACAAAAATACTTCAAATTTTTTTAAATAATTCTAAGCCTCATTGAGTAGATAGATACATCTTCCCAGTGGAGGTTTTGCCCATTCAGTATATAAAAACTGCTTCATCTCCAGGTTGAATGAGCATCACTTCTGTACAGCAATCTTTAAATCATACCAGAGATTCTCATTTGGACTGAGATGTGGGTTTTGACTGGACCATTCCAGGACCTTTAACAGTTTCTCCTTAAACCAGTGGAGTGTTTAGGCTCATTGTCCTGCTATGTCCTGGAAGGTTTTCCTCAAGAACTTCCCTGGACCTCTGACCAGTTTCCCAGTCCCTGCTGATGAAAACCATCCCCACAGCATGATGCCACTGCCACCATGTTTCATTGTACGGATGGTGTTCTCGGCATGATGACCAAACAGTTCAGTATTAGTCTGATTTGACCTCAGTGTCTTCCTCTACATGACTGGGGAAAAATTTCCATCTCGTCTCCAGCATTTTTTTCTTTCAGCAATTCCCTTCCTTTAGCCACCTTTTATGTGCTCATTTGTCTGTATGTATCAGCAAAATAGCTCAGGAAGCATTGGAAAGATTTCATCAAAACTCTTTAAGTAATTACTGGATCTGCATCTACAACTGATTAACTTTTGGAGTGAAACCAATTCAAAATGGCTACCACAGCTAATCGACCTTAGCCAACACAAACACAGCTATAACTCAGTCAGTTCTTCAGATACTGAGCTAAGATTGGATGTGATAGCAGCTGAGAGTCATTTCCAACTCAAAGCGTTAAGAGATTGTGTAACATTTTTCATGAAAACTTTATTATGCAAGGCGGCACACTCTGCATTTCTTCATTTCTTCAAAGAAGGCTCCTTTTTAAAGTTTGGATGAGAAATTCTTTTTTTCTTTATGCTTTGAAAAACTTATTAGGATCATTTCGACCCCGGTATGTTTGAGCTTATCTGAGCTCGTTTTCCTGAAAACTAAATAGACCGTTTATAATCTTCACATTAAACCAAAGTAAGCAAAATACTACTGCATTAAAACTATTGTTACATGTTTTTGAGAACAATCAAATGATATTTTAAACATAAAAAGTAAACTTTTATGAATGCTTTTAATGAGTCATGTTGAAGATATTTTTTTTTATTCCCATGTTCTTTTTTTTCACCTGAAGGGCATATGTTGCATAATTTCCATTATAAATCATTCCATTAGATCCCTTTTCCAGCATCCAATTTCCTTGTGGTGGCAGTACGGTCTAACAAGTTCACAGGTTCAGCTGTAACCCTGTGGTAAATTGGTTGCTCTGCGGTGGTTAAGGCCGTAATCAACGAGGCTGATTGCGGACCACTCGTCTGTCCTGATCCCAGAGGTCGACGCCATCAAACCGGCCGGTCACACTGCTGCTGTCGAGCAGGCTAGCAGATGGCTAATTGAATGAGCCGCGCCTTTCAGAAGAGCGATAGAGGAGATGAATAAAGGTGTGTGATGGCAGGTCAGAGAGTAGACAGAGGGAGAAGTGAAGAAGGAGCAGAACGTCAGTTTTTACTGCGAAGTCGGCAGCAGATGTTAAAAACGAACACACTGACTTACAGCTTTTCATTTCAGCTCAATCAATGGTAACCTGTGAGAGCCACAAACTCCCAAAAGAGAAGAGACGTACATCATTAGGCCAGGCAAACAGGGAACACTGAAGAAAAGACTTACATACATTGTAAGGACTTTTACAGTAAATTACCTGCAGCTGGGGTTGCCAGAATTTCATCGGTGAAAGTCTAACAGCAATGTAGATTACATTACTGTATACTTTTTTGGTAACCATAAATTTCACAGTGAAAAGCTGCGTCTTTTTATGGTAAATTACTATGAAACCTGTTCACAGTAATTCATGTCAAAACAACAGGCATTTTGTAAACTTGATTACAGCCTCCCATTGATGAATGCAGTGAATATGTAACCAAAAGGCTGAGCACAGAGGGATTGTAGCTCTGAGAAAAGAAGAGTAAGAGAAAATGTAAATCAGTGGACTCCTCTAAAGATTGTGTATCAAGGAAATGAGGCAGGCTATAGTGAGTCAACATGACCTCTGTAACCCGTTTGCAACATGCCAGCAAAACCCTGTCTGAATAACCACTCCATTCTTTATTCTCACCAGTATGACCCCTGAACTGTCGGTCTAAATATTTATACAGACACCACGCAGAGAAAGAAGCTCTGCTGCATATTACTTCACAGAGAAATTCATTCTGCGTTTTCTTATCCCCCCCAAAAGCAAATGCTCTTCAGAGCATTTTGGACTTAATAAAAAGTAATAACAGTAACACCCTGTATGTAATTCTTTCCTCAGCAAGAGATCTGTTTCAGCTCTAGCTGTGGCAGGTTCCTCTTGCCTTCATTATCACAGTGGAACTGAGCTTTTAACCTTGAATTTCAAATCCTATCTGCAGTATCCTTTGATTCTGCAAAGCGTGTGTGTGTGTGTGTGTAAGGATACATGCTGCTCTAAACTGCGAACACAACTTTATTTCCATGCGAAGCCTACTTTCTTGTTTTTTGTTACATCTGGTGAATTTTACAGATTGTAGTAGCTGAGTGAACGCCTACTCTGATTGGTACACATTTCGAGGTGTCTGTGCTTAAAACTTAGGAGTCAACTTACAGTAGAGTCAACTCTGTGGGTTAGCGAAATGTCTCATCAACCACAAGCTCTCAGAAAGTACACATCGGATGATCTTGTCAGGGTTTGGGTTTATATTGTGTTTTCATTATTTGGTTCCTGTGTTTATCCTGATCTTAGTTCAGTTCTTGTTCCTCGTGTCTGCGTTTCCTGCTGCATTCACTCCTCCTGCAGTCAGTCTCTGGTTTTCCTGCCACGCCCATCTCCACCTGCCTACAATTATAATCACTCACCTGTGCCCACTTCCCATCATTATCCTGTCTTTAAAACCCGGTCACTTTCTCCACTAACTTGCTGGTTCATTGTCGTATTCTTGCCTCCCCGATGTGCTGTCTCGCTGGTTGTTCGTGCCTCACCCCCGCCCCATGCTCTGTCAGGTTTTCGTCTCGCCCTGCTCATGTTTTCTTTAAGTTAGTTAGTGTTTTTGTACTTAGTTTATGTTTTGCTGCCATGTCAGCCTTTGCTTTGGTTAGCCTTTTGTTCCTAAATAAATTAGTTTCTTTCCTTTAAAATATGAGTCTGCGCTCCAGGTTCACCTCCTTCACCCCACTTCATGACAGATCTACGACTGACTACCTTTTGGAGTCAACTCAATTCAAGATGGCCGCCATAGCAAATTGAATTGAACACAAGAATAGCAGTCATTTATTTTTTACTGATATTAAGCTAAAATTTGATGTGGTAGTAGCAGAGAGTCATCCCCAACACAAACAGAAAGAGCAATTATAGCCAATAAAAAGTATGTAGATTAAAGTAACTTCATTTACTTATTTCAGCCTTTTTTTCTGACAGTGAAACGTTGAAGTGTCTTCAAGGCCTGCCATCAGTCAGATTTGTTTAATGTGCTACAGTACGAGCTCTGGAGTTTGTCTTTAAGGTGCTACTAAAAAAGTATCAACCCTTCTTCTGCATTGTCCTCACATTCCTTTGGTTTCCAGGTGGCTTGATGAGGTTATGTTTTGCCTGCTTGCAGCCAATGAATGATGGAGAAAGATTTATTCCAGTTGCAGCTGAGGTCAAAAGCCTTGTTGTGCTCCTGGGTGTAGCTTAATAATGCTTATAATGAAGAATGTCAGAAAATTAATCTAAATTAAAATGGACCAAAAAGTGCGAGCAAACTGTTTTTCATTATAATATAAGCGACAATACAGCTTTCGTGGGGTAGGGTGGCCAAAAGGCTCAGGCGATTAGCTTTGAGTAATTTCATTGTTTTGGAGCATAATTAGCTTTTCGCACAGCTTTATGAGAGGGGATAGACAGGGCAGGAAGGAGGAATGGTAAAATAAAACGCCCTGGGCCTCTGGGCTCTGTCACTTTACTGTCAGGTCGTGTTGTGTATAAGGTTATATGAATTTGGAGAGCGGTGTCTTCTTGCAAGGGGGCCTCTTTCTCTTTCATGTGCTTTCTCCTCTGCGGTTCCCCTCAAACCATTTTTCACGTAGGCTCTCCAGTCCGTATTGATTAGGTCTCATGAATTGTGAAAGAGTATAAGGGTCGATGGACGGGCCTAAAAGCTGTCCTAAATAGGTTATGCCGGGGGAGCAAGGGCCAGCTGGGGAGGAGAGGAGCCTCATTTCAGAGCGGCTCAGTTAAAAGTGCTGCTGAGATCATGTATAATCCCTTTATTAAATTAACTAAATGTGCAGGGAGCTCTTCATCCACGTCTACCTTTGTCTCTCAGTAATGCAGACAGTCTGCTGCTGAAAATAAACCAGGATTTTCACCTTCAGATTTTCTGCAGCTTGAATAGTTCTTTTATTTCAGTGCATACAAATAGCTCCAGTCAATGTAAAAACATACACGTAACAAAAGGTATACATTAGTGTAGGTGCCTTCGACATTTAGGCTAGAATGGAAAACACAAGTCATATGAGCTTTGGTCAAACAGTTTCTATCAATAGTTAATTCATCACTTAAAATTAGTGATGTTTTCATCTTTGTTTGTGGCACAAAATGTCTGGTTGTGCTGACTTTATTCACACCACTGCCTGGTTCTGTTCTTGCTCGCCACCCCCCGTTTTCAGCAGCAGCAGCTTTTCTCGCTCACATCTTCTAACAAGTGGATAAATTCAGCCTCTCAAACAATCAGATAGACGCGACTTGTGAATGAAGCCTCAAATCACCTCAAGCTTACAGCGGCGGTGAATCATCTGCGCCGCTGCATATTCTCCTCCACATGTTTACATTGCACGCGTCAACTTGAATATAAAGCTTCCGCTTAAATCTTCGGAGACCTATCGGTGTCAGTTTGTTAGATTGAAATGATTTCTTTCCATTTTCTGTTATAGCTTACTGCGTGGTTGTAAGCGCAGCGCTGTGGAAGACAAAGATTAATGTCTGTATCATTGTTTGTTTTACTGTTCGCCGTACAACAGTTAGGGTTCTGTGCGTTTCATATGTTTGGGCACCTTTCTTTGCTTCATCTTTTGCATGATTGTAAGGAGCCACAGTCATCTGTCTTTGTTCAGTGCTGACATGCTGTTATATATCAGAGGCAAAGATGAATGCAGTTAATAGACTGTGACACAGCCATTAACTACAGGTGTAATAGAAGTGTAATGGAATCAAACGGCCACTTCTCTCCCCTGCATAGGCAGGCAGCTAGAAGAATATTCTGTATTAAGGCATCTGCCTCCCTCTTTGTTGCCTTTCTGTTTTATCTAGCTCACTCTCTTGTCTTTTTCCTGACATTAATATTTTCATTCACATATTCCTCAAACACACGTGCCTTTTTTTTCTGGTGTGTCTGCCTGAGCCTCCCCTCCCCTCCCCTGGTTTTGCAGTCGTCCTTGAACCTCCGTCGGCCTCCTCGCCAACATCAAAGCCAGCAGATAAAAGTGTCCAATTGTCCATTTGCGTACCGATACTCGCTGCCGCCAGACGGATCCACCGATGTCTACTTTTATCCCACGTGTCTTGGGAATAAAAAGTGACATTGTTCCCTGCCCATCCGCCCCTGTAACCCCATTTGTAGCTGCTCATATATTCCTGTATGAAATTACCGTATCGATTGGTGAAATAGTCGTTTATGGTCAAGCTCTTGAGTTTCAGGAGATAATGGAAGTTGTGTTATCCACCAACCTAGACAGAAAATCATTGGAAAATAGAGAGTGATCATATCTGCACAAAGATAATATCACCATATGAACAGTGTGAGGCAGATTCAGATTCGTCTGGACCACATATGCATCAATAATGAATGTAATTGGTACAAATGGTTCAGAATACCTTAAGAAATAGAAGCAAACTAGTTTTCTACTGTCAAAATATTTTAATATACTTTTGATGCTTAAAATTCTACACAAAAAAATATACAAAAACTATGCCCCTGTCATAATTTTGAGGCTACTTTTCAGATTAGGACTCAAGTGGCTGATCACAGTGCCAGGACACAGATAAAGGTAAGTGAAAATAACGTTTTTAGGACAACAGGGGGAAACAACAGATTTTTTTAAAGAGTCAAAACATGTTTTTAAAATTTTTATTTTGAAGGTTTGAGGGGAGAAGAGGATTCCAGGAGTCTGAGGAGAGATAGAGTTGAGAAGCACTACGGTGGAGAGCGAACAGACAGGAGAGTACTAAGGTAGATTTTTCCTTTCTTGTCTTCAGGAGGAAGAATGAGTTAACTTTCATCAGTGGATCCAGAAGATGGCAACGAGGAGCACATGGGAGACGAGGAAGTGACCACACAGGGAAGTCATTTAATAAACACTTTGAGATGCACTGAGACCAGCGGTTATCAGGCAACGTTCAACAGTCCAGCAAAGAATGATGTCTCAGCTCAGCTTTTTGTAGCAGGTGACTGCCTCAGCAGTGGCTGAGTGCAGCTGCATCCAATTAGTCATCTAGACTGGAGCAGCAACATCACCAGCAGGGAGTACTAAGGACTGCATGCGCAAATTCTTCACCTAAAAGGTAAAGAGGAATGAAGAGGAGAAAGGAAGAAATAAAGGATAGAAGAACCCCTGGACAAGTTTAACCAAGCTGCAGTAAAAGATATCGTTTTGGCTCTGTAAGTGAATAATGTTGTTAGCAGTAGCACTCACCTGAAGCAAATCAGTTCTCCATTTGTTGTTCCTTTTTATGACAACCTAGCACGAGCACTGCAGCATAACCAACTTTTGCGCAGGAAGTGAGAGAAATGGCAGTTTAACAATCTCACAAGCACTTGTTTCAAATGTGAAGCAAAGACACTGATTTTTGCCATGCAGCAGATAAATCATGTAGAGTTTGTTCTTCAGTTTTTAAGGCTGGTGTTGGTTTGAACCTTGGTTTGATCATTAAAGTACCTTTGGTACTGAAGGAGGTGCTACCAGAGTTTGTGCTGATACATTGCTGTGAAAAAGGTAGAAACACTGCTTGGTACGAGTGCAATACAAGTGTTGTAAGAGAGTAACATGCTTCCGGAGGTTGGCTATCTGATACCAAATCACCTGTTTGCAATATATTTAACAAGGATTCTTGCCAGCCCCCCTGAGATCATTTTCCTGCATTCTTGGCCCTCTTTGCAACCTTATTTAAACCTTAACTGCAGCATAATTGCAGTGAAGTAGGGTCACTGCAATCAGGAAAAGATGTTCTTATTCAGATGTATATTGGCAGGAACAATGTAAAAAATTATCAAGAACATGGATAGTCTTTACAGGGTCTTGGCGAGGTCTTCGGCAACATATTAAGACCTCAGTGGGCTCCAATCATGTGTGATACAGCGTGTTAGGTCATGGAGGGTTCTGAGCATGCACAAATTTCCGTAGAAGGTTGCCATGATTTATCATTGGGATGCCAGCATGTTGGGTTCCTTAGGTAGTGTGTAGTGTTAGCCGGTGGCAGTGTATCCAAGACTTCCGCCACGTTGGCCTCATGCTGAGGTTATGACAAGATAACGGAAGCAACCTAGCACAGACGTGATACCTGTGACAATAAGGTCATGCTGGCTTGGTGCGATCTTCTACCATGTAATTGCATTGTGACGGTTTAAGAGAGTCGTGTGAGGGTGGGCATGTAGACCATGGTGCTTGCACAGGAGAGCGTCTGGAAGACGTGAAATAGCTTGAAAAACCTATTTAAGAGTGTAGAAGAGTCATGTTTGCATTCACACATAAGGTGGTTTTACAAATTGACCAATTTCTAGCCATGGTCTAATAGGTTGTGCAGCAGGATCATTATCCTGTGTGAAGGGAGCCTACATGTTCAGGTAACACACACTTAAATGGCAACAACAGTCACCATTGATATCAATCTGATACTCACCTGCTCACTGCTGAAGCCTTTCCTGTTGCCTCCTCACCAGTTGTCCCTTCTTGGACCACGTTTGGTAACTCCTGACCGCTGCAGTCCAGTAACATCTCACCAGAGCTGTATTTCTGGAGATACCTTGATGCAGCTTTCTATCCATCACAATTTGGCTCTTGTCAGAGTTGCTAAAATCCGTATAATTGACTATTTTCTTCAGTTTCCAGCATATCAACTTCAAGGACATATTTTTCACTTGCTGCCTAATATCTCCTGCCCAATGTCAGGTACCATGGTAACAAGATATTTAATGTTTTTTTTTACTTCACCCATGAGGGCTGGTCAGGTTTTCTTCCATAGGAAAAATACTAAAGGCTTGTAGGAGTCCACATGGTGCTGAGGTCTTTGGACTCCTTTCACTTTTCTCTTTCTCTCTCTCTGTTTTGGTCAGAGGTTTTGCTGCTTTTGTGTCGAGGCTTTCTAATGTTGTGTTTTGGACATTAAACTTGCAGATGTAAATTTAATTTTTTTTTTAATTAATTTTTTTATTTAACCTCTCTTAAAAAAGTTTTTAATAGAATTCAGTCCTGAACACATCGCTGGCCAAGTGTTACCAGCCAGTCTTTTTCTTTTCAGCCTTTCTGATGATGTGTTCTAAGGTCAACGTCCTGCTGAAAAATAAACACTTTTACCTCAAGCGTACAACGACAAACGACAACAAAATATTCCCACATCATGATAGACCCTTTATCGTATGTTGCTGTAAGTGCATCATCCTTTTCATTGTGGTCTTGCAGTAATCTTTTTTGTGTGATTTCTTTCTTGTGCAGTGTTTATTTTTTTTGTCTTTTTTCACAGAAGGCCTAATTGTTTTTGTGCCCAGCACAAATTTCTTTCCAAATTCCTCTCAACCTCAAGCTGTTTAGATCATATTTTAAGACCTTTTCTTCTTCCTCCTCTTCTTCCTACACATACTGGAAGTATCTTCACAGTTTTATGTCTGTAAAACGTCTTGTTATCAGTGCAAACTGCTGGGTTTATGCTTCCAATTCTAGGACATCGATTATTCTCATCAGAGCTATAGCTGTATTGGAATATACTCGAATTGTGTGCTTTTTAAATGTTGTATGCAATGAAAAAAAGAAATATGTGTTAAAAGTAAAGGTTACAATTATTTTCTTCAGAGATAAAATGACACATTTATACTATACTGATTTTAGTGACTTTGCAGACACTTTAGTGGTGAAAGCTATTCACAAGAGCACAGGAAATTTAAAGTACGCAACCTCATTTATGTTTTTCTTCTTGAACAAAACTATGAACATAAAAAAAATAATTTTTGAGTATTACTGACTTACATAATTTTGCACTCTCACAAAAAAATCCCCACCTCTTCCAGAGATGTGTCTTGTATTAATTTTCTCTTTCCATTGCCTTTTAACCAGTTTGATGAAAGCTTTACTGAGAAAAGGCTATTTCTACTTCACTGTGAAGCCTATGTAAGCTTGCTGGTTAAAAGAGCATATTATGTATTCAGCACTTTGTTTATACAAGTCTTTATGAATATACATTTGTTTACATAAAGCAAATCTCATTTATCTGCTCTTTATGTGTCGTTAGGCCCTGCTAAACATATTGAACACATTCATTTTCTGAGAGAATATTTGCAAAGGCACTTTAAGTTTGCAGCTTATTGTTGTAATTTATTGATCCCTATGAGTGGATGATGAATATAATTGTGTTATTGGTCTTTTTATGTGTTTTCCACCATATTATAATTGCATGCATATAAAGGAAACAAAGATCAGTGTCTCTGTTTATCTTCACCACAGTTTATTAAATGCAATATTTTTTCAGAACAGTCATCATGAGCTCTTACTGACACTTCGCTCCCTGTTCTGAACAGTTCTAGGGGCCCACTTAGTGTGATAAGTGTTGGCCACTTAAAGAGGGTAGCTACAGCTATAGATTATTTCTATTTAAGTGCATTTTTTTCTGTTTTCATCACAAATGTTGTGTCTTTATTTAAGGAAACTAGACCAGGTTTAGCTGCTGCCTCTCCCTGGCCTCTTGTTAGTATTTTTGACACCATCTTCAGGTAAATAGAGTAGTAGACGTGCTACTACAATGTAAAGTATAGGTCACACGGGAGAATGTCTACATTTGTCTAAAGTACAATATTGTTGTGTCACAGCTGGGGTTTTTTTTTACGTGTAGTAGTTTCACTTTTTTAACCCCTAGTGCCCTAATTTTATGCTGATGAAAGGTAGATGGTTAACAATATAGAGTTAATTCCAAAAGTGAATTACATCTAATGATTACTTTCATTAAAATCCATTCAGTGGTGCTTGAGATACTTCACAAACACAGACACAGGCAAGAACTTTATTACCCACCTTAAGCTGGCAGGCAATAAAAACAGTAAATACAGAATCATCGACTAATTGTTTGCTCATATTTCCTGCACATAAAGACCCAAAACAATATAAGATGACTTTAACAGAATAAGAAAATTACCCTAACAGCATTTCTTGAGGATTATTTTCTCTTTAATGCATGAACTAATTTCTGCTGTGTTACAATTTGCGCGTCTTTACCTCTATATTTTTCTTTGTTGCCATCGTCGCTTTATTTTTTCATTAATGCCACCAGCTGGTAATCAGAGCAACAGTGAGAATTATATGCATAAAGGGTGTGTGCAGATCCCCGCACACACACACACATATACACACAAACACCGAAAGCAAACATAACAGGTGCCAACTTGTAAAGACATTAATCAACAGAACCACTAAAGGTCAAGCGCTCACATCGGGAAAACAAACGGCAGCTCTTGTGTCGTGTGGGATTTGTAAGAAAAACCAGATGTGCGAAAGGTCTGGTGAAGCAATTACTGTGAAGCAACTAATATAAAACTGAGTTACAGATAGATGAACTTCTGTTTTTAAATGTTGGCATGTGACCGTAATCCATCCATGTAAAGAGAGATAACTGTGGATTGTAGTGTAGTCATTCATCAGAAGCATGTCATGTTGTTGAATCTGGTGTTTGCATATCTAACATCTGTATATTTGTCAAAATGAATGACAAAATAAAACTACACAAAGGCACGCAGACATTCAATAACAGCGCCAGTTATTAAACAAGATTTATTAAAACTCGTTAATATGAAATTAGGATTGGCATTTAGACATGTGCAGCAATAATGAAGTCTGTTTTTATTAGGGTGTTTGTTTCTTTATCCATGTATTTAGACATGCATGACCTCTAGCACCCGTCAGAGGGTGCTGCAGCACCCTCCGCGCCCCTGATTCCCACAGTCTTGCATGTAACTCAGAGTTACATGCAAGACTGTGGGAAGCAACCCAACAGCTCGTCTGCTGATCGTAGAGATGTTAGCTGCGTACGGAGCTGCACGTGAGCCCTGCTCGGTTTGTGGCTGAACTGAGAGTTATTTTCAGATCTGCAACACAGCTGTTAAGACGCTGTTCTCAGAGTCGTGGTCCGCAGACGTGAACCTCAACTCACTGGTGCAAAACCTGAGTCCGAATCAACTTAGGAGATGGGAAAATATCAGAAATGTTCTCGAGTATCTGGGGCTGTGCTTCAAAAGCAACGCAGCTGAGGAGAAATATCTCCACAAACGCAGGGAGATTTTCAAACAGTCTGTGTTTGCGTGCTAGCAGAGACATATTTTGGAAATGATTAAAAGTGAATGAGCTCCATCCTGTGCAGCTGAGAACAATCATGCATTGATGTATGAATCGTGTCTGCTCGCTGTTTACCAGAGACGTTTTGCTGCTTCCTCATTAATCAGACTCACCTGTTTTCAGCCTCGTCTGGGACTGGACAAACTGTGCAGCGCATCATTTCCTGATCTGATTGAACCTTGATGACTGCAGACGGCCACCTCGGTGCTCTGCACCTGCTTCTCCCGGCCACAAAAACGGCATCACTGCTTCCTGCTGCTTCTTTGTTTACTGTTACAGTGAACTGATTGGATTAGGGCTGTCGTTTTTTTTTTCCCCCCCTTTCTTTTATTCTTCAACAGCTTTAAATCATTCCATTCATCGTTCTTTCTCCAAAATTGGGCTCTGCATGAAAATAAAGCAATAATTTCTTCAATGTAAACAAGACCGGAGCAGAAGCCGAGGATGGATGTTAACATCTCAGCAGGCGGAGCGGCTCCACTGAGAAGTAAATCAGGCACAGCTTGTCCTTCCACCTACTGTCCCCCATCAGTGTTACGAGTCATTGCTCTCTGGAGCACAATCCACCATTCGCTCTGCTTATGTGGCTGGCTGCTAAAGGTTTTACTGGACTGGTAAGTGTTGTCATCGGTGGCACACACTCAAGGCCTCTGTTTGTCGAGTCCAACAGTCTAGTTAGCCAGACTGATGGAGAATTACAGCTCAGAATTTCCTGCAGACCTACGAAAACACACTTCCACACAAACCAAAGGTAAATGGCGTGAGGAAATGAGTTTATCGCTTTTGTTTTAAGGTTTTTACAAAACCGGAAGTAAGACAAGTGTTCAGAGACCATTTACAAACTGCAACATCAGGCTGGAAGATTCTGTAGCATCAATATAATTGTCTGTTTATCCTAAACCACACAAGAGATTTATAAGTCAGACATTTAGATATTATTTTAATGTTAACAGTTAAATTAGAAAAACATGCTATTTTGTATATTTTTGATAGTTTGTTCTATCCTTGTGCCACTTTATTGGCGGTCCCTTGTTCAGTTCGAACTTGACTTGTTTTGATTAAAACTAAAGACAGCAGAGTTGACTTTTCTGCAACTGACAGTAGGTGATTATAGTTTAGCAGTTTTTATCGCTAGATTAGAAGCGAGTGAACCTGGAAGTAAGAATTTGTCACTTTTGTTGAAGCTATATGACGATCTATTGTTTGCACGCAAATTAACTAAACAAATATTCACTCCATAAATAAACGAAGGGGAAAATTCCTTAGGACCTCAAATTTTATTTCCACTGAGCCCCGTACTCTTCAGTTTCACCAAACAACGTTCTTAGTGAAGGTCAAGGGTCGTTAGACAGGACAACTTGAGACTTAAACTTAAATTGTCTAACCAGAAGTGCTACAGGGATTCACTTCAAAACAAAATGAACCTTTACCAGCATCATGCAGAATGCCTCTTAGCAGCCTGTTTAATGGTAAATGGCCTGCTCTTGTTTATCTAGTCCAAGGACCCTAAAGCGCTTCACACTACAATCAGTCATCCACCCATTCATCCACTGATGGGGGTAAGCTACATTGTAGCCACAGCTGCCCTGGGGCAGAAGCAAGGCTGCCCTTACACTGACGCCACCGAGCCCTCTGACCACCATCAGTAGGCAAGGCAGGTAAAGAGTCTTGCACAAGGACACAACACCTGAGAAGGGCGGAATGGGGTTTAGGACTGGCAACCCACCTGGTTACAGGATGAGCCCCCTACCTCCTGAGCCTCTGCCGCCCCATTACTAATGAATTATTGCTGCTAATTTTCAGAATAAAACAAGCTGAACAAGAGAAGAGAAGACAGTGAAGCAAGTAGGCCCACAAAAACAGGATGGGTGAGGCTAGCGGGCTCATTTTGCGGGATACTTTGTGAAAGAGATGTAGATGTGCCGCTAGCCTCGGTACCGCAGAGATCCCGCTGCGATCAAAGCTCCTTTAGAGACGCCAAAGCTCTGCTCACTGAGAAAATCCGCTCTGCAGGTGGAGACACGGGCACTTTAATTATGCCGCTTGTCTTCACTCTCACGTGCGCAGAATTATTTTTTCATAAATTTGTTTCGTGTGTTTTCTATTTTTTCTCCCCTTTTTACGAACCTGTTTGTGTGTGCCACGGGGCAAAGCTGTGACTCCAGGCTGCCAATGGTATCTCAAAGGGGCAGGTGGATCTCTTCAAGCCATCTGCGCTCAGAGGCCCGGCACCTGCTGTTTACGCTACAAGCATTTCACTCCGGTCACTACATCAGCATTTATACTCCTCTAACGCTGGTTTTTATTTATCTTTTGTCCCCTCTTGACATTTTCTGTTGCTCCTCCTATGCAAGGTTGTTGAAAAAGTATCAGTGCAGCAAAAGGATATTTGCAATCTCGCAAATGGTTTGTGGCAGCGGCTCAACAATTGCGTCCGACCATCGTGGCCCCAAAGAGGGTGAGACAGAGACAGAGGGAGAGATCGTCGTGTCTTGAAGGTAGTCAAACAATTTTCAAGACCAGCAACTTTAAAGTCTATAAAAATTGATCTGTTTGTCATGAGAGCGAGCCCATTTGGGATTCCTCAAGCGTAAAATCTTTGTGAAATGGGTGTATCAATCAGAAAAACATAGACATAGATTGAAAGATAATGGAGGGAAAGAGAGGAATCAGAAAGATGGAGGGAATGGAAAAGGGCCAAAAAGAGGGCGTGAGCGGGTGAAAAAAGACAATATTGCTTTAATTCCGTCATCGTGGCCGTAAATCTCTCTGAGCTGAAAGACGGTTCTGTCGTCTCCTACAACCCCAGAGCCACAGGATATCTCTGCAGAGACATCAGCTTGCCTTACATGTACATGTGTGTGATATCTCGCATGTTCTTTATGTTCCTAATAAAGCGGCGCCGCAGTCGGATAAGTGCCTCTCCTCTGTGTGAATAAAGCAAACAGCAACTCCAGCATCCCGATTCTGTTCTGTTGCTCAGTCGGGAGCAAAAACAGCTCAACGAGAGAGCTTTTCCTTTTCGAAGCTGCCAAAAAGTCTTATTGAGGAGGTTTTGACTGATTTTTATTTAATGCTCTGACTTTGGTACAGTTCCTGTACTACCAATGAAACATTTCAAACCCTGTTTTTTTATATTGTTTTATTTATTTATTGTTGAAGCAAAGAAACAGATCGGATGCTCATGGTTGGGGTTTGGTTTTAGTTGAGTAGTTGTGGATAAGTAAAAAGAAAGCACCAGTTTTAGTGCTGAAGCTGTTTGCTATAACCGTGTTTGCATTTAATAAGTCCACTGGGACATATTTATTATCACCCATCACTGAACGACAGAAGATGGCTGATATTGTTTTTGTCCATGGCTATGTGTGTGTTTGTGTATCTGTCTGTTAGCAAAATATTTCATGAACCGGTAAATGGCTTTTACTGAAACTCTCAGAAAGTAATCACTGGATGTACCTCTACAACTGATTAAACTTTGGACACAATGTGATTCAATATGGCTGCCACAGCTAATCCAAAAAGAGTAAACCCCAAAATTATTATAATGTTACCAACTTTTTAGATATTGAGCTAAAATGTGGCACGGTAGTAGCTGAGACTATACCCCAACACATCCGCTTCAACTGATTAAGTTTTGAAGTCAACCCAATTTAAGATGGCCGTCACAGCTAACTGACCTTTGAAAATGCAGAAATAGCTATAACTCAATCAATTTAACAGATATTGAGCTACAATTTAGTGCTGTAGCAGCAGAAAGTCATCCTCAACATATGCCTCAACCACTGCTCACTGTGCTTGAGCTTTGTTTAAAACATTGGCGTTAACTGTTGGAGTCAACCTTATTTGTCTGTTAGCAAAATATCTCAAGAACCACTGGACGGATTTTAATAAAACTCTCAAAAAGTAATCATTTGATGTACATTTACAACTGATTAACATTAAAAGTCAGTCCAAATTAACATGACTGCTGCAGCCAACTGACCTTACAAAAGTGGCTACAACTCAGTCAATTTTACAGATCCAGAGCTAGAGTTTGAGGTGGTAGAAGCTGAGAGTCATCCCCAGCACATACTCCATGTGATGGGCAATAAAGCAATATTCTATTATATCCAGTGAGATTGTGCATAAAGGTAGTTTTAAAGTTCGACAAACATGGCTATAACATGAGATGATCTTACTCTGAAACTCTGGCACAAAAGGTGGCAGGCGATGTTCATTCCTTCAAAGAATACTGGGGCTTTAATTAGTAAAGATTTTATTAACGCAAGCCACATTACCTGTGCGTTTCCATTGACTTACAGTCAATACAATCTAAAACATTCATTCCCTTCAGTCAGTTGCATTGATTTCTGAATGTGAGAAACTGCAATCAAAGCTAAGCTGTGTTGTTCACTTCAGTCAGTGACGTGTCCCACTGCGATTAAAAACATGGCTCATACTTATCAGGAAAATACGACAACAGGTTCAGGGTCCGGTAAGAGCCGTGATGCTCCTGCTGGGAGAGAATGTGGCGCATCTCGTTCAACGAGTAACGCACTGTGCACACCTGCAGTCCATGCAAGTTCAGAGAACAGGAAGAGAAAACTTCTTATGTGAAACAACATCAATGTGGAATAATTCTGATATTTCAGCATGCAGTGAAAAAGTTGTAAATCCTTCCTAATTTAACTACTTTTTTAGTCATTTTCTGTCCCATTCTTGAGCCTGACAGCAAAGTATGCAGTGTGTGTTAAAAGAAAAAAAGAAAGTTGATGAATGGAGGATGTAAAAAGAAATATTAAGCCTAAAAAAAAACTAACTGTCCAACAATGTCTGAAAGACAGGACCTGAGAGACGCATCGTCTTTCAGTTCTTCATCAGCTTTTAGCTAATAGCTTCTTGAGAATCACTTTGCTGGTGCTAAAATACTATTTTATGTCTCACACATTCAGAGATTTTACTAAAGAAAAGGGAACAAAATGCGTTTTTGCAACAGGCTGGCAACAGGTAGCAAAACAGAAAATCTGTTTGTGCACTGAAAAAGCCTCAGAAAGTGTGAAGAAAAATTGATCAAGACCATGTCAAAAGATTACAAAAAAGTCTGCCTCCTTGGAAGCAAAGTATAAAAAAAATAGGTTTAAAAGGCTCTTTGCTCCTTCCGTAGTGGCTATTTGTAACTTTGACCAAAAATACCATGGGAATAAATTTTATTCACTTACAAAACAATGCCTGAAATAGACTATTTTTGCATTTTTTTCTGTTCAGTTTTTCACAACGTGAACAATTTAACTAATACAATAATCAAAACCTGTCGATCAGATCATTCTAGTAGTTTGTTAGGCTGTTAGCTGCTTCACGATGTAATCTTTCCACTGGAAAACTTAAAAAAAACAACCTTTAAAGCAAATTGTTGAGAAGAAAAACAGAAAGTGAGGTTTTACAGGATAAAAGTCAATAAAATAAGGTAATATTACATAAAAATATGGCAAGGTTTATCTTTGATAAAGACGTAATTAAGATCGAAATGAACCCAACACATTAGTCTGCCTTTTTTATTTACTTTAACTTTATTATTTCAAAGTGGGATACTTAATTATTTTTTCCACAGAACTGAAAGGACTCATAAAGGCCTGCATAGTTCAGTGTTTAACTTTTACTCAAATGGGATTTAACAAATATTTTTTTCCTTCTTTATATGAATATGGTCTTTTCTTGTGTCTAAACATGTAAAAATACCAATAAATTTAAAAAAAAATGTTATAGACTTTAGTTTTATAATGCAATAAAGAATTGTTTTTATATGCTGTATTTATATAACGCTTAATAAGTTGTGCTGTCTTTATTTCAAGCTGCTGGCGCTTGGATCACTGGCCTGTAAAGGGCCCTCAGCGAACTGGAAGTGGCCCATGGGCCGCCAGTTGATGATCACAGTTCGAGCAGGTTTTGCAGCTCTGGACACAGAGAAATGGAGTGAAAGGTTGCAGACCCCTGGGCTAGCCAATCCAGGGCATGCAAATCTTGTTGTACGTGTTTGTGAATATTTTTGAGACTAATTCATCTCCATATTTCTCAACCCCATAAATGTTTGGGTTACTGTGTGAATGTCGGCCTCCCGAATCTGCGGAACGTGTTTCATGTCAGAGTTGATTTGAGAATAGTGAAAGTGAGAAAAGCTGCATGTCCTCAAGCAGGGATGAAATTGCAAAAACTGGATTATACACCTACATAACATCAGAGTATTTATGTTTCTTTTTATTTGTTTTTTTTTTAATTTGTTGATATGTTACATCTTGTCATCCACACTGAGGTGCTGTAGCTCCCTCAGCGCCCACAGTTCCTTCAAAAATCAGCAGACTATCCCTTTAAGGGTAATTTCAGTGTGCCATAAGTGCTGCCAGTCTGTTGTACTCTTCCTGCTTTCACTCCTTGCACAGGCTGCAGGTGTGACAGTTTACTGTAATTAAAAGATGTTTTATTGCTAAATGCACACACAGACCTTTCATCTATTTGTCTTTTAGGAACAGAGAAACACAGATGCAGCAGGGTCAGATAGTGCATGGCTCAAAAAACAACAACAACCACCAACAACAACAACAACAACAAAAAACCACTCAGAAATCAGAGAAGAACTGACGGCCACATCACTGTAAAATGTGACCACTGAGTCTGATTTCTGAAGTAAAACGAAGCAGCTGAAAGGCCAAAAAAAGTCACAGTCAGTGCCTGTGGTCAGTGCTGCAGTCTCGCCATAACACAAACTGAAATAAGCACATTCCCCATCACACACACACACACACACACCATCAGCACCTGCAGCTCCGCTCCTCTTCCTCCATTTTTCATCAGCTTGCAGAAGAAAAGAGAGCAGGAGAAAGAGAGAGAGACTACCTGAAAATGACTATAGTGGGGGAGATATAATTGCTTTCTTGTCTTTTTCGGTTCCTTCCCAAATGCAGGAGGTATAGCTGTGAGTGACTGAGGTTATCTTCACCCTGCTATCTGCTGAAGAAGCACATTAATGAATAGTGTATTAAAAGTTTAAGAGTGTTCTGCACATAAAAAATACAAAAAAAACAAAACACCATTCTGCAAATACTAGTTTTTCTTTTCAAACCAACAATAGCTTTCTATATGCAGTTATAAAAGGGAGAAATTAATAAATAAACAGAGGCCTTAAGGCATTTTGCACATAATTTAATTTTATTCAAGCAAAAAAAAGAACAACAAACAAACAAAAAAAATGAAGGGAGAGTAATATTCACCTGTCATGGATACGTGCATAACTGATTAATTTCACAGTTATTCAGTCGTTTCTCAACTTCACTTGTTTCTTCTGAGGAACAAACGTTTGGCCAGGCAAAGACACAGGTTATTATGGTGCAGGTAAATCAAAAAGCAACGGATAGAGTTTGCATACAGGTAAGGAAAAAAAAACAACTTAAAACATTACAGATTCAACACCTTGTGCCTGCACTCTGAACCGTTGGTGGAATTTATCGTTTGGGTGGCTCTATGAACTAAAAATCCAATTACTGTAGTGTGAATGCTTGTTTAATTAGCCTTGTTTGATAGACTGCCCATCAATTATGTGGCTAATTGCCATCCTATCAGAGCAAATAAAACGCACTATCGCACCCTGGAGTCTGCATGGCTGCGCCACATGATATAATTTCCTTGTGAATCATCTGGATAACGAAAGGAGGAAGGATGACTGACACCAGCGTGAGTGTGTGTTTACTGGATCTGTGTGTGAAAGAAGATGGAATGCTGCAAAAAAAAAAAAAAAAGAAATCTCTGGCGATGATTCAAGCTTTAAAGCTGGTTTGACAAAGTCTCCATGGCAACAGCGAGCGAGAAGTGTTCATCTGTCTTAATGGAGGAAGAGTCGTGTTTTCTGTGAGTGGGGGTGTTGTAGGACTTTCCTTTCTGAGATAGCCGTGGAGTGGATTGTTGGTCTCATCTGAAGATATACTGTATCTGCTCTGCTTCATACAATGCTAAAGGCCTGGCATTCCTGGAGGAGCGCATAACTCCAATGTTTCATGCCAGAATGTTAGACTAAGATCATCTTATGTTGAGAAATGATGAGTTAAAACACGTTTTAGTCAAAACTTGAAAGTGTTGCATGATGGGACAAGATAAGATCTTATGATTTGTTAGACATCACCTACTGCCATGAGCCATTTTAGCTCAATATGTGTAAAATTACTATGTTATAGACATTTTTGTATTAAATTAACTGTAGATCTACATCTAGTGATTGTTTTCTGAAAGTTTCATTAAAATCCATTCAGTGGGAGAGACCGCTAGGGGCGCGTTATGGAGTAGACGTGCGAACCACGAGGTCCCAACATTTTTGCTAAAATAGTTTATGAATCACCCACAGTGGCTCGAGTTTTTTTTGGACATTCCGAGTTGCAACTGACCGTCGACGTTATTTCACGTACTCCTGCCTTGTCTTGAAGAAAAATGCCGTCTAAACCATCTGCTAAAGGGGCGCAAGCTAACAACCCGGAGGCTGCTAGCAAAGCGGCTATAGACCAGGCAATGCTGCTTACATTCCGCGATATTGTTAAAGAAGTAATTCAAGAGGAAAATGGAAACCTACGAGGAGAAATTAAGGAGGAAATCGCCAAAGCCGTTTCACCCATTCGAGCTGCTATTGACGAATTCACAAAGAAAATGGCTGATTATGAAGAAGGCCTGGAAAATTTGAACAACCGCTTGGAAATTGTGGAAACTGGCTACGCGGACCTGAACAACCAATTTAAAAAGTTATTGGCAAAAACAGACGACTTGGAAAATAGGGGAAGACGCTGTAACCTACGCATAGTGGGAGTACCCGAAGGAATGGAGAAGGGGAACCCCACCGGATTCATTGCTGACCTGTTATTCGGCGTACTGGGTGGTCCAGGCGGTCTGGAAAAGGCTCCACTCCTGGACAGAGCTCATCGTGCGGTAGCGGCGGTGCCCTCGAAGGGACAACGTCCGCGTGCATTTATTGTGCGGATCCATTACTACCAGGAGAAGGAGCGGATACAACAACTGGCCAGACAGAAAGGCAAGTTGGAGTTTCGAGGAGAGAAGATTTTCATCTTTCCCGACTACAGCATCGACCTGTCCAGACGCCGGGCTGCCTTCAATGTGGTAAAGAAGCTACTACAGGAAAAAGATGGAGTCCGCTATGGTCTTATTTATCCTGCCCGCTTTCGAATCTCCATCAACGGCGAAACAAAAGTGTTTGATTCTCCTGAGACAGCGAAAAACTTTATTGAGTCCAAGTTTGGTCCCTCTCCTGAGTGATCAGTACAGGAAAGGCTATGAGGATATGAGACGGTACTGTTAATTTGTTCACATTACGGGAAACCTGGGACTTTTATGTTAAAAGAGGGACTCTTTGTTTATAGTCTCCGGTTGTTGTTTTATGTATGCATATAATTATTTAGTTGATGGTTTTCCGAATTGTCTGAAAAACTTTGAGCGATACTCCTGCATCTACAGACTGATGCGCACAGAATGGTTCGTTTGTTTATATTTCTGGGGGCGGCTGAGTAGTTAACGGTATTAGTTAGTGGACTTTCTACCATACAATCCGCACTGTATGGTGTACCGCCCAGACGTCAACGTTAGACGTTAAATAGACCCTATGTTATGTTATTTTAGCTGTTTTGGGGTTCGTTCTAATGTTTAAAAATATAAATGTAAGCATAATGTTTGAGGATGTGACTCTCTCAAATGCGCCTTGGGGTAAATGGGTGATTTATAGTTTAGATTGATTTCCCTTTACTTTTGTTTGGGACTGTGGTTGAGTTTATGGTGAATGGTTCCAATAGAAAGCAGAGAGGCTTTGGGGATGTTGTGTTTGTCAATTGGGGACAACACTGATTGTGAAGGGATGGGTGGGTACATGTTTTGGGTTTTTTTCTTGCTTTGTGTGTGTGTTTCTTGTTTTCTTTATGTCATTTATTATTTACACAGATGCTGACTAACTACAAAAGTACAGTGTACACCAATAACAAGATTAGTCGATGGGATTTGGACCGTTTCCTCTCATCATGTGTGTAGATGTCGACTCCTACTGACTATACTTCTACCTCTGTAAGTAATGGCTGCCATGTTAATTTTGTTAGTTGGAATGTAAAAGGACTGAATCATCCAGTGAAGCGGAATAAGGTACTTTCTCATCTCTGTCACCTTAAGGCACATATAGCATTTCTGCAGGAAACACACCTTAAAGATATAGATCACTCAAGACTTAAAAGAAGTTGGGTTGGGCAAATTTTTCATTCTAGTTTTAGTGGTAAAGCGCGAGGTGCAGCTATTCTGGTCAATAAAAACACTCCATTTATAGTGTCGGATATAATGACTGACTCGAATGGCCGTTACATAATTGTGACTGGGTCACTTTTTAACACTTCTGTTATTTTAGCAAACGTATATGCCCCTAACTTTGATGACTCTAAATTCTTCAATAACTTGATTCACTCCCTTCCTCTAACTGATACTCACCAACTGATACTCGGAGGAGACATGAATACTGTTATGGACTCAGTGTTGGATCGTTCCTCGACCAAAAACTTTCCACTTCCGAAGTCTTCAATAGTTTTACAGTCATTTTTACAGAATTATGGTGCTGTGGATGTGTGGAGATATTTATACCCATATACCCGACAATATTCCTTTTTCTCTGCAGTTCATCAAACATATTCACGTATAGATTACTTTTTTGCAGATAAAAAACTACTTCCTAATATTAAAACTTGTAGATATGATAGTATAGTTATATCTGATCATAGCCCGCTTATTTTGGAACTTAGTTTTCCAGACAAACGTTCTGTGTACTCTTGGCGACTCAATCCTCTTCTTTTGTCAGATAAAGAATTTGTACGATATATTTCTGAACAAATTGACTTTTTCTTAAAAATTAACATTTCACCTGGTATAGCTCTCAGTACAGTTTGGGAAAGCTTAAAAGCATTTTTACGCGGTCACATTATATCCTACTGCTCATACACTAAGAAACAAAAGGTAAAACGTTTATCTGAACTGACAGATCTGATTTCACAACTAGATAAACAGCACTCTACAACTCCGTCTCCAGATTTATATAAACAAAGACTAACTTTGCAAACTGAGTTTAATTTAATTTCCACTGAACAGTCTGAACGTGTGATTCTTAAGTCTAGAGGAATGTGGTATGAGCATGGGGAGAGAGCGTCTAGGATTTTGGCACATCAGCTCCGTAGATCTGAAGTTGCACGATTAATTCCTGAGATTAAAACCCAATCTGGACAGATCACTACGGACCCACAAAAAATAAATGAGAGTTTTAAAATGTTTTACTCTAACCTTTATGAATCAGAATCTTTAAAAAGGCCTGGTTTGTTTGATAAATTTTTTGAAAAGATGGAAATCCCAACTTTAGATTCTACATTTAGGGATCAATTGGAGGAACAGATTACTATAGAAGAAATTAAATTGGCAATTAACTCAATGCAGAATGCAAAATCTCCGGGGCCAGATGGCTACCCAGTTGAATTTTTCAAGACCTTTAAGGATAGTTTGTCTCCATTGTTACGAGATATGTTTATTGAATCATTTAACTGGCGATGTCTTCCCCCAACGCTTCGTCAAGCTACTATTTCTTTGTTATTGAAGCCAAATAAGGATCCACTTGAATGTTCATCATATCGTCCAATTTCACTGCTAAATGTGGATCTAAAAATATTGTCTAAAATCCTGGCTCTCAGACTAGAACGATGTTTACCTCATATTATTTCATTTGATCAAACAGGATTTGTAAAGGGAAGGCATGGCTTTTTTAACTTGCGTAGATTTTTTAACATATTACACACGGAGTCAACTGCAGCCCCTGAAGTCGGCTTGTCACTGGACGCTGAGAAGGCTTTTGACCGGGTGGAGTGGGACTATCTGTTTTACATATTAAATAAATTTGGATTTGGCCCTAAATTCATTTCTTGGGTTCAGGTACTTTACTCCTCGCCTATGGCATGTGTTCGAACAAATTCATTATATTCCTGTTACTTCCCACTCCACCGCGGGACAAGACAGGGGTGTCCTTTGTCCCCTCTCTTATTTGCGTTAGCAATTGAACCATTGGCAATTAAGTTGCGAGCAGAAGATAATGTTAAGGGCATCTGCAGAGCTGGTCAGGAGCACAAGATATCTTTATATGCTGATGACCTCCTGCTGTATCTCTCGGACCCTTTGTGCTCTCTTCCCCATGCTCTTACTATATTTGAACAATTCGGCGCTATTTCGGGTTACAAATTAAATTTGCATAAAAGTGAATTACTTAGTATAAATTCTAAAGCCAGGAAGATCTCATTTATGAACTTTCCTTTCAAAGTCAAATCGGACTACGTGACTTACCTGGGGGTCAAAGTTACTCGCAAATATAAAGATCTCTTTAAAAAGAACTTTGTACCACTTCTTGAAAATACTAAATTAGATCTTCAAAGGTGGAATAATTTGCCACTATCATTAATAGGCCGTGTCAATTCTATAAAAATGAATATATTGCCCAAGTTCCTTTATTTATTCCAATGCATTCCGTGTTACATCCCAAAGAAATACTTTATGACTCTTGATAAACTTGTTTCTGCTTTTATTTGGAATAGTAAGTCCCCCAGGATACGTAAAGATTTTATGCAGAGACCTCGACCCGTGGGTGGATTGGCTTTGCCAAATTTCCAGTCCTATTACTGGGCAGCTAATATACGAAACATGCTATATTGGATTAGTGACTTTCCTACAGAAACCCCTTCTTGGGTTCACATTGAGTCGTTTAACTGTGGCCAGACTTGCCTACCTGCTTTACTAACCTCCGCTCTCCCTTTGGAAATATCTACCTATAAATGCAATCCTGTGTTATATAACTCCTTGAGGATCTGGGTACAGTGTAGGAAAAGATTTGGGCTACATTTTATGTCAAATAAAACTCCTATTTGCTCAAATCATATGTTCCCACCTTCTATGTCTGATTTTGCCTTTAGAATTTGGAAAAGAAATGGATTAAGTAAGGTAAAACACCTTTTCATTGATGGGATATTTGCATCATTTACACAACTCATAGAACAGTTTAATATCCCGCGTACACATTTTTTCCGCTATTTGCAATTGCGGCATTTTGTGAAGAATGGATATCCCTCATTTCCTAAACCACCTGAGGAAACGACTCTGGATAAAATCATAGATATAAAGATTCATAAAAGGGGGGTAATTAAAGAGATCTATACTATACTGCTAGATCTACAATCTCCTTCTCTTTCCATTATTAAATCACATTGGGAGAAAGATCTTGCAGTTACATTAACAGATGAGCTCTGGCAAGCTATTCTTCACAGGGTACACTCCTCTTCTATATGCGCTAGGCACGGGCTCCTTCAGTTCAAAGTCCTGCACCGGTTGCATATCTCTAAAGAAAAGCTAGCTAAGTTTTATCCTGGGACTGACCCCTTGTGTAACCGATGCAAGTCAGACGTTGGTTCCCTTTTTCACACTTTCTGGGCATGTTCAAATCTTAATACCTATTGGACATCTATATTCAATACACTCTCAGAAATATACAATGTTAGATTTGACTCTCCTGCTTTAACTGCAATTTTTGGAGTCATACCTCCAAATATTTTATTTTCCAAGAATAATTCGAATACACTAGCTTTTGCTACGTTGATTGCGAGGCGTTTGATACTTCTGAGGTGGAAACAGGAGGCACCTCCTACACATGAGCAGTGGCTTGCAGAGCTCATGAGGTTTTTACATTTAGAAAAGATGAGATGTACATTGGCAGGTTCAACTGCTAAATTTGTCAAGGCATGGCAGCCATTTTTACAATACATGGAAACATTTAAGATGAGTACCCCATCGTAACTAAATTACTGCTCCTTTTGGTTAGCTGTAAAGTGAACAGGTTTTTTATATTTTCATTGTTTTTTTTGTTTTTTTTGTTTTGTTTGTTTGTTTTTTTTGGTTTTATGTAAGGGTTTTATATGTTAGCATGGACAGCACTGTATAAAATTTGAATGTTGTAAGGAACATGCTGTGAAAATTGATAAATAAAGTTTAAAAAAAAATCCATCCAGTGGTTCATGAGATATTTCGCTAACAAACACAGTTGGCTCCAAAGGTTAATAGCAAAGCTTTGAACAAAGATAGTCTGCAATCAGCTAGCACTCAAGAGTGTGTTGTTGATGACTCTCAGCTACTGCCACATCAAATTTTAATTCTGTATCTGTAAAGCTGAGTTGTAGTCACTTCTGTGTCTTCTCAGGTCAATTAGCTGTGGTGGCCATCTTTAATCAATTTAATCAGTTGTACATGTGCAACCAAAGACTACTTTCTGAGGGTTTTATTAAACTCTGTCCTTTAGTTTATGAGATATTTTGCTAACATGACAAGCGTCCACACACACAAAGGCAAAAATGTTATCACCTTTCTGTAGTAGGCAAAAATAAATAAATAAATCCTCTGCAGTCAGCAGTTCTGCTTGAATAAAACCAAACCTAAAGTTCCTCTTTATTTGCTTTCGTGTAGATCAATTTTGAACTAACAAACTTGTCTCAGATCAGTTTACGTAGCTAGAAGTGCATTGCCCTCCGCGGCGGCGTTTTTTACTGCCACATTTGCTCCTTTTAGAGCTCTCCTACAATGTATTCTCTTGATGGAACTGAAGCAAAGAGGAGCGACTAGATTTTCACGTCGGCCGGCCCATGTGAAGTAGAAGAGACTGTCATTATGCTGTTCAGTGGAGCAGCAATATCTCTGCTGCTCGGGGACATTGGGTGCCTCGGCGTATAGCCGGCCTGCCCACCTCTAACTGACTGTCTACCTGCCTGCGTGTCTCTCTGTGAGATTATCTGTCTGTCTACTAGTCCTTCTCATCTGGTGTGTAGTTGTGGGTTTATCTGTTCATCTAAAGAGAATCACAAGCTGTACCCCTGGGATTGGGCTCTTGGCTCCAGGACAGCTTTGCAGATAACAGGTGCTCTTCTGAAAGATTAGTGGGCCTTGTTCTGTTGCCACCAGCTTCTGTATTAAATATAACTGGTAAGATTGTCAAAGCAGTTAAACCTCCTCCCCGTCACTGTCTCTGTAACCTTTATTATCGCCCGCTGCCGAAGGCAAAGGCTAAGCAATAACGTTTTTGCCCGTGTCTGTGCGTGTGTTTGGCTCTACCATTACCAAAATATCTCATGAATCATTTTACAGATTTTCCTAAAACTCTCTGAAACTTATCACTGGATGTGCATCTGCAACTGATTAACTTTTGGAGTCAACCTAATTCAAGATGGCCACCATAGCTAACAATGAACTGGCTATAACTTCAGCGAATTTTGCAGAAACGGAGTTAAAATTTGGTGATTGAAGCCGAGAGTCAATCCCAACACATACTATGAGCACCAATTGATCATGGAAGATCACATGAAATATTGCTACATTTCATGAAATTAAGAAAAATGTTACATTCAAGGTAAACCAAAATGGCTATAAGTGATCTTAGTCTGACACACTGGTATGAATGGCAGCAGATGATATGCATTCCTTCAAGAAATGCTAGGTTTTAACTGTTATGTCTCCTTTTGCATCTCTGATGTTTTCATTCAAGCCAAGAGTATTTGTAACTTCATAAACACTGTCCACTGCCATGAAACAATGAGTCACTAACAGGCTGTTTAAATGAAAAGTTAAAGCAGTTTGAAAATGGAAACAGTAAGACAACATTATTTTCAGGCACAAACAGAAGATGATGATTCTAGCAGAATTACCTCTGCTCGATGTGGTACCTTATCACTTAGCCTTGGCAAGGGGTGCAGGTGATACATGTCTAACTTGGTCATGAGCTATGCAAATCCTGTTTTACTTGTATGGATGCTGGAGGAGTGCTCAGTCTTTTCAGCCAAGCATAGTATGTTTATGTATGGACCAATCGCATCCCCCTACATGACTTGAGAGAACCTACTTAGGCAAGAAAGTGCTATTCTTAAGCAAGAGCTAAAAAAGATCAGACATATGTAGTTATAAGGACTACAGTCAACCGCAGTGCCACATGAGTGAAAACTACAAAAAGGATGAAGCACCTCAAATAATGATGAAGACTGAAGTGGTCTTCTGTTATCCGAAAGAACCCATAATGAGCCCAAACACACCCTGAAAGCTTGACAGGAACTACTTGAAGACCAAAGAAAATCAATCAACTCTGGATGTAATGGATCACAGTGACCTGACCTTAAACCCTTGAACATTTATGGGGGCACTTAAGTTGGAGGGTCAAACAGTCCTGGCATCAAACAAAGACGTGTAGAAAACTGTCATGTTTTAGGATGTTGCTTACGACAGAGCAAACAGAGGGCATATCAGTGCGATTAATGTACATATTGGTTAGAAATTCAACTTTTAATTTAAATTGATACAGAGACATTCATTTAAAAAGTAATAGTTGGGATTAAATTAAAAACGATCACTGTAATACAATCATCGAAACAAAAACAACTATTGTTCAAAACAGTTCAATACTGGAAAACTCTGTGATTGGTCAGATTATCAGTCGTTAAAAAACATTGTTCATGACATCAATATTTAAATTACATCATTTACCAAGACCTATCAATTTCATTTGTTAAAAACAAAGAAAGTTTGCTGAAATGAGGATTAAATAATAAAAGCAAAACGACAAGAAATCTGTTTCGGCTGGCTTCACACAGTCAATAGTTTATCCTACAAAGTTAAGATTACACTTAAATGGATGAAGTGATTTAAAGCTAAATGAGCACATTTAGTGACATCTTAAAGGGTCTTAATAAAACAGTATTTAATTCAGAGAGCTTTTTTTTTTTTAGCCCTAGATCTAATCCAGACCCAGTGGTCCCCATCGTGACAACCAATGAAATCAAGGCTGGCACCCTCAGCCCGACATTATTAACAAACGTTCAAGAAACTCTGACTCTGCCTGCTGGGTCTGAGTCTCCCTCTATCTTTTTTGCTCTTAACACACCAGAGCTACAATTTCCCTTGACAGGTTTCCAGCCGCTGTGTGTGTGTGTGTGTTAACGTGTGTGCGGAGTTGTGTCTGAGTTTCATGTGCGTCTTGACACTCATGCTACAGAGCAGATCTTTAGCTAATTGCAGCCATTAGGCCTCCAGAGACCGTCTCTGAATCTTAACATGCTTAATGAGGAGTGAACAGTGAGATAAATGAGACGTTGTGTTTCTCATGTTGGAACAATGATCGAGTGACACTGGAAGCACAGCTGAGAGCAGCTCAGATCAGTTAAATTTCTTCTTGTGACCCTTGTACCAACGTCGGTGAAGGGCTAATACTTCAGACGATTTTTAATGACAAGAATAAAGATTATTATAATTGGGGTTTTTTTGGGTGCAGATTAGGTTTATGTTTTAGATTGCACTGTAGCGAAAGTACTCTGATCTTTTCATAAGTTAAAGATCTAGCATTTATTCAAGAAAAGCATACAGTCCACAACCTTTCATGCCAGAGCTTGAGACTAAGATCATCCTATTGTGAGGGGAAAACAGAGATGTAGCCATTCTAGTCAAGCCCTGAGAATAGCATTATTCACAAATTCATGTGACATTGTGAAATCTCACATGATCTGTTAGGGTTGGAGTAGGTGTTGGGATTGACTATCAGCTACAACCACACCAACTCTTAGCTCAGTGTTTGCAAAATTTACTGGGGTATAGCCATGTTGAGTTTATTTGACTCCAAATGTTAATCAGCTGTAGATGTACATTCAGGATTAATTTTTGAGAATTTCCTTAAAATCCATTGAGTGGTTGATGAAATATTTTGCTAACAGACTCAATATGTATGAAATTGGGTGGGTTAATGCTTTCTTGGTGTTTGATAAGACTGCTTAGCTGTGGCAGCCATCTTGAATTGTATTGAAAGTGATCAGTTGTAGATGCACATCCAATGATTACATTCCAATAGTTTCTTTAAAATTTGATCAGTGGTTCATGAAATGGTTTGCTAACTCTCCAAACACACATACACACCCTTACCTTTGGTGATAACAAACTGGGTCAGTTTAATAATGTTAAGCATCAGTTAAGGTTTGTGCCCTAAAATGAATCAAATTTTTTTAAGTCAGAAGAGAAGCCTTCAAGATCGAAAAAATATTAGCTTTTATGTTTTGTTTTTTAGTGTTTAAAGTCAAGGATCAGGCCCAAAGGTGGCTCACTCAGCAGCAGCATGACAATCATCTGATGACAGTAAGAATGCCATATTGTCTATTTTAGACCCACAAACTCACAAATGAGAGCAGTCAGGCTCTCATTTGTGACAGGCATAGTCGCAAATGCTCTTGAATGAATCAACGTTCTTGATTCAAAAACAAATAAATGATTTCTTTTTTTTTATTTTCCACAGATAGTGATAGTTGACCGGTTGTGATAGCTGGTGATCATCCAAGGTTTGGATGAGCTGAAGCTACTCTGTCTTGTGTGCAAATGGTTTACAGCTGTCCTGGAAAGAACATGTGGTTCTTTGATGGACAGCCAAAGCTACAAGCTGTCCAAGTGAACGTGGACTCTTCCAAGGTGCAAGAAACAAACACAGACAGCTTAAGATTGTGTTAAAAGACTGCCAAACAATCAAGCTGAGAAAACTGACAACACATTTGTAAACAGATTGCATTTAAAAACAGATTTTCAAGTCTTATCAACATGGTGACCACACAGGTCCAACTCAGTCTCACTCCAGTTTGTTTACAGCCACATTTGGCCACAATTTAAACTAACTAATAGTGTCACAATAAGGCTCCAAAAGCACAAGATAGATCCCTAAAGAACTGTATTAAAGCAGCAACCCCAAAACATAATTGACTTTCTTTCTCTCCAGCAGCAATTAATGGTTAAAATTATGTTTTTATTAGCAGCTTATTCAAACACTGTTTTGGATACCTTTACACCACTGTCAGTTTTGCATTACACAGATATTAGCATAGGATTTTATGGTTGTTTTTTTTTTTGCAAGCGCACAAAATGGCAGCAGCAGGTAGCCGTAGCACTTTTAGCAAAAATATTTAAAAAATATTTCTGTCAATATAACCTTACAATGCAAAACTGACAATGATGTAAGGGTTTATAAAATAATGTTTGCTTGAACTGCTGTTCTAAGACAGCAGCAGTACATTTTGTCTTGACCCGGCTTGGACTACCTGCTAGCTCGCTACTAAACTAATGTTATTGATAGAGCTATCTACAACAGGTGAGATAATAAATGTTCATATCCTTTCTACAAAACTCTGCTTCAAAATATCTGAACTGTTCCTTTAAGCCCCTGGCTACACTACTGTGGATATTGTTTGAACTGATATTTTTTTCTTCATTTATATGTTTTATTCTCTGTCCAAACAAATCTAACAAAAACTATGCATGCCATGCAACTAGATGGTGAGAAGTCCACGTTGATGACGTATCGAAACACAGAAAGCTCATTCATACAGCAGCATGACTAAAGATTCTCCCAAAACAACGACTTTTCTTTAATCTTATTCACAATTTCCTCTCAGTTAGTAACAATCAAAATTTAACCATGACAGGAGCGGGATAAAACAAGATAGACACCAGACAAACAGTTTTTAGAGAATATAGTAGGCATACTTGATACAGATTGCTATGTTGTTGTTTATTAAGTCCACAGAGATCCTCTACAAACTGACTACTATGGAAAACTTTCCAAAAATCCTTTTCTTTCACCTAACACTCCATGTAGATGATTATGCAAAAAAATTATCTGTAAGCTTAAAATTAGTGGTGTTGTGTCGACTGGGCCTCCGTGTTCAAAAATCACTCCTGGTCCACTAAACCTGCGACTACAAACATGATCCAGACGCTTGGTTTATTTGCTTGTATTTATGGAAATCATTTGATGTTTAGATGGTATAAAAAATGAGAAGAGGATTTCAAGAAGACGTCTGTCAGATGACTCCCCGGGGACCATTTTGCAGTGAGTGCTGGTATTAGCGCTGTGCAGTAGATGTTCTCACTAATGGCCTCGTATATGAAGGCAGCGAGAGATCCCACAGCCATTCATCCCTGTCTCTGTTGTCAGACATAATGAAGTTATAATCTTCATTGTAAATGTGGGGATTTGGAAACATCAAAACTCCATTCCTCTCAACTTTAGATGAATGGATTCCTTCCCGTCTCCGTTTCCTTTCTCTGGCCCGATGGCAGTTCATTTCTCCACTTTGATTCCTTTTCTGCCGAGCCTGATTCTCTGCTGTTCGCCTTTTTGCTGATGTTGCCATTTTTATTTCGCTCCAAAGCTCGTCTCAATTTCAAATATAATGCGCAAATTCTTCTCTCCCGTCAAATTCCACCTACTACTTTGTTTTTTGTTTTTTTTTTGTCTTTTATTGTTTTAGGACCAAATCGATTTCCGTGTCCAGGAATCGAACAGAAAGAAAGGAGGTTAGGAGCCAGCGTTCAGCAACATCAGACAAAACTATTCCTAATTCGCCCAACAGGTCAAACCACAAGAGGGAGTGGGTTCATTTTCTAAAATTTATTTATGTATTTATTTATTTATTCTGTGGACAAAAACAGATCGGTTAAAAAGGCTAACTTGACAGACAGGTGGGCTGTTGATCAAAAGGCCTCATTAACATTTCAGTCTGCCACTGCCCAGATAAGGCAACAGCAGTCCTGCTGAGATGGCTGCCATCTGTCAGATGTGTTGGGTGGCCTGTAATGATGGTGATATTTCACATGTTATCGCAATCTCTGGGCTTATATCTTTCAAATTACTGATGCTACAGGTTTAACGTGTCTCCGTTTTAATAAAAATTTACTTCTGTGATTTCCCGACCTTGTTTTTTGTTTAAATTAAAAGATAAACAGAGGAATCGCTCGCCTGAGGTGAAGATGGAAACACGACATTAGGCTAAAAAAATCCACCTGAAGTCTGTGGGTTTGTGAAAGAATAATTAAGTAAATATCAGCTCTCTTGACTTGTCCCCATCACAGGATCAATGATCATCCAGGCATTCGATATGGATTTTCACTGGAATATTAGGAATATTCAGACTGAAATACCTCCACTTGACTGTGACAAAAACAAGCGCTTTATTTTCAAGTCAATTAAAAATCAGCAACTGATCCATCAAGTTCTATTTTAGTGCTAAAGCTGTCATGCATCAAAAGACAAGTTTGTGGACAGGAGCCCTTCTATAGCTGACAAAAACAAATGTTGACAGCCAAATCAAAATGAGTTATTGAGTCCTCTTCCCCTCTTAACACCAAATCACACTATCGAAATTGTGGGAAAGGAGAGGAAGCAGGTCAAATATGATAAAGAGACAAAGGAGTGGAGGAAACACTCCACTCAGTCTTCTCTCTGTTTAGGGAGTAGGTGCGATTGGGTTTTTATTAGAACATTAAATACAATTTCAAAATTATGTAACATTTATTTTATTGTGAAACAAAACCTAAGACAAAAACAAAGGAAAACAGAATAGCAGATTATACCTAACTATTGTCCTCCCAAAGTCAGTACTTTGTAGAACTGCCTTTTGCAGCAGGTTGTTGTGGACCTCTGTCCCAGTTTCAAATCTCTGCAAAACTAAATCAGGTTTCCCTCAAGAATGCCTCTGTATTTTTTTCTCCATCCAACTCTGACCAGTTTCCTTGTCCCTGCTGATGAAAAACATCCCCACAGAATGAAGCTGCTGCCACCGTGCTTCACCATGAGGACTTTTTTTTTTAACTATGACTTTTTCCTGCCACAGTCTCATAAAGCTCAGTTCTGTGCAGCTTAAAGGAGACCTGTGGACAGAAGAGCTTCAGCTCCATCAGGCTTACCTTTGTTGCCCAGTTGGCGAGTTTTGGTGGATGAGCCTCTCTGGTTTGTTATGTTGGCTTATTGTTTCCATTTTCTAATAATGGATTTAGGGGTGCTCTGTGGGATGTTTGGGATTTGGGATTCTCTTTTATAACCCACAACTTTGTTTCTGAGCTGTGTGGAGAGCTCCTTGGTCTTCATGATGTCTCCTGCTTGGTGGTGGCCCTTACTACTGTGAGATGTTGCACTTGTGATGATTCTGGGCCTGTCAGAACAGGTGTAAACATTTAAGATCATTTAACAGATCCACAAGAGGATCTGCGGTTTCTGAAGGTAAAGCAAAGGTTATTAGTTTTGTTGGTTTATAAATATTTAAAACAATTTTTTCCCATTTAGCTTCATTGCTTTGGACACTTTGATAAGATCCATTAATTATCATCAAATTAAAAATCTATTTAAAGTTCAGGTAGCGAGGCAGGAACTTCACACAATAACAGAATAAATTCCAGCATGGACACTTGTATTCGACTTGTGTATTTGTGTCTTTGAAAGGGCAGCTGTTCAACTAAAACAAACCACACTAAGAGCAGGATGGAGATGGGCTGCAGAGCAGAAGGAACCTTTTTGCAGCTATCAGTTCATCTCCTGCATGTCACCAATATGCTCAAAAAAACTAAAACATTGTGGTGAAAATGAGCAAACATGTTGATAACTGTCAAACATTTCCTTCTTTTTCAGCCACAAGAGACAATTAATCATGTGGAAAATGAATCAGCATGAGACTCTTTGGTTTACTTTGTGTATAAAAACTCAACACAGCAGTTTAGGTTGGTTTTTTTGTGTCAAGGAAAAGACAAAAAATACACAATTACTGCTGCTTGCAGTCGACATCAAAAACAAAAACAAACCCACTCCTGACTTCAACTCTGTGATTATAAAGTCAGGTCAAGATGAACAGGGAAGTGCATCTAACCACAGCCAAAGTGAATCACCCCCTTACCCAGGTGCCAATGCACCAACTTGATAAAAATAGAAGAAATGTCCTCGTATAGCTCTGAAAAGATGGCTTTGTTAAATAAACTGGCAGGACAAAGACCTTTATCGTCTATTTACTGACTGCAAGAGGTCAGTGAGGGCTGCTGATCAATACCAGTGACTTCTCAACCTGATAAATTTTAATATCTGATTGTCTAATGAAATAAAACTGAATCCATTAAATGAATCCCGACAGGATGCTGCACCATCAACTTAGGGGCACATTTGGTTTTAGTTCTGTAACAACTTTTGACTTCACTGAGTGGATTGTGGGTGGTAAATTACTGTTGATTGACTTTTACTTTGGCAATTTGTTCTGGTCTAACTTCTCTCATTAACTTAGAACACTTTAGGATAAAAGATACTAAAGTACATATATGAGTTATTTTGCAAAAGTGCTTCTTTTAATTGCTGTTTCTAATTATATTTAGTATATTTCATGTTCAGTGTTGTTCTTAGTAGTCAGTTAATTGACATTTTTGTATTTATTGGGACACTTTTGGTTGAAAACAGTCCTTCAGTGTTCCAAACATGTTTATTTTCCTGAGAGATGTTTGATGATGTTGATTTAATTGGCTTATATCATGCAGGTACATTTTTAGCTAATGCATTTCTAGAAACAGTCTTTCTTTAGCCAAACTCTAGTAAACACTTCAAACCTGTGTTTACCCCTCCACCTCTCTGCACCACTCCACCATCACCACGTAATCAGTCCAATCAAGGCAGTGTGCAGTGGTTAGGCAGGGAAGCCTGCATTTAGTGGGTTTTCACATTAGAATTACAGGAGCTGTTGTTGCTGCCACTTAGGGTTTAGCAATCTAAAGACTGCGCCATTAAGGTCATTTAATATGGTTTTGGTGTAGGGGTGTCGGGGGGTGTTGATGCTCAGAAGCACTCTCGTTGTGTCGTTCTGGACCTATTTTTCCCTGTCCACCTGCTATTTTCAGGCGAGCGCCCCGTTGAGATGCTGTGAAAACGACACTGACGTTTAGGCGTGTGAGTGGTTTATTGATCTTAGCAGCGTCGCATTACGTGTCCCATGTATGCCTGGGTGGGGAGGTTTGTGTTTGAGTCTGTTCATTGCAAACATGCCAAAGCTAGATAGTAAACATAAATGGAACATTTCTCAAGATTTTGTGAAGGGGGTGACAAAACAGCTATTGTCTGAAATCCAACAAACGCCAACTTTTTTCTACAAAGCCCAACAGTAGCTTGAAATTACGTAACAATCTAAACTGATGAAATCTTGACCTTTTTGATGCATAAATTGTAAGAAGTGTAAGGAGAACCAAGATCCAAAAAGCTAGTGGGGCATTAGGTCACCATGGTAACCGCCCACCTGTATCTGTCACTCCCTGATAGCCCTCTTAATAACAGAAACACAGACTAGAAAAAAAACCCTCAGATGAACAGTCTGTGTAAAACTGTGTTACATTGAAAGAATTCTTGAACTGTAAATGGCAAAAGTGTCTGGTTATCACTTCTGTCAGTCTTTTTAGTTGTTTCTACAGTGTTTCACTGGGAGAGAAGATCTGGCAGGTTTTTTAGGGCGCAACCAATAAATGCAATTTCCTAAAAACTGTGGCACCATTTTAGGGGAAATAAACAGGCTGCCCAACAGTGTAAGATTTATTGCCAAGAAGCATTGTTACAACAAAGAATTAATTACCAAACACAAATGTGGTGATTGGTGTTTTGGTGTGTGTTTGTGTGAGTGCTTCCTGGTGGGCGTCTCCTGAGCAGGTGTACGGACGTCTCATCACCACTCCTCCCACACCTGTGACTGATCTAGCTGATTAGAAGTGGAGGAGTATTTAAGGCTGCAGTGAAGATCAGACCAGCGCTGGAGCATTATTTACCATGTGGTAAAGTGCAGAGCCTGAAGGAAATCCTAGTCTGTTTTTTCGTGTCTACAAACCTGTGTTCAGGATTTCCTGCTCATCTGGAACCAGTCTGGTCTGCCTTCAACTGCCAGCCGCCAAATTAAGTACTCACCTGCTCACCTGAACCTGCCTGTTCCTGCAACTACTGCCTCGTGGATTCTAAGACTGGTCAGTCGCTTTCTGAATCACCACCTTACCTGCACCTGGGAAATACTCACCTCATCTGGACCCCGCTCTCTGGGACCTACACCGGACTACCGCTGGACAAGGATCGATCTCGTCATCCCCTCTGTGTTCTGGACGTGGTCCTGTTCAGTAAGAACAATCCCCAGGAACATTATCTGTGCCATACCTGCTGTTCCTCTCCTCACTGATCCCATACTCACCTTCATTCTCTGCTCCTCAGGTCCTGGTTCCGGTTTCCTCCTGTAAATACTTGTTACACTGTAAATAAATTCACTTACCGTTACCCGCTGGTTTCTGCGTCTGTCTGTGGCCGAACTGCTCACTTGGGTACTGTTCAGATCCTGACAACAAATTTCCTTACTTTTGGTGCTTTGTTTATACAGAATATGTAACCCGACGAGGCTGCAGTGAGAATGTTGGCATGTTGCTGTGTGCTGTACAGAGGCACAGATGTGTTACTCGAGTTTCTGAATACTCTGTATCCTTTAGTATACTGAGTTCAGAAGATATTGAGTGCTTGGTGAACTTTGAAGGGACTGAAGGCATCAACTAAATCAGGTCATGTCTGTCCCATTTTCCCAATCAGTCTCACTTTGGATGCTACAGCAGGCCTCCAGATATTTCCACCAGCCAGGGATCAATAGTTGGATTGAATGATTGAACTCTACTAATCCAATTAACTTTACTCCTATTTGACTGAGATCTTTCCAAAGGCCTGGGATTGTTTTCCTTTGCTTTCCTTAATTTAGAGTGGGCTAAATGACAGATGGAGACAGACGCTATTAGTGTCTTTGGGCCTGATTGTGATCGCTGGCCGCAGAGTGTCTTTACGCTTGGTTTGCATTTGTCATTGAACTCTGCTTTTCTGTGGAAGAGAGTGGTATCCATTTATGTGAGTGCTGCTACAAATCAGCAGGCTTTCCTCTGCATTAACCTCGGAGCAGCATCCGTCGCTATGAAATGTACCGAAAGCTGTGGGAATCCAAGACTTCTTGAATGTCTGGGGCATGTGGCACAACAGAGCCCTGACTCCATTGTGTGCAACAAACAAGCTCCAAATATGAGTTTAAGATTGCTTTTATTTGTGGGTTGTTGCAAGAACTGTCAATATCCAATGAACGCACAATCATCCAATGTATTGGTGAGTTTTTGGTTGCATTTGGTCTCAAAAATTACCCCTTAAATCTGTTAATTTTTGTTCAGAACACACCTCAAGACCTGCCTAATCCACATGCCAACCAATACCCTGCATTTAGTGTCCGTTATTTAGTGTTCAGGTTGCGTCTTGTCTGCAGAGAAGGAAATGAAATGCAGCAGGAGGCACGCAAGAAAACCTTTTACTAGTTTAAGATCAGCTACAGGTATTACGCTGCTCTCGGGGCTCAGCAAAGCTCCAGCAAAAACAGGCAGGTGGGAGCTAAAGAAAAATGAGGAATCAAAGGGGGAAAATAATTAAGATACGCTAAAACTGGTAATCTGGGGAAAACAGAAATCTGAGGCTTTAATTTTTGTGTTAAAGGGGAAAATTAGTGTTGCTGTTTGATGTTGGAATAAAGGACCAGGAAATGCTGATAGTGAAATCATATTTTCAGCTTTTTTCCCCTCTCATGCCTCCTTTTTTCAGTCTGCCCCCTTAATCCTTTTTCCATCTCTCCTTCATACCTTTCTGTATCAGAGGGTTTTCTTTATTTTTCTGGAAAACTGGCAGGAAACCAACCCTCTGCCCTTTTCTCCCCCTCCGCTTTGGCGTTTTCAGGACGTCACCGGTCTAATTCAATCTGGGCAGGCCCGACCTCCACCTGTTACAACTCAGCTCTTTTCTTTGCACACAAAGAACGAGGGCTTGTGTTTACAGAAGCAGACCAGAACGAGAAACTCAAATAACAGAAACCATGAAACACAGAAACAGAATCCTGCCCAGATTTGTGTTGAACTACAGAGGACTCAGTAAAAAACAACTAGGGTTCAACAGAGGTTCATTTCAAAACCATTGAAGTTGAATTCTTTTAACTTGATCAGCCCTCATATTTAGAGGTTGATCGATTGATTTAGCCAATTTCCTAAAGTTTAAACAATCAACAGGGACCATAATTTCTTCATTTATTTTCAAAATCTACAGAATGTAATATATTTTTGTTTATGGGCAAAAGAAATCAAACAAAGAACCTGTTAATATATCAGGTAATGGTTACCCTGAATTCTAAAAATTAGCTTCAGATGTTACAAATATCAATAAGTCGAGCTCTGCTCATGTTTTATTTGTACTTTAAGTTTGTGAAATTCCAAACCCTTCAACGCATAAATTGAATTCAAAAGAAAAACAATTTCCAAGCTCCAAACTGACCACTTGTCTTTGACTATTCTCGCAGCATTTATTCTAAAAATGAGTTGAAAGTAGTAGCTGAGTTCCTGTGCGGTGCAACAATATCTGTTTCTCCAACTTGCACAGAAGGGGCTTTAGTCACTGCAGTCTTGAGGGAAATAAGACAGGCATTGTTTTTCTAAAGCTAAATCAATATGTCCTTTAAATGGCAAAACGCACACTGCTGAGGTCTTGCTGTCAATTTAATAGTGTCAGCGGTTATAGTATCTGATCTATAGCATATTTTATGAGGCTGTAATACTTCAAGGTTTGTCGTATTTTACTCCTACTGATCATATCCTCCACCGCTTTTACTGCGGCAGAAACCATAAAGTAAAATTTTCCAAGCTGCAGTGGGGAGAAAAAAAAAAGAAAAACGACAAAGACAACAAAATTATGCATGCCCAAAGAGCAGACATAAAGCCAAGCATGTGTCGTCGCTCATATCTCCTCTATTACTGTTTGGGGAGCACAGTGGCACATCTCCGAATGGGTCCGTTCCATGCATAATGCATTTTCACGGCGAGGAACTATTTCTGCGAACGGCTAAGTAATCTGTTTGCCCTTCATGACTGAGAAATGGATGAGGGTCAGACTTTATCGCAGTTCTGTCTGACATTTGATAAGGAAAGTTGAGGAGGAACAGCTGCCCTTATTTTTCTCGCCCTCCCGTTTAATAATGCTCCCATTGAGGGTAAGCGGGTTTTTTTTTTTTACCCTGAGGGGGAAAGCACCTCAGAAAAGTACCTCACATTTAGGCTATCGCTGAAAGGTCAAGCTGCTCTGAATCTCATGGAAACTCCATTCAGGATACACACACGGTCTGCAGGTGGCACGCCGGGCCCCGTCCGGCTATCTCGCATGTTACAATAACATTTCCCCAACGTGGCGGCGGTGGGGGTGGCGGCGGCGGGGCGTATGGTGTGTATGAGCTCCAGCAGCGTGGAGAATGTCAGGACAACGCTCTGACCTTTTGATCGCCGTGACTACAGATGGGCATCTAACACTGTTGATGTCAGAAATGCAGCCTGCGTCTTTCCCATGTACGGTGCCCTTTCAGTTTGTCGTCGCGCCGCGTGTGTCTCACATCCATTTTTATTTGAATTTATGCGGCACCTTTTAAAACCTGCAGCAAATACAAAGTCAGGCGGGACACGCTGTATATCCATTAATACTGCTTTTTGTTCTGTCAAGTCATGAAAGTCATAATTTATTGACCTTAAGAAACCTTCAGCTAGAATTCGAACGCCTTATGGTCTTAACTTTTCTTGATCCATTTCTACAAAAGTTCAGATCAATAAAATTAGTATATTATTTGGTCACTCAATCCATCACTGTGGTCTTAGTGGAAGTATTAGTTGGACTACTATTACATAAAAAAAAGAAAGAAAACTTTTAATTTCATGTGCTTTGACCTCAACTTTATTTCCCACAAATGAGTTAATACAAGTTTAAAAACCAACCAGCAGCAAGTGAGTGTGAAGGCTAAAAAGATTAGATCATCATTTTCTTGACTTTGAACTGGGCAGACATATATTGTCTAATTAAAACATTATTATTTGTCAGAATATTACCTGGCATTGTAAAAGAGAGGCTATCACCTCCCACATTAGCAGCTAATTTGATCAGTAAAGTTTATTGACTATTTTTTTGATTAATTACCATGAAACCGATCAACCGGTTTAATATGATTTCCTTCAAATGTGGTGATATTCATTGAACAACTGTTCCAGAGCCAGCTGGTTGATTTTATCGAAACACTCTGAAAGTAATCACTGGTTGTACGTCTACAACTGATCAACTGTTGGCATCAACCGGATTCAAGATGGCCGCCACAGCAAATCAAAATTAAGCAAGAGCATGGCTCTAACTTAGTTTTACAAATATTGAGCTAATTTTTGGTAAAATACTATTGAGCAAAATATATCATAAACCACAGGACAAACTTTATTAAAAACTCTCAGAAACTGACCAGTGGACGAACATCTACAACTGATCAACTTTTAAAGTCAACCAAATTCAAGATCGCCGCCACAGCTCATTGACCTTAGCAAACACAGAAATGGCTCTTACTCACTCCAGTTTATAGATATTGTGCTAAAAGTTGAGAGACATTTCACATTATTGCATGGAATTGTGTTCACAAGATGATTTTAGTTTAAAACTGTAAACAATACTTGTTTTTTTATGTGGCTCTGTGTGTGGATATAAAGTCAGTTGTACTTCCAACAGAACAACAAGAGTCGTGTGACTTTTCACGGCTCTCTCAATGCACACTGACACACTGGAAACCTGGGCCTGTTGCCTATTTTATTAAAACCAAAAACTTGTGCAAAAGTTTTAAGTTTGTTGGTTGCTGACAGTGATGAGAAGAGATGGTTTAAAAAAAATAAAAAAGGAATTACACACATGAGAGGTAAGCGAAGCCCTGACAGCTCTCTGGGAATGTGTTGTAATGAGAAGACGGTGAAGATGAAGAGGTGGAGACAAATAAAGAGGGAGGAAAGAGTTGCAAAGTCAGCAGTGAGGAGTCAGGTGTGTGTGTGTGTGGCTGCAGAGAGATGCTGGAATAAATCTGCACACATGACTTCCACCCAGGAGAATAGAGTCTGTGTGCGTGTTGGTTAGTGATTGTATCTGAGTGAGTTCTTTGTTCACTCCGCTCCACGAGAGAAGATCCTACATTTGATAGGTTCATATATCACGCTCCTATAATGGCACTGACCCTGAGTGGAATCTTTAAGCGATCTCTTTCTCTCTCATTTCGACCCAATGACGACGGGATCTGTCTCCATTTAGCTCCATTTTAGCCCAGCTGTCATAACGGCTGAGATTCACTGCAGAGCCGTTCCTTCACTCCAGCTGCATTAAGCAACCCAAACATGTCCCCGCTGGGCAGACGGCGGGATTAATAGTGAGATTTCAGTCTTTTCAAGCCATCAGGATGTTTATTTTCCTTTTCACATCCCGACGTGCGGCTCTGCTCTTGCAGCACGTCTCCTCATTGAGAAAGCAGTCTGCATAAAAGCCATAAAATGTTCTAATATAAATGTTGATTTCTCAAGATAGTATCTGCAAACGAGGTCATGTAAAAGCATGGAGAGAGGAAAAGATTTGTTTGGCAAAAAAGCATGTCATAAGATAAGAATGTTTTTTTGGTCAAATGATGGTTACAGTCATTCCTTTAAATGTTTGCATGAAATTGAAAATGTGGGCATGTGTTACAAAAAAAAAACCCAACAACAATCACAATGAGAAAAGCAAAGATGTCTCAGGGAAAGTGAAGCGTTTTAAACAGGGTTTGAAAATAGTTTTCAGCATTCCAGAGAAGAAATATTGGAGCGTTCGCTGAAACTTTAAATTAAATTTTAAATTACGTAAGCAGAACTGAAACGAAAACTATGTTTTACTAAAAGTGAGCGTGAAATGTTCAAACGTGTCTCAGAGTTTTGAAACTTGATGCAGAAAACATCTGACCTAAAGGCATTTTCACTTTCAATTCTCAACGACCAAGATTCATCTATGTGATAGATAAATGAAATGAAAACCTCAGGAATTACTTAACTCTGACACGTTTCTAGAAATTTTTCTCAAATACCCGAACTAGAAGTCTGAAAAATGCATAAAATCATGCACTTTCATAAGGGTAAATTATATTGACTTGTAATATGTTTCTTTAGCATCAAGAGTTTCTTTCTGATCTGCTTGACATTACAAGGAGGCAACAGAACTATCCATGAGCAACGAGCAATCTTTACTTTTTCACTTTCAGTAAAGAAGCATACAAGAGCCTTCCTCAGAATTACCATTTTCTTCCAGGAAATATTGTAGGGAATCAGGGTAAAAGTGAATAAACAAACTGACCGCAGATGACTGTTATTTGATGAGGACTTTAGGAGGGTGCTGACTGAGGGTCACTGCTATATGTGGACCTGATCAGTGAATGAACGAATGCTGGAGGGGTGGTGGGCAGTCAAAAGCGTCACACTCCAAAATAAACACATGGTTGTGCTGAAACGATCCAAACAGGAACGTTAATCCATCCGAGCCAGCCTTCATTAAAGTGGTCCGCCCAAGCTCTAATTATAGGATTAGAGGGCGGCCAGCCGAAACCAGCGAAAGCCTCTGATTGGCTGCAGCAGCTCCAAAACACACTGATAACTGTACCTAGTGACCCAGGTATCCACCCACAAGCGCACACTCCTCAGTCTAACCTCAAACACTCATTTCCACAGAGCCTGCTTCTGTCTCTCCCCCTCCCCCCAGCCTCGCTGCAGGACGCCGTGCACACTCACACAAACCAGACGGGACGCACACCTGGGTAAGTATAGTGCTGACTGTGCACCTCCTAAGGAGACATAAAAATAACCCTCATAGGTGGAGCAGTGAGGAGAGTCAGCCCCAGTGTCTGATAGCAGTGGGAGCGCAGGGTCGGGAGAACTCTGCTCAATAACATCTTATTATAGCCACAGACCGTCTGGACTTGGAAGATGTTTTCAAGTGATGTCCCCTGAGAGGCCGCACCACCACTTAAGGGAAGAAAGTGCTTTCTTCCTTTCCTTAGTTCTAGGTTCTCTTTCTCTCTGTTCCTATGTGTGCTTCTGATCATGCATTCACGTCTTAGGGGTAAGATGTATAAAACCAGGTGGCAAAATGACCAAAGTTGAGTTCAAGTATGTTCAAGAGAGGAGCTAAAACTTTTTCTCTATTTTTAACCGACATGAGGTTTTAGGCTCCATTTCAGTGTAAATATGGTGGAGGTCCGTTGCCTCAAAACAATAGTGTTTAACAAAACTGGCTTAGCTTAATTACATTTACATTAAATAACACTCAAAATAAAAATTATTAACATAGAGTCTTTTTTTGCACTGTTATCAGCCTGTTTTTCAGATTGTCTAAACCTTCACTCATGGAAATCACCTTAATATATAACATACACATGAACCTCTCCTGCAATTTATTGTTTGTACTAATCAGTAAATATCCGTCCGTCCATCCAGCCATCCTTCCATCCATAAATGACCAGACATCTAATGGGAACCCTGAAGTTAAAGCCAGAACAGGAACAGCGTCCCACTGACTGGTTCCAATACAAGTTTTAAGTTCTGCCTCCTTTACATAAACAAACCGAGCATTGTCCTTTTAAAAAGAAAAAAAATACACTGCAGATCTTTTTTTCAGGTGTTGATACATGTCATTTTAGCTAGTTCTTAATTTGCTGCAGTATGTTGAAATTTGAATTTTTCTAATACATTTAACTGTAATTAGTTATTTCATGCCTGAAATCAAAGTCATGTGACACCATGACTTTGTGCGGGGGAGTAGGCACGACTTAAAGCCCCACATCTCTAGTGAACAGACTCCGATTCTAAAAAGGCAACACGGCAGCTTCTGTAAACGAGAATTTGTGGCTTCAGTTCCTCGACGACAGAAGAAGCTGGGAATGCTATGTGCAGTTTATTTTTTTTAGGATTGATGATCCATCCATCCATCTATGATTCCATTTTCTTCCATTCATCTGTAATCAGGTTGTGGAGGCAACATGTGCAGGAATAAAACACAGAGAATCCTCTCTCTAGCTCCTCCTGGCATGAGATTATCCAATCAAAGGTGTTCCCAGTCCAAAGATGATAATATCTAAGCTCTCCAGCAGGTGGGTCTACATCAGGGTCTCCTCCCAGTCAGAGGAGCCCAGAAAACTTCCATAGGAAGCCGTCCTAATCAGATGTCTAAACCACCTCAGCTGATTTCTGTTGATGTGGAGGAGCAGCAGTTGTACTTCAAGCTCCCGCTGGGATGACAGAGCTCCTCACCAGAGGAAGCTGATTTCAGCTACTGGTATCTGAAATCTCTTTCTTTCAGTCATAATCCACACCGTATAACCATAGGTGAGGGTTGGAACGTAGAAGAACCAGTCAAGAGCGTCACGTTTTGGCTCACCGCAACGAACTGGAGCAAAGTCCTCATTACCGCCCCAGTCCACTGGTCCAGCATTTGCTCCTTCAGATACCATCACTTCTGAACGAGACTCCCGGAGACTTCAACTCCTCACCACCAACCCAGAGGGAGCACTCCACATTTTCTTGGTTGAGAATTAGTAAGTAGTGTCATACTGCAGTGCAGTCTCCGAAAGCGTCTGCAAACGTCGCCTGTTTGTACGAATACAAGCGCAAAAATGGTAAAATGGGTGCAATTTCAAGACCGTTTAGTCCCTGCACACCTGTTCAGGGCTTACTGCATTCTGCTGGAAACAGTTACAAAATTCATGTTTGCCACTTTTAACACAAACAACACATGTAAGCAATCAGGAGCTGACTGGTGGCATTAATCACACAACAGATTGAAATCTGCACTCACTCTGACACAAAATTTTCTCAGTTTCTTTCGTTTTCAGCTTCACTGAGAGCTACGTTTGGCGAGATATAAAGAACAGATGATTAGGGTTACATATCGCTTAATAATTGTATATAACATGGTTAGAATGGGTTCAAAACCAAACAGTTTGGCCAAATGAAGCACAAGATCTGGGCTGTGTGATGTGACGCTTACTTGTTCCATCTCAAAGCTTAGTTTGCCTTCATTATTGTTCACAGATGTTTGTCATACTGATAAGGAAAGAATACTGATTTTGTCATTTTACCTTCACTTTGTCTCCACAACAGTCCCGATTGTTTAAATATGAGCTGCAGACAGCTTTAGACTTTACTGTTGCTAATCAGAACAAATTGGTCTGTTTTAATTTGGCACAATTATTCATAATGAAAGTCATGGTGTAATTTGTGTTTACACTAATACTTTTGTAGAAGCAACAGATTTGGGGGGGGAAAAAAAAGCTGCCAAGATGTGCTTTCTTTAAGCCCTCGGGCATCATCTTAAGGAACAATGACTTCTCAGAGAATATTGCATTTCTTCCAAATGAGATACCAATTATTCCCATCCCTCTGTAAGTAAGAACAAAGTGATGATCACAAAGAGAACACGCATCTCTCTCATGCATCCCTAATATGTAATCAAGTGGAGTGTCAAGCTTGATTTGTGCTGACACCCGCAAGTGATAAATATGTAAACAAAAGACGCGCCTTTCATTCAAATATTATAAGGAAGCGGATGATAAGAGCAGAATGCAAACAGCACCGATGGCTGCCGTGGATGGAGGAAGAGCCGCCTTGGGAGCGAGGTGATCAGAAAAAAATATGCCTGATGAGGATGTTTTTACAGAAGTAATTATTATGGCAGTTCAAATTTGGAGTTGACACATCTGGCTCCGGAGCTTAGCAGCTGCGAATGACAATGAGGAAGGGGCTGCGAAAGTGGGGGCGGAAAGGCGCAAGAGAGGAAGGCTCAAGGCTTATTAGGGTCAACAGAGGGCATTGTTATCTGTAATATCCATTCAAATGTGCCGTATCAGATGCGTCGAGTGCAGCGCTGTTCGGGGAGGGAAATTAGTCTTGTTTCCCCACTAAGGCCTGGTCACAGCGAGGGCAGAGTCAGACAAATGAATTTACTCGGGCAGTACATATGGAGCGCTGATGATTCAGAGGCCCGTGTGTGAGTTTACTCTCACTTCTATCGTCACAATACTAAACAACTGTCAGCACTTTATATCCACGCCGCTTCAGGGTGACTTTCACATTTTATTTCAACATGGTTCGTTTAGAGCCTTTTTTACAGTCTGGTAGAGAAATAAACTGTAACCATCACTTTAACAGCTGAAACTAACACGATAAAAGAGCTGCAAACTGTTCCCACAAACACAAAACACACAGGTTAATGGAAAAAAGGATAGTTCAGATCGTCTGTTCTGGGGTTCTGTGAAAAGGTAACGAACAATTAATATTTTGTGTTGCATACATAAACATACAGCTGAAAACAGAAGTTTTCATACACTATATAAAAAACACATATGCATTTTTTTCACACTGTTTGGTCAATTATGATTTTCAAAGTTGTTTCTATTTACTAAATGCCAGAATAATGAGAGAAAGAATATTTTTAAGGCAATTTTTATTACTTTCTTCAAAGTCAAAAGTCTAAATACACTTCATTAGTATTTTGTACCATTGCACCTTCAGGCATCTGGAAATTGTACCCAAGGACGAACCAGATTTGTGCAAGTCCACAATTCTCTTCCTGATATCTTGGTTGATTTCTTTCGACTTTCCCATGATGTTCCACAAGGAAGCAGCGTGTTTCAGGTGTGCCTTAACCTCCTAGGACCCTACGTCCACATGTGTGGACATCATTTTTCTCATAGACTGCATTATAAAAGATAGAAAAATAAATCTTTGTTTTTACACTCATCAGGTCGCAATCAGCCCAAATAAGTAAGAGAAGATAAAAATGCATACCGTGCTAGAGTTCGGGTCTTAGGTTAAATTGCATCCACAGGTGTGTCTCTAATTAACTCAGATGTTATCAATAAACCTACCAGAAGCTTCCAAAGACATGACATCCACTGTCCCAAATTGTTTAAAGGCATAGTAATCTTAGTGTATTTAAACTTTTGACTTTGAAGGATGTAATAAAACTGCCTTAAAAACATTCTTTCTTTCATTATTCTGGCATTTAGCAAATAAAAATAATTTAGAAAATCCTAATTGACCTAAAACAGGAAAAGTTTATTCTGATTTCACATTAGACAGTCTTTTTATATGGTGTATGTAAACTTCTGATTTCAACTGTATCTATAACAGGTAAGATATTATTTGCTCATAACCTTTCCAACGAACCTCACTTCAAAAAATCTGAATTACTTTACTTTGATCCAGTTCAGCATGTAACAGGAAGTCAGAGTGAGGAGGAAAAAAAAATCAATAATCTGCAGCAACAGAATGACAAAGTCTGAACTTTTTGGGATAACTTATTTACTGAGGTAACGTCATGATAACGGCAAAGATCAGAGTGTAATTTGAATCTGAATCACCTCTCCCCTGAAACTCTGTGTGCAGAGACTTTGTGCAGCATCTGACCCCACCCACCACTGTTTCTGCGCAGACAGAGTGTGCTATCTCCCTACCATCAGTGCTATCTCTCTGTGAAACTGCAGAGGACATAAATCTTGTGTACACATGACCCGCGCTTAAATCAGCTATCTGTTAGGATGGCCTGCCCTCCTGCTCGTCTGTGCAAAGTCCAGATCCTTCTGATAGGCATGTTCAATCCGTTTGTGGCCTATTGTAAAAAAAAAAAAAACTGAAACCAGACACTGGAAATCCCAGAGCTGGTCTCCTTATTCTGTGGTTTTGTTGTTGTTTTTTCATTTCAGACAAGAAATAAAACAAAATCATTCATTTGCTTTTGCAAATTGCCATCTCAAAAACAGCCCAACTTTATCAGCACAGCTGATACGCTAATGTCGTCTGACAGCAAATGAAATCAGGAAAACAATATGGTGATATATGAGCCCAGGAGTCAGAGCAGTCCGGCTGATTCCTCCTGAAAGGCTCAGCTACAATTGCACAAGACAGGCCTTGTGAGGAACCGCTGACCCATCGACTGCTGTGATCCATGTCTGACTGACATCAATACACATTCATCTGCGCTCGTTTCACCTCGGGGCTAGTCGACGGCGGGCTACAGCGGGTTGGCATGAAATCTGGACGGACAGCGAGCGCCACTTTGCCTTCCAACGTCGAACAGTCGCTGATATCAAACAGCAGAGGTGCTGAGCCCGGGGATTGTTGGCTTGGTTGCCAATTAGTCGCTGCTAAAGAGACGGGAACCTCATCTTTCAAAAGTCTTTTGTTTCGCACTGATTTATTGGAAAAGGAGCCATGTTTCTGAGGGGGAAACCTGCACAACAATCCTGTTTTTAATGTTTAGTCAATCCAGTTCAACTAATTGACCTCAACTAACACAAAAATGGAAATAACTCTATCCGTTTTGCAGATATTGTGTCACATTTTCTGCTTGGTTGTTAGTTTTCTCTTGTGTTTGTAGATTTTATCAGTAAGCTATGGTATGGTTTATCTCTGCCAGTGTTTAGTACCTGTTTAACCTGGTTAGTCCATGTTTGCACTCAGTGTGTTTCCTCTTCTCCCCTGCCCACCAGCTCAGTACACCTGTTCTTCAGCTATCCTCCCAGCTGTTCCCCTTCATTAATCAACCCTTGCTGTATAAATCATTCTCAGTGTCTCCGGTTATGTGTCAGGTCCTCATACATACTGTAAGTCCTGCTCAGTCCTGGGGTTTTTAAGTGAATCTCAATGTAAAAGTCTGATATAAAAGGTGGCGGGCAATATGCATTCCTTCATTTGAATATAAATTTGTTTTAGACTGAAGCTGTTTTAAGACATTAGCTTGTCAATCCTGTCAGAATTAGGGCCATGTTCACATGGGAACACCACTTCAGGCGACCCTAAATGGTATTTTTTGAAACCAGGTTCCAGAGTGAGAAAATCCTAAAGTGCTACGGTTGCATTCTCATGTGGACAACCTAGACCAGGGGTCTGCAACCTGTGGCTCTGGGGCCACAAGGGGCTCTTCAGTCCCTCTAAAATGGCTCCTTGCAAGTTTGATTTTTAAAAAAATGACATGAACCTGAGTAATGTTTAAATTCCTATCGACAACTGAAATGTGTTTTTTTAGTTTTATGTGTGTAATATATCTGCAGCAGAACTGTCAAGAAGTCATTCAGGTCAGTTAAACTGAATGTGAACTCATTTTTGTTTTTACAGAAATTATTCCACATATCAAATAACATAAAGGCACTGTGTCCACAGCTTCCCATAAGTTCAGTACAAGAATGAACTAATTATGGCTTGAGTTTTGACTAGAATGTCTTTAAAATGCCATGATCACATTTACTCTTGAGTTAACAGTGTCAGCGTGTTTGTTTCTTGCTTTGTTTATGCAACTTTCTGACTTACACTGTGATCGCTCTGCAAATCCACTAGAAAGTTAACATTTTTCTACATACCTGAAGCAAATTTCTGCAAAAGCCGAAACATTTGGACATTTAATGAAAATGACCATCAAAATTAAGCCATATACAATAAAATATTCTCATAAAAGAAGGCTCTATAAAAATGAAGTCGCTTACGCAGTTCGGTTAAATAAATGTTAACTATTTTTGAGCCATTAGGATCCAACTTAATACTCTATTTTTTTTTAAGTGGGTTACTTTCATTAATCTTTTTCCACAAGTGAGTGAAATAAGTAGTTCTGTTCAAACTAAAATAAGGAGTCTGTGCCGAATGAAACAAGAACTTTTATATAATTTTTCCTTTTTTGATTCACACTTTAAAATAAGGAACATCTATAAGAAAGTGCTACAATGCATCATGAACTCATGTGTTGGAGACATTTACTTTGCCCTCAGTCTACATAGTTACTACAGTGTTTGTGCTGTTTTCTGTTTCTGTGTGGATGAAGCATGTCTAAACACAGTGCCGAGTCTACAAGGGGAAAAAAAAGATTGTTTTGGAAAGACAGCAATTGTGTTTGGTCAGGGCCTCAAACTTTATTTCTCCAAACTGTGGTCCTTTAACAAAAAAGTTATCTTCAGTGGGTAAGATATTTGTTTACAATCTTTCTACAAAACCCCACTTCAAAAGATCTGAACTGTTGCTTTAATTATTCCTCCCTCACCTCCACAGATGCACAGAATCCAGCTTCGGATCAGTGAAGATGGTTTCATTAAGCTGCCGAGGATCGTGGCACATTAATACACTCACTACTAATGTTTATGTAAAATCCTCAATAAATTGCATATTAAACCACCTTCAGTTTTTCTCCTGCAACTCTGTTTTTCCAAACTGATCTAAGGATAACTTCGACAGACCTTGGCTTTTATTAAAACAGTCTATGCAGCTTATTTACAGCCAACATGAAGCATGGCTGCCTCCATAAGAGTTTAACAATTAAATAACCCAACAGTGCTCTGATTGGATGCTGGACAGGTTTGTTCTTATTTGCTTAAAAGAAAAACTCTAATAATGCACGCTTTGTGTTTTGTTTTCCTGCAGGCAATGAACGTTATTGAAGATGGGGTTGGTGCTGAGTGGCAGCACGGCGGGACGGAACTGGATCCTCAGACTGATGAGGGCTCTAATAGGTCTGTCTAATGTATCATCGATGGATGGGCCGCCAACTCGGAGGAGACGTTTCGGAGCGCGTCCAGCAGATGGATTTCCAGAGGAAAGGAGGGAGGCGAGGCTGCTCTGCTGGGAAGGTTGGATCGGTGGAAAGACGCCCCCTTCTTGAGCAGCCGGGATGTGCAGCGATGATTTATTCCTGGAGGAACACAGACGAGCAGTTATGTGCTTCACATCCCTCCCTCTACCCCCCCCCCC
>NC_051446.1:12322389-12335425 GCF_001649575.2 Kryptolebias marmoratus | reverse complement strand
CTCTCTCTCTCTCTCTCTCTCTCGCTTGCTGTTTTTCAGCCAATCTGCGCGCGGTGACGCTGCGCAAAGGCAGGATCTAGTCTTGGCTTCATCATCATATTTAACACACCCACCCAGATTCCCACATGCTACAAGGGACTCATTCTTCTCCCCCCTCCCTCTCTCCTCAGCTGTACTCCTAGAGGACTTTGGACCCCCTGCTACCTGCGCAAAAGCCGTTCCAAAGCTTGCTGTTTTTTTCCTGTCTCGTCCTGGATTTCTGGATTGATTTCCGGGGACTTTCCCCTACAGCGCACTGAAATGTGACGAGCCGCACTTCTTCCTCTTCTTCTTCTTGTTTGTTTTTTTCTTTCTTTCTTTCTTTGATTTTTTTTTTGAGCCAGCTGGATCGAGGTTGCGCGCAGTCCCATCGGATTCTCCTGGATCCTCTTCCAGAGTGCGTGCGTGTTTTATTCTCCTCCCCCTCCGACTTCAGTAATATTCGGCTGCCGGGAAGAGGATGAGGCTTGCGCAAACCGCTCGCTGGTCTGAACCGACTCGACCTGTTCTACCTGGACTCCTGCGGGTGACTTTGCGCCTCTGAGATCTAAAAATAGTCGCCAATCGCGCAGGGCTCGGATGTTGTAAGGAAACAATATATATAGAAATAAATAAATAAAAAGAGGGAGAGAAAAAGACAGGCTGAACGCTGAATCCTTCACTCAAGACGGCCAGTGAAGATGGCTCCTACGTGTTTAACGTGTATTTCATCCGACTGGCGTCCAGTCTGATCAACATCATCAGCGATGTAGTTAGCCTGGTCATCTGCGTGCTCATCATTTGCAGCAAATACTCGCATCTGCTCAAACGCGAGACCATGAAGATGATCCTCCTGCGCCGATTCCGGGTTCTGATCCTCATGGTGTTCCTCATCGCGTGCTCCATGCACATCATGATCGACTTGTTACCCAAGCTGGAGAGGCACGGCGGTGTCGGAGGGGTCGGAGGAGGCGGCGGCGGCTGCTCCTGCTCCAACGCGCCCAGCGAGCAGCCTCAGAGCTGGGGAGGGAGGCAGCAGCAGCAGCCGCCGCAGCAGCAGCCACCGCAGCAGCAGCAGCAGCAGCTGGGCTGGCCCAGCAACAATAACAACAACAAGCACACCCTCCGGATCCTCCAGGACTTCAGCAACGAGCCCAACTCCAACGTGTCCTCCCGCTCCCCGGAGCGGAGCCCGGCGGGGGCGGGGAGCAGAGCGCACGGGCGGGCGGAGCGTCCCGGCGGCCAGAGGCACAGACAGGTGACCCGGGAGCGCGCGCCGGACGACGGCTCCCGGCTGTCGGCTCTGTTCGAGCATCCCTTGTATAAAAAGTCCCCTCCGCCTCTGACGGACGACGACACGCTGTTCAACGTCAACACGGACATCAGATTTGACCCCAAAGCAGCAGAGGAGGAGGCATGGTAAAAAGAAACAAACAAGAAGTCTTTTATTCCTTTTTTTCTCATTTAAATCACCCAAATATGAAGCCCTTTCAGTTTCTCTTACAATAATCTAATCCTTTATCTGGCATGTTCTGGCTACAGACCCACACTTGAATATCCTCTCTGCATGCTTATTTATTTCTCCCCCTTTTTTAAGTCTTTAATAAAAGTTATCCATAACACACAGAAACAAAACATCTCAAACATTACAGCACACAAGAGCGAGATAAAAAAGGTAGTAAATAAAGTAATTTCTTTTCATGAGACTAAAGTTTCTGAAGAAATGTTGCCATCAACTTTGCAGTAATCTAAATTAAGAAAGAATGCCTACAGATGGATGATCTGTAGAAGTATTTAAAAGAAGGGTTAAAGCTGCTGCCTGTGGCTCATTATAGTCACCATGGTAACCACACACCTGTGTCTCTCACTCCCTGACGGTGCTTTTTAAGAGCATCCAACACAAGCTAAAAAGTAAACCTCAAACAGGTGCTAGTCACACATGTGGGTTTCTGTGTGTCTGCGGTGCTTCATGTGGGAGATATGACACGTTAAAGACCCGTCACGTCAGGTTTTGAAGAAAACAGATTGAGCTAAAATTATAACTGAAGTCTGTGGAGGGTTGGGTGTGCGCTCTCTGCAATCTGGGGGGATTGGAGAGGAAACTGTAAGTCCCACAGCGGGGAGAGACACGCCATGTGAAAGAAGACAAAAACACCTACGATTTGATGTATGTTTTGTACATGTACTAAAATAGATGTGAGAGTAAGAAGAGCTTGTTTGCAAAATTTTGGAAAGTTTAGTCAGCTCAAAAGTTAGTGACATGATCAACTGTCAGTTGGATGTTTCGTGGAAAGAAAAGATCAAACTTAAACTGCGATTTTGTAAAAATCTTTCGAGATATCAAAATGCCAGTTCAGTTCTGTAAAGCCCGTCTTTCTGCGACCCATTCAAACTTTGAATGACGTTTCTATTGCGAAGTATGCTCAAGCTCCAGTGCTCCAGAGAGGGCTGGGTTTTGTCATTCTTTTTATAAAAAATATCCACTGTTGTGTATGAGGAAATTTCTCACAGGTTTATGTAAATTTCGGCCACGTTGTGCAATGTTCCTCTACCGAAAGTCACACTCTTCCCGGTGTGTAATTTACACACAGGGTGGGCTTTTGGTTTTTCAAAGCAACAGGGTGTGAAAATGGGCAAACATTGAGAACAAGAGCAATAAGGATGCTTCGATGCTGTTGCATTAACACCCTTGATTATTCATAGCGCACAAATATAAAGCGTCTCGAGCGTTACAGAACAGAAGAACAAAGACAAAAGTAAGAGTTAGTTAAAGCACCAGTGGTGGGTCTTCTTCAGTCTGATGTTTAACACGGTGCATGAGAGATGCTGTTTTCTGTTCAAAGATTTTCTCCTCCAGAGCTCAGTGAGACAGTTCTGACATTTGTTTCACTGTCAGTCACAGTCTGCTGAATAACCATCGTACGTCTTGTTTTCCACACTAGAGATTATGCGTTGAAACCGTTCCTCTTGTTTAACGTTTTCTTGTATTAAACTGTGCATGACTGAGTTGTAATCAAGTTAAAGACAATCCCGGAGCTTTTTAATTTGTCCCAAATATTGTGTTTTGTGACAAATCCCGTAAAGATGTAGTTGATCTTCTATCCCCCTCTTCTTCCTCCTCTCATCCAGGACTGGGGAGGGCACCGTGGATGAGTTCAGCCCGACAGGAGAGCTGATGGCCGAGTCCTACCCCAACTGGCTCCGCTTCCACATAGGGATTAATCGATACGAGCTGTACTCCAGACACAATCCGGTCATCGACGCCCTCCTGAAGGACCTGGTGACCCAGAAGATCACCAGCGTTGGTGAGTCCCCCCCTCCGCCCCCTTAAAATTCAACACTAATACCTTAATGGCAACCAGTGAGAGGGCTGCAGTGCACAGGTAGTGGAACGAAGAAATAAACTTTTACTTTTTTAAGGCTTTAAAACATAACAACTTAAGTGGTTTTCAAGGATCATTGTATAGTTTCTATATAGTCAGAGTTGGAAAACATGCAGTTGCAATATGATCATACTGAATATTGCAATGATGAAGTTAATCGCAATAAATCCCTTTCTTTCATCATAACGCTCACAGCACTCTTCATGAGTGTTAGCATCTCCACCACTCTGATCCGTATCAGCTGAGGGGATTTAGAGCTGGGAGAACTCACCAGATGTATCACTGGTCTGCAGAGCATGAATGCACAACATTTGGAATATAATATGGATTGCAGTTCATGCAGTTTTTTGTAATATTGATATAGCAATGACTACAGGTAGATTGATTAATCATCCGCCTGTTTTATTTGGCTGATAGCGACTTTTAAAAAAAAATGTCTATCGACCATGCCTGCGTATGTTTAACCAAGTAGGAAAATAAAGATGCATCAGCAGCTGATTGCAGCAGCCCATAGTTTGTTTCGGGTTTTTTTTTAAAGCATGAATGTTTTTCTGTATTCATTTTCAAAGTTCTCTATAATTTTTTTAAATGTTTATTGAAGTTAATTAGTTATGTTGCACTTTTTTTTACAATGGAAAATTACATGTTGGCCATTTTGCTCTTGATTTCTAAATGTTGGCATCGGTCATAAAATAATCTTATTTATCGGCTTCCAATGATACCTATTTATGGATAAATAGAAGAGCAAACATAAAGGCGTCAGTCATAATACAGTCTCAAATCCAAAAATGTTGGGACAGTGTGTATAATGTAACAAAAAAAAAAACCTGATTGCAATGGTTTGCAAATCTTATAAACCCATTTATTTCATGATGGAACATATCAAACATTTAAACTGAGAAATTGTACAGTTTTTGAAAAAATAAGGTCATTCTGAATTTTATGGCAGAAACACACCTCAAAGAAGTAGGGACAGGGCCGTGTTTCCCTCTGTGAAGCTTCCCTTCTTCTTTTAACATCAGTCTGGAATCATCTGAGGACAGCAGCTGCTGGAGGTTTTGGAGGGAGTGTTGTTCAACAGTCCTGGGTCTTCTTTTCAGTTTTCGTTTCCTGATGTGTCAAATCATTTCACTTGTATAGAGGTCTGGACTGCAGGCAGGTCAGTTCAGCACCTGGACACTTCTACTATGAAACCATGCTGCTGGAATGATGCAGTCTGAGGTTTATTGTTGTCTTGCTAAAATATTAAGGTCTTCCCTGACAAAATATCATCTGGATGGGAGCATATGTTGTTTTAAAACCTGTATATACTTGTCTGCTTTGATGGCGTTTTTCCAGATGTGCAAGCTGCTCATGACAGAGGCACTAATGGACCCCCATACCATCAGCGAGGCAGGCTTTTGAACTGAGTGCTGATAACAGGGCAAATGGTCCTTCTCCTCTTTAGCACAAAAACCTGGCGTCTGTGGTTTCCAAAAAGATTTTTTTAATTTCAATTAGTTTTTGTCTCAGTCCATTTTAAATGAGCTGTGGTTCAGAGAAGATGGAAGCATTTCTGGATGGTGTTCACATCTGGATCCTTCTTTGCCTGATAGAGCTTTAAGCAGCATCTGTGGATGTCAGGGTGAACTGTGTTTACAGACAATGATCTGTGGAAGTGTTCCTGAGTCCATGCACTGATGTCTAGAACAGAATCCGACCTGTTTTTAATGCAGAGCAGCCTGAGAGCCCGATGATCACAGTATTGACTTTCAGTCTTGTCCTTTGAGCTCAGAGGTTTCTCCAGATTCTTGAAATCTTTTGATGATATTAACTGTAGATGGTGGGATATTCAGTCTTTCCAATTTTCTGTTGAGGAACAATATTCTGAAATTGCTCCACTATTGTTAGGCACAGTTTTTCACAGGCTGATGAACCTCTGCCCATCTTTACTTCAAAGAGATTCAGCCTCTCTAAAATGCTCCTTTTATACACAGTCCTGCTTTCAGTAAACCCAGTTTGTTTCAAAATGCTCCTCCAGCTGTTTCTTATTTGTACTTTTACAGCCTCTTGTTGCCCCTGTCCCACCATTTTTGAGATGTGTTGCTGCCAAAAAAAATCAAATTAACTTTCTCGTTTGTTTTTCCAAAAGAATGGTACAATTTCTTAGTTTAAATGTTTGATATTTTTATTATGTCCCATTATGAGTGAAATATAGGTTTATGAGATTTGTATATCATTGCATTCTGATTTTATTTTTATTTCACACACCTTTTTTGAAGTTGGGTTTGGACTTGGTAAGTAAAAAAAACAAAAACGTCTCTTAAGTTCTATCTAGAAGCTTTTACACAGATTAGCCCAGATCTGCTAACCCAAACACGTGCAAGCTGACACGTTCAACACTGAGTTCAAATGTCCTTTAATATTGTTTCATGGGAACTGTTGGTGAAGCATACTGAGGAGGAGCTGATAACCAGCTGACAAGTAAACACACCCCTATGCACAAGCACATAAGTATGCAGGAAGATAGAAGCAAGCTGCAGGCTATCATACAGCTCAATCTCATCAGGCTGCACACTCCTGCCTTACAAGGCCAAACCAATAATAATAATGAAACACCACAGTCCTCCCTCGTGTGTTTCCACAGAGCATCGCAGAGCCCATGAGGACACATGCTCTCAATGCAAATCACGCGACCACATCACAATCTGAATCGTATCAAACCTGTGGCTTTTTATTTGATTGGTCAGCGCTGTAAATCTGGCTTTTTACTGAGAACAGTGAAGACCTTGTGGAGGATGTATCGAGCAGAGGTGATAATCCATGCGCACTCGGGGAAGTTATATAGAATCTACTGGAGCTCTTCTTCTTTCTTTCCTGGAGGGGATTGTCTTCCCTTTTGGCTGTGCTCTGTTCACACATTCCAAAAGAGCTTGTCGACTCAAGGTCGCCCATCTCAGTCTCGCTGTAATAAAAAAAAAAGAAAAGGGATTTCTGATTCCAGGTTTATCTGCCAACGACAAAAAATGCAACTGGCCCATAGCAGAGATTAAATGCTTATCTAGGACTAGGATTAACTGTTTATAAAACTCCTATCCAAGCTTGGTTACTTAGTAGAAGAATGTGTTTCTTTCTTTTAGTACTATCTAGCCAAGACGCTGTCTAATTTTCCTCAAAATTTCTCCCTTTTGCTTTCTGCCTGGGTGGATAGCCATTCTTAGCATCTCTTGCCAGCTAAATAACATGCTGGTTCAGTAATTACAGAGTCTTAACACAGGCCCTGGGCAGTATACCAATAAAAGCCAACAGCAGTTGTCTAATATCTGAACTTAAGGATAGGAATGCTTGGATCTATTATAGACTGCAACATCTTCTCGGCAACCTTTATGAATATGGCGTGCAGAAGCAGCAGATATGATAAGCGTTCAGGCAGCTGATTGGACCAATCTGGAGCTTTGACGGTCACAGTGCACAAGCAGAAACGGAGGTAAACACTGCTGCAAAACGTCTGGACAAATACAGAGTTTATTATCGTCATGGCTTCTGCATGCATGACTTCCCAGTGATTACAGTGAGAGTTGCCTTTCTTTAAAAGGTATCGAGCCTCCAAACAACAGCTTTGTAGCACGTGAGGCCGGGCAGACATTGATCTGTTCACTTTTTTTTCCGCCAAACAAACCCCCCCCCCTGCTCCCACCCCTCTGTAAACAGTTTGCTTGTCCTCATGATTCCCAAATGTAAAAATAAATTAAAATCATTGATTGAAAAGTCTGTTCTTTGGCAAAACGCCACCAAATACACAGCTACCAATCGATCGGCGTAGCAACAGCACGAGCGGCAGCGGAGGCTTTGCACTTTCTGTTTAAATTCAGCGTTAGATCCCGGCTGAACTCCTTGCACCAAACTCAGTCCCAGGAGCGACTTCAGACTGCATTATCATGCTGAAGGGGGGGGGGCGTGAATGAGGGGAAGATGAATGTAAAAACAACACACAGAGACAGACAGAGAGAGAGAGAGAGAGAGAGAGACTCCTGAGAATACAGGAAAGAGGGTAAACAGCAGAGGAACAGAGAGCGCCAGCCGAGCACTGGCTGTCCTTCACCGAAGCCACACTGTCGCTTCCTGTCAAACAAACACTGTGACATCAGATCTCAGACCTCTCAGAGCCGAAGCACACGTATGCAATGACATGCAAAGACACATCGCTGCACGTGTGCAAGCTCACATATGCAAGAGTGCACTTCACTGACGCTGCAGAGGAAACCGATGGTAGCTGTGTCACGAAATGTCTGTCGAGTTCAATCAAATCAGAGCTAAATAAACACAAATCCTGCTTTAACTTTATTCTGTTTTTATTTAATTTAAAGCAGATCACAGTTTTATCCTTTTTTTTTTGACCAGTGCACCATAAAAGAAATGTGGACTGTACAGTAAAATACCACCTGCTAATGTCAGTGTAAAAACTACAATGTCAATATGTCAGTCATTTCATGCTGAGCTATGACATAATCATGTGTGTTTTTATGTGTCAATAAATGAGGTCATCAGCAGCAAATATTAAAAAAAATTTTGATATTTTTATTGTGTGTGCCTTTTACACAAACCAAGATATTGCTGATAGTGACCCTAATTATTTGTTATTGGTCGGTAACAGTTTCAAAGCCTTTGATGATCATTTATTCTTTGAATAAATAGTGTTAATGTTGAATTTGCGACTCATTTATTCAAGTGATGTTACAAAAATAAGAAAAAAGCAGATAATAGGATTTTTTTTTATTATTCGTCAATTTGGGCAAATATAATGTGCAAATTTTTAAAAAGTGAAAACTTTGGTGCTCTTTGTAGTTTCTCGTGGGTTTAATTTACAAAAAATTACAAAAGGGTACACTATTTTACTGAGCAACTACTGTGACAGGTAAAACAGTGAGATGTTAGAGGTAAAAAGTGCTATCAGTTCAGGTGTTGTTTAATGTGTTGAGCTGCAAACAAGGGGGAAAAAGTAGTTTTAATGCAAGGCTACCTATTATATTTTATTCCTGTTTTAATCTTAATATTGCAGCCTAATGCTTACCTAAATAATGCACTTAATTCAAATGAAGTTTCTGATGTCATTAGAGTGTCCGTGTTGTGTTTTTGGTGAAACAATCAGTCCCGTAAAACTTAATCCAGAAGGCCAGTTTGTCTAAAGTAGTATCTGCTGATCCTGCTGTTGTCTCTTAGTATAATCCTAATATATTTTTAGGATTTGTCTGCTTATATAGAGTTCATGTTGCTGTTTTCTTTATTCCAACAGCGATGAAGTCCGGAGGCACTCAGCTGAAGCTCATCATGACCTTCCAAAACTACGGCCAGGCTCTGTTCAAACCCATGAAGTAAGTTGTTCTGCTTTTTGACACAGAATTCAGCACGGAACCCATTCTCTATAAGAAGAAGCGATGGCCGAGTGCCGTTTTGGCGTAAAACTCCAACCGTGCCGCTTGTTTTGCATCTCGCATCCTACTGAGTCTCCCCGTGTCACGTCCTCGTTCGCCTTTTTGGCGATATCAAATTGCTTTCATTTCAGCACAGCCTTGGTCGCCGATTGAAGGCTGCGACAGAGCCGAATGTTGAATGGGCATTTCACCTCGTGGGGCTTTCAGGTGACACCTCGCATTCTTTACCGGACGCGCTGGAGGTCCTTTGCCGTCAGGCGTCTCCTGTTGTGTCAACTCTAAGCTGATTTACCTGAGTGGTTTTTCTGTTTTGATAATCTCACACCATCTTGTCAGCTATGGGATTTTGTTGCACATATTTAGCTTTTATGAATTTATTTTAATGATGACTGTGTGATCCTTAAAGTCAGGCTAAAAGCGTGGGAATGAGAGCGTTGGTTTGAGATCCTCTTTGGTCTTTGGGTTAGAGTTTGATAATGAGGGATATATTAAAAATACAGATATCTACAGTGCCCAGAGGATAAACTCTAATGGTTTAAATAATCCACTGACTTATATAGTGCCAACAGCATGTCGGAATGTGCATATAGTCACTGATATATCTCAACATATACTCTGTAAATTGGAACATTTACAGAGAGGAATCCTGACGATTTGGACGATTACACAATTGTTCCTCCTTTAGCTCGGTGAGTGTTAAATATCAGATCAAGCGCTACGTTTTTGGCTCAGACTTTCATGTCCCTCTAAAGATGGCTTGCAAACACTTTTTTATATTCTGCCCTCAGCAGATCTAAATTTTAATTTTGGGCTTGTTCTTAACCCATAAATGGAGAACTATTTTTCCCGTCGTGAATATCTTGATCTGCACCTTAATAAATGAGCATCCAGATGCTTAAGATCAACAGATGGCTGGGTTGTCTGTTTGAGTGCTGAATAAGGTACAGACACACAACAAACAAAACCTCACCCACTAGTTTGTGGAACAGCAGATGAAGCCTTTAGTAGACAAATTGCCTGCTGACAGCTTGACCTTTTTTGGACGTTTGATTGATCATATCTGAATGAGAGCAAAGAAAGCCAAGTTTCCAGCTAAGACTTGCAGGTGAACTGATTTAAAAGTTCTGTATTTCAAACCTGTTGACATTAACAAGGGTGTCCATTGGCATCCAATGAAACATGTGAAAATGTCCAAGAACGCAATCAAAAAAACACCTTTAGATTTTGTTTCACTTGGCTTAAAATTACACAATTATACATTTGGCTTGGAAACTATTACAGAAATAAAGCCCTTGCCCTGCATATGTTGTCATTCTCTTTTCCTTAGGTAACACATATAATGGTTTTTGAAATAACTGCTAGGAGGGTTTAATGGAAAAGCCTACATTCCTTGCCTCATCACCACCTAATCCTATTTCAGTTCTGAATCAATGAACTACATACAGTACAACATATCATTAATGTCAGAGAGGTGAAGAGCACCAGAAGCGATGGTTTCCTTTGCCTTTTATCCTGAGATTACTCCTTCAAAACTTGTAATATACCTTGGATTAGGAACAAAAGTCTGCCCCATTCGCACATAAAATAAGATATTAAGTATATTCAATCACAACAGACTCATTCCAGTAAGGGAGGAGCAAGTGAAGAGAAAATATTTCCAAATCTGATAATAATTTGTGACGGTTCTTTAACTCAGATAGAAGTTTAACTTCATATATTTGTCTGCCAAAGTAGAACCAATTCTGTTCAGGTCTTGAAATGAGATAGGGAAGGCTGTCCTCTTAATTTTCCAAAAGAAAAAGGGGAAAAACACTGAAAAATATCTTTACGCCTTGAATCAGTTTTTGAAAAAGGACTGATTTTTGTTTCAGTAAGGCAACAAAACCACTGTTATCTGGTGCACAAGTTAACACGCCGTCAAAATTCTGCGTAGCTAAAGCTTCTGACAACTTTAATTTTTATTAAAATCTCCCCTAATGAGATTAATCTGTTACTCGGCATCGTTTAAAGAAGTGTGAACGCTGTCATCTAAACTTCGGGGCATTAGCAAGCAGACAGGGAAGCACGTCTTCTTGGAGCCTTTGTCTGCATTCAAATGAACTCTGGTGCAATCCAGTCGTAATATGAATGCAGCGCAGACATATAAACATACAATACTTGATTACATTCTTCCAAACATAGAAGCTGTTGCTTTGGTACAAGAACAGGAACAACAGTTTTCTGACACTATTTTGACTCTTGCATTACAAAAGTTGTATATCTTCTTTGTTAAAACAACATAAAAGTACATAAAAACCACTAATAAAAAGATGCATACAAATTACTTCAAAAATGTAAGACATAAGACTTTTAAGATATACTCAAGGCTCTGGAAAGTAGGGGTGTGTGTGTGTGTATATATATATATATTACTGGCAGGTGAAAACAAAGCAATTAGTCTTTTGGTAATGTGTCACAGAAACATCAGACCTTACATGCTGTTGCCTGACAACAAGATACCTTTGGTATCTTTCTTGTAAAGGATGGAATTTAACTTTTATTTGTAAAAATGAATTTTTTAAAGCAGTGACCTACAGACTGTAGAAGGTCCTACATTGTGAGTGTTGTAACATTTGTGTGGCTAATTAGAGAAGCAGTTTCATTGTACAGATGTTGAGTTTAGTCCTCATTCTGACAGGTCTTATTTTGTGTTTCGGGTGAAATGCAGACATCTAAATCTAGTTTTAAACGTCTACCGAACTTCTTCTTTCAGACTAAACTTAGCTTGATTTTAGCTTAGAAGTCTGTGGTCTGTTCAGATGTTGTTCAGACGTCTCAAAGACACCCTTGACTTTAACGAGTGAGTAAACCTCAGCCTGCAGCACTACTCTGTCAACAAACCGGAGAGCTTGGGAAAGTGCAAGTTGAGCACTAAGTTTCAGCTTTAGCTCGATAACGTGGCTAAGTAGGTCTGTGATTCTAACTCGCTGATCATTTTTGCACCAAAAACCTGCAAAACCGAAGAAAATAGTAACTAATTTTGGCAGTCCACCATATCCAGACTTGTTAATGCTCGTTTAGTTTGGAAATGATTAAGAAATGATCATTAGCCTGTTGGCTAATTTGTCAAAGTAAAACAGCCTGATCCTGCAAATTATTTTATTAATTCACATTTCTTTTTTTCCCATGCTGTCATATTTAGATTATAACACATCCCTAGAGAGGTGCTCTTTATCCCATAATCCCACATTGATTGGTGGATTTAAATGTCGCATTTCTGTTGTTATGGTGATTGTAAATTAATTGCGGGTTAATGGTCCTTTATGCCGGCTGTTGTCTAGCCCCTGCATGTCAGCGCGGAGAGTGGGGTTAAGCTTGCGGATGATAGGTAGGAGGGAGGGCGGAGAAGCTATTCGGAGACTTTGTAATTACGGCTTCAATCCCACCGCACTAAGTCAGGCCAGACGCAACAAGCCTGAAATCATCCTGACAGGCTGGGAGGAGCAGAGATGAGAAAGAGGTGAGAGGAGGAAAGAGATGAGGGAGAGGAGAGAGGCATCGGGGGGTGGGGGTGGGGGGGGGAGTCGGGAGAGGTTGGGAAAGACAGGGGGGTGAGGAGGAGGAGAGAGAGATTTGGGCAGAGAGTGTTGTACGTGCACACACAGAGGCAGAATCCACAGATTATCTCAGTGCACTGCCTCAGATGTTGCACCAAGGCGAATATGTGAAATGACATTTTCCAAGAAAAGCACGGGGCAGTGGTGTTGGATGTAAATCTGTTGTTTGACAGTTGTGCTTGTCAGAGCTTGTCTTTTTCTTTGATAATCCTAAAAAAAAACTTGCTGGAGCATTAGAATGTGCTTAACTTTAACAAAGTAGGGCAACCAATGTATGTTCTGGTTGCTCACGCTCGTTTAGACCAGTCTTTCCCACTACATGCATGTTGTTTTTTTTTTCATTTAATTTCTTTTTTTCTCATGCAGAGCACACACGTGCCAACTCTCACACACTTAACACCCGAAATCATCTTCTTGTTCCCAAATCTGCTGGTGTGTTTCCACGCGCTGCATCAAAGAGACAGAGGCTGGGAGATCAAAGACTTCTCCGCCTGTGCTACGCTCAGCTCCTCGCAGCTCGAATGCAAATGTGAGGCAGGCAATCAGGCCGCGCAGGCAGGCAGACAGACAGACAGGCAGGGAGACAGGCAGACAGACAGAGAGACTGGCAGGCAGACAGGCAGACAGG
>NC_051446.1:12302782-12321884 GCF_001649575.2 Kryptolebias marmoratus | reverse complement strand
GGCAGGCAGACAGGCAGAGAGGCATGCCATGTCTCGGATCAACCCTCCAACCATCCACATCTCTGGAAACCTCCACCCTCATCGTTTCTTTCTGTTTGGATACCGGCTCCTCCGTCTCTTTCTCATTCTCAGTCTTCTCCCCTCGTTTAGCCTCTTTCAGTATTGATCCAGCGTTTTATCTTTTTTTTTTTTATGCTTCAGAAACAAGTACGAGAATGATCAGACGGTCACTTTGAACAAGCTAAACACACCTCAGTGTGTATCCACCGCCTGCATCATAGAGCTCGTCCTGAAGCACCACTAAATGGCCTGAAGTGCCTGCTCACCACAGTGTGTCATAGATGAATCACGTCAGTTTTGCTCAATTCCTCCAGACGCTGAATAAATTTAGTCTTAAGAAGTCGGGTCTAGCGCAAACCTTGTTTTGTAAGATCTGCAGAGACTTACGGGCCTTGGAGGATTGCAGTGGCTTTAGAGGATAGATGTGAAAATCCCAGCTGATGCCCAGCCCCGCACTGCTTCAGTTCACGGATCAGAAGCATCATTTCACAACAGCTGCATTTAAGCCTGAATTGATGACTAAGCCCAATTATCTTCATCATCCTCCGCATCCTGTTGTCAGGACTGAAATAACCATGTGTTTCACCATTGCTATAATTTCTGCTTTTGTCCCACCGAGCGAACACGTCGGATTCTCATTTAGGGGAACAGGTGATGAGCATACGCGAGTCAGACGTGACATTTTTCTAGCAATATGTATTTTAACGCAGTGCCTGAAAGTGCAAAAATGTGTCGCTTTAGTACAAGTCGAGGAAGTGCAAACTAATCTCAGATGTCCCAGTATTTCATTTACCGTCAAATTTGGAAGCTGGAGCCTGATCCGACTGTCTAAAAAGATGTAGGAGCATTTGGATGTCCTCACCGAACACCTGGTTTTATCTGCAACACCAGGTAATGACAGCCTACTAAGCTGAAGTTTGCAAAAAAAAAATAAAAACACAGACAAAGAAGCTCGCCACCTAAAAATGTCCTCTTTCTGGAAAGTTTGAGTAGAAATGACGATTATTTTTAGAAGAGGCTGTGATGTTAATTCAGGTGATTGACTGAAGCGAGTGTAAATGTGTAAATGTGAAAATATGATGTGTGTTCTTGCTGATCCCTCTGGTGTGTTGTCACACTTTTATTTGCCTATATTCACAACCAACGGGACAAAGAAAATAGAATTTGCTTTAAGGAAAAAAAAGTACAATACAAAAACATGGGATCTTTTAAACAACAAAGCTTGAAACACATTTAATGATTTAAAAGTTACTATATTAGGAAATCGGGTACCACTTTACGATAAAGGTACCTTTTATAATGATTTATTAATGCTTTATAAATAAGTAACTCATTGGTTTGTGAACAATTTATAAAGCATTTATTAAAAAATTGCCAATCACTGTTCATACACTGAAGCAGAGTCATTATTTGGCAGGCTCAACTTCATTCACTCTTTGCTAGGTGCTCAGCCTACTTTTTAACAATTAAATAACTTCATTTGTTAAAACAAGCCAAACAAATGCTCATAGTTCTTACACGAAGGTAACTTACTGGCAAATGTCTGATATTTAAATTCTAAATTATTAGGAATAAACAGTGAGAATGCAGAGTATAGATAAATGCTGGGTCACTATTTGTCCATAAATGAGTCAGTAATATAGTTTTCATTTAAAGCACTCTAACTGCTTATTAATAGTTTAATAATTGATTACAGCTTTGTTATTAATGACATTATTAGTCATTTATAACGATACTCTTATTATAAAGGGGTAGAAATTGTTTTTATGTTGTTGCAAATCTTACCAAACTAAAATAAATATATACGTTTTTTGTTGCACTAGTGCTAGAAGTTGATACAGCAAAAATTAAAATAAGTTTTTAGAGCGTTCAACTTTATATGTTGTTGTTTTTTATTTAAATTCAAACAGAATTGTAAAAAAAACAAACAAAAAAACATTTGTTAGGAACCAATCTGCTGTTTTTCTTAATCGTTCCTTTAATTATTCACACAATGTGTAATTATTATGTGTATAATCTCCACGAGTCCAATGCTTCAAATAAAAAAAAAACAATGGGGGACACATTCGGCTGAAACAATAACTTTTGAATACATGTAAAAAAAAAAGTTATAAAGCGTTATAAGGACATTTGACATACAGTAAAAACGGCTCTGGTAGTTTTGCTCAGACGCTCATTTTTAACGCCGGAGTTTAGCAGCTTAATGGAGGCTGAAACAAACAATAGCTTCAAGTGGTTTGTTTTGCTCCGTGGGACCCTGAGTGTTGCTCCTGATGGCAGAGGTCTATATTCAGAGCGGATGTTGAGAGTCTGCACTGAGTTTTGTTGCTTGTTTTACAGCCGTCTGCTTCTAAACACTCAGACTGTCACCACTAAGTTGTCTGACGTTTCTCCTCGACAGATGCTTTTTGGTGATGCTCTGGTAAAACACGAGCGGGATGGAGTTTCATCCTCAGCTGCAGTTTTTTCTTACATATTACAGATGTGTGTGTGCGTGTGTTTTCCAGTAATGTGAGTTGTCAGAGTAGACACCTTTTAAAGGCCAAATGAGTGATTTCGCAAAGCTCCGGCTCCTGCTCGATCACTTTCACCGTGTCAGAGTCCGCTTCCGATGACATTTAGACAGAGACGGTTAATGTCACGCTGACTGATGAAGGCGTCTGCCTTCGAGCCGCAGGAGGTAAAGCTACCGGCTCACGGTATCCGGAGTCAACAAATGCATTTGTCCCGGTTTGAAACTGAATCTCAGCTCAGTTTAATGTTAGACATTCTGTGAAAATATATACAGCCCCAACGACTGGCCTAAATAGCTTAACTTTGAGTTCATATAATACACGGGTCGTGCCTTTTTGTTTCCAGTCTTCACTGTAAGATCAGCGAGAGGATTGAAAGTAGCCTTCCTTGAAAGATTTTAATGCCGCGGTGTACGCCAAGGTTTTAGAGAAAGACTATGTGTGATCTGTTAGTGCTCAGCATATGTGATGTCAATGACTCCCAGCTACTACCACACCAAATTTTAGCTCAACATCTGTAAAATTGAATGAGTTACAGTCATTTTTGTGTTTGCTAAGGTCGACTAGCTGTGGCGGCCATTTTGAATCAGACCGACTGCAAAGGCTAATCAGTACTAGATATACATTCGACCACTTTCTGAGGGTTTTGTTAAAATCCGTCCAGTGGTTTGTGAGATATTTTGCTAACAGATGGAGAAGATTAACTCAACAGTTAATGCCAAACTTTCAAACAAAGATGTTGCCCAATCTGTCAGCGCTCTGAGTATGTGTTGAGTATGACACTCAGCTACCACCACACCAAATTTTAGCTCAGCATCTGTAAAACCGACTGAATTACAGCCATGTTTGTGTTTGCTGAGGTCAGTTAACCATAGCGACCATCCTAAATCGGGCTGACTCCAAAAGTTAATCAGTTGTAGATGTAGATCCAATGATCACTTCCTCTGAGTTTCGTTAAAATCCATCCGCTGATTGGTGAGACATTTTGCTAACAGACAAACACATGGACACAGGCGATCATACGATTGCCTGCCTTTTAGTGGCAGTAGGGGTAATGCCACCTGATGTGCAACTTTGCACTGGTGTGAACTACAGACGCATGATTGTAGTATTTACAGGGAAATGAGTCGGAGAGCAGCACAAAGACCATCAGACAGACGAGGAGCCCAAATCATTGACGAAGGAGCTCATGGGACGGACTGATGATTGATGTAATGATGGCCCTCTGTTTCTTTCTGCTTCGGCTTAATTGTATCGCTTGTCAATCATTCGACTTTTGGCTCGGTGACAACGCAAATCAATCCGAGCGATTCTGCAAGAGATGCCTCCTCCACACACACACCCACACCCACACCCTCCCCCGCTCCTCGCCGCAGAATCCATATCGGTGCTGAGTCTGGGGCCGCGAGTAATTTTTGATTGACGCGTCGGGGAGCCGAGAGACGAGGGCCCCGTAATGTCACCTTGTTTCTGTCAATAACATATCGACAGGAGGCGCAAACAGCAGCCCGGAGGAAGCGTGTGCGTCAAACGCAAAATATTAGCGGGGAAGTTGGCTGCGCGGGTGAGTTTTGTGTGGCGCCATCGAGCCGCGTCGGCCGTAGGAGGTGGAAGGACTGGACACCATGAGATCACGTCTGGAATAATCACCTTCTGCAAAAAGCTCAGCAGTGACGAACGGAGAAAAGATCAGTTCAAGTGCTTATTACTCATTTCCTGGGGTTGTGAAACAAATTTAACCCACCCCTGGTGTTGAGCAAGATCACTTTTTTGCCTCTTATTATCACCCGCTGACTGTCTGTTAGCAAAATATCCCATGAACCACTGGATGGATTTGAATGAAATTCTCAGAAAGTAATCATTGGAGGTACATCTACAACTGATTCACTTTTAGAGTCGGACCATTTCAATATGGTCGCTACAACTAATCGACATTAACCAACAGAAAAGTGGTTATAACTTAGCCAAGTTTATAGATACTGAGCTAAAATTTAACGTGGTCGTAGCTGAGAGTCATTCCCAACACATGCTCTGAGCGTGACATCTCGTGATATTGCATGAGGCTGTGCGTAACGTTTTCAAGGTTTGATCAAAACAGCTACAGCATAAAGAAGACCTTTCAGTCTAAAACTGTGGCGTGAAATGCGGCAGGCGATATTTATTCCTTCAAAGGATGCTTGGGTTTGAAGTTGTCCACGTATTTATTTGGTTTTGCGCACCCGTTTGTCACTGCGGGCGCGTGATTCTGTCACACTGACGTTCACGGGGTCTGTTGAGCCCCGGCTCAGACTTCGAGTCGGGAAATAAAAGGGATGGAGTGCCTCAGGACAAGTCATTCAGAGTGCGCGTGATGAGTGAGGAAAAAAATTTAAAAAAATAAAAATGAAAGAGAGAAAGCACCACAGTAACCCTTCAACTGTTGGTCTGCTTAACAAGAAGGGATGCAAAACACATGTGTTGCCTGCACTGAACCGCGAGGGAAACTATTTAAAGACTATAACTTGAATAATTTGAAAAGTTTAAATAATAGCATTTATACCAGCTGCTATAACATTTGGAGGATTGGAGTTTTAAAATGGCGGAATCCACTTTTGTAGTTGGTCTTCTATTGTTTTTATTTTAGTTCATTTCGGCAGAAATGAAACAAAAAACTCCTGTTGGAAGTGACCCAGCTTGTGCTGGAAGTGCTACAGCTAGCTGTTGCTGCCGCTAATTGCGCCAGCAGGTAACCACAGAAGTCTTTGACGTACTGAATTGTTCGGTTCAGTTTTTTTTTTTTTTTTTATGCACAATTCACTTTGTTCTTGGCTGCGTTCAGACGAGCTGTTAGCTCGTGAGTCCTGTAGGACCAAAACTATGGGGCGCACATTTAGCTTCAAACACTGTTTAAAAATGTAGTGTTGATTTTCTGATGTCACTTTTTACAACATTTAGATTTAACATTTAACATTTAGATTTAACATTTAGCATTTAGATTTATATTTAGTATGTAGCTGTAACAATTACATGTAACTAGCTAAATGTTGTAAAAAGTGACATCAGAAAATCAACACTACATTTTTAAACAGTGTTTGAAGTTAAATGTGACAAAATTTAGGCATGAATTTTTAGCACAACCTCCTTTACAAACGGCGCCCCATACAAAACTGTTTCTATTATTAAAGGTAATAAATAAATAAATAAATAAATAAATAAATAAATCATACAGTAAGAAACAAAATCCGCACAAATTTTTTCTCATATTAGTAGTTAATGTGTCCTTAAATTAATATTTCATTGGCAAAATTGTGACGGCTGTGTTTGTTTACCTACAGAAACAGCTGAAGTGACGGAAAATAGGTCAATAGCATTTTGGAATCAAGAAGTCTGCCATTTTTGATTTATTGGAACGTATTTATGTGCAGACTTGTATGTGTTTGTAAAGTATGCAGATAAAAGTTTTCTGTGTATTTTGGGTGCGTACCTGCATTTCAGAATTTCAAAATATCTAGAAAACTACTGCTGTAAACTTTATTAAACTTCACCATTTAATATAGTTCAGGATAAACTTTTTTTATGCTTGATGTCATAGTTTGCAGTGAGTACCTTTAATTGTTCTTTTCCACTTTTTCATTTTACCACACTTTGAGTTGGACAGAATGTCTCTTTTAATCCGGCTTTGGACAGTGAATACAACCCAGCATGCTTGTGAGTTGTAATAGAAAATAAATCAGAATTTCTTGTAAAAACAGAAAACATTTTTGGGTTCTGTTCATTCCAGTTGTGGCTGAATAATTAATCTGAATTTACAGATTACCCCCCCCCCCCATGTTCTCATTGTTCTCATTGTTATTATTGTGCTCCGTGCAGCTTCCATTTAAGCAGAAACGACAGAATGTGTGTCGAGGTGCTTGGTTTAAAGAACAAGAAAGATTTTTTAAACGCCACCAGCAGATTAACCCTACAGTGGCCTTCAGGTCAAACTGACCCAAAGTTACGAGAACTTCTTTACCTCTCTCTAGCTCTCTCTGTTTTGAGGGCTTCAGGAGGGTTAAGTGCAACACACACACACTCTCTAGCCGTCATATGTACCGAAGGCAGAGTTTGAAGTAGCCGAACACATTTCCCTGAGCACATTCGATCAAGCGGAGCCCCCAGGCTTAGTAATGTGACCCCCCCCCCTCTCAACCAGCTTCCCTGCAGAGACCGTGACACGCCGTCGCCCGCTGATGTGCCGGGAGCACGCAGATCACTGCACTTCTTCTGTTAGCTCGGCTGTCGTCACGTGCGGACAGATGGAGGGAAACCGAGACACCCGGACCGATCGAATGACCTGGACGACACCCGACGCTGTATATTTAACTGCGTTTAATCATCCAGCTAATCGGCCGTGAATAATTTATGAAACTATCTGGGGCGCCGGTATAGAACCGAGTGGCATATCGTTGGAATAAATGAGACAAAACAAACAAATCGAGTTTAAAATCGTTCATAAATGCGCTGCGAAGTCTCAAACCTGCTCTTTTGTGTCGAATACTTTTGGTAGAAAGAGGCACAAATGAATAAATCAATAGTGAACAAGGTAGTGCCACGGGGCAGCGCACTTAGTAAATCATTGCTCAAACATTAAAATTCCTTGAAATGGCTTGGAGACAGTGTTTTTAACAGCGCGTTCCCTGTAATGCTTACATTTCATGTACACATCCTGTCACGTAAATCATCTTTAAAAAAAAACAAACACACTTGCTTCAAGGAAGATGACTGATAAGGGCTACAAACATGAACGCTACTTCCAGGACTTTGGTTTAAAAGTTGTAAACAGTAAAAAAAATGGACTGGTAAAGAGACAGTTCAGGTCCTTTGAAGTGAAGCTTTGTGGAAACGTGATGTGATTAGGGTTTAACTCTGACCACACTGACGGGCTAATGGCTTGTCAGTCTGTAGTTTACACTTTGCAATCCTTTCAGAATAAACTACAATGACAGAAATTCATTAATTCAGACTAGCCATTAGCTCATCAATCCAGTAAGAATAAAAGGCCAAGAAATAATTGGAAGAACGTATATCACCCGCCACTTTTCAGGTCATTGTTTTAGACGAAGACCATCTTTTGTTGAGAAATCATCCTGAAAGTAACAGTGCACGTCTCGGTTTTATCAGAATTAACCGGTTTGTCAAACAATAAGCAGTCCAGCAACAGACAGACACTAGGAGGCAGTTTAGCAAAAGGTAAGTGATTTATTTACAGGGTGGTGGATATTTGCAGGCTGAGGCAGGTGAGTGATCAGGTGGATAGCTTTCCGGATTGGTTGGAGGCAGACAGGCAGCAGCATGGAAACGGGTCAGGTGAGTGGCTCTCCTTCTGGATTTCCAGGCGGGCAGAAGAAGATCGTCCAGGACAACTCGAGGTTATGGTTCTGAACACAGGAAAACAAACAGGTAAGTAAAACTCAGGCAAGATTATGAATGACACTCAACTACTGCCACATTAACTTTAGCTCAATATTTGTAAAACTGACTGCATTATAGCCAATTTTGCCTTTTGTAAGGCAAGTTGGCTGTGGCGGACATTTTGAATAGAGCTGGCTCCAAAAGTTAATCAGTTGTAGACGTACATCCAGTCATTCTTTCCCAAAAGTTTTATTAAAATCAACGCTCTGGTTCAGGGGATAGTGTGCCAACAGACAGACGGACTTGACTCCAAACAGTTAATGGCAACAATTTTAAACAAAGATCTTTTTGCACTCAGAATATGTTTTGGGAATCAATCTCAGCTACTACCACGCCGACTTTTAAGCCCAATAGTGTAAAGCTAACTGAGTTATAGCCATTTTTGTCTTTTTAAAGCTGATTTAAATGCTGCGACCATCTTGAACTGGGTTGATTCCAAACGGTAATCAGCTGTTTGTTATGCATCCAGTGAGGTTCAATAAAATCCGTGCAGTGCTACCAACAGACACACACATAGACACCTTTCGATGGTGGGTGACATTTAAACAACATTTCTCCAGCCTGAGGCCATCGACAACAGGTAAGATATTTATTCTGTAAAATCCTGTTTCACAGAACTGTAAAAAGGACTGAACTGGCCCTTTAACCAAGCAGATGCAGTTGTAATTAAAGCTGAAAGATAAACCGGGCCGTTCTGATAATGATCTTATAATACAGGCCAGGCGTTGTTCTGGGCACTAATGTAATGGACAATAAGCAGAGCTGACTTATGTTTCACTGCTCTGCAGAGAATGGCTCCATGAGCTCACAGGAACAGAAGCTTATGCAACTAATCTATGGTCTGGTGGGGATGTGGGAAGCTGCCCAGATCCCACTGTAATAATCTGTTAATGTACCGCTGGCGCTCCGCCATCTACAGTAATCAGCCGTCGTGATTTATGGAGATATTAGTGAGCTGCCGGTGTTTTCCTCCGTAATGTATTCCAGCGCAGAGTGACACTTTTAATTAGAGCGGCCGATTAGCATAATCGTTACGTTTGACTCGTCGGGTAGGCGCTCGCTCTGACGTCAACCTAAAACTGAACATCAACTTCTTATCGCCCGCCGCCAAACACGAACAAGTGATGTTGCGGTTTTTTTTTCTTTTCTGCGCCTGTCTGTTAGCAAAATATTTCACGAACCAGTGGATAGATTTTAATGGCGCTCTCGGAAATGAACCATTGGTATATGTCTGCAACTGACTAGGTTTTGGAGTTGACGCCGTTCAAGATGGCCGCCAAAGCTGAGCAATCTTAGCAGACATAAAAATGACTAGAAGTCAGTCAGTTTTACGACATTCGGCTATAATTTGGTGTGTTAGTAGCCGAGCGTCATTTCCAACTTATACTCTGAGAGCTAATTGTTCGACTGAGATCTTGAAAAACTGCTATTAACTCTTGATGTCATCTCTGTTTGTCTGTTAGCAAAATATCTCATAAACCACTGGATAGATTTTAATGAAGCTTGCAGAAACTAATAATTGGGTGTACATCCACAACCTATTAACTTTTGAAGTCTAATCAATTCAAGATATTCAATTCAATTCAGCTAATCGACTTTAGCAAACACAAAACTGGCTTTAACTTAGTCAGATTTAAAGATATTTTGCTAAGATTTGGTGTGGTAGTAGCTGACAACTATCTGCAACACATACTTAGAGCACAACACATTGCATGTCATTTTTGCTTAAAACTTTGCCACTAACTGTTGGCATCAACCATGTGTGTCTGTTAACAAAATATCTCGTGAACCGCTGGACAAATTTTCATGAAACTCTCAGAAAGTAATCACTGGATGAACATCTACAACTGATTAACTTTTGGAGTCAACCGCATTCAAGATGGCCACCAGAACTAGCCAATATAAGCAAACACAAAAATGGCTATAATTCAGTCAGTTTTATAGAGGTTAAGCTAAAATCCGACGTGGTACTAGCTGAGAGTTTTTCACAGCACATACTCTGAGCCCTAACAGATTGCCTGAGGTCTCGCAATGTTGCTTGAGATCGTGCATCAGGTTGTTTACAAGGTTTGACCAAAACTGCAATAATCTTGTTCCTTCTCATCATAACATAGGGGTGATATGCATTCTTTTAAGGAATGCTAGGCCTTTAATTTTTAAAGTTAAATGTGTGTGTGTCAGAGAGTTACTCCATTTTCTCGTAAAGTTTGAACATGCGGCGTTCCTGCTGTCACAACTGTGGCTGGGTAGGAGACAGAGGAGAGACGAGAGTGCTCGTATTCCTTATGCTTTCGGTGCTGACTTCTGTAGCTCCACGCCGATACGACTTGACCGTCACTCCACAGTCGCAGTGAATTCCACGCAGCTCTTGTCTGTGCCCCGCAGGAGCCGGAATGTCCTAACGATAGCCATCAGTCAGCCTCACCCCCACCCTCCTTCAGGTAAACGTTATCAGCCCTGACGTTGTGCTGAAGGAATGATAACACAGTTCTGCAGCCAGCAGAAATGACAAGCCAACTTCCAATCTGCATATCAAAGCCTCAGCCAAATTCCTCTGCCATCTGTGTGCACGGATCTGTGCCCACACACACACACACACACACACACAAACACACATGCACGCATTTTAATGTGTCTCACTGCAGTCTCGGTGGCAAGTTGTTCATGGTCTGTTACGATCACAGTTCATCCCTGACAAACTCATTGTTTCTTGGAAATTATAAGAAGAAGCTTAATTAGTCGCTCGTAAACGTTGGCGAGTGCCCGATCCAGCCCCGTGTTTCGGTGGGAGTGCGGGCTCTGAAACCACCTGCCATCTTGTCTCTTCGCCTTGAAGGAGCTGTCACTCACAGGCTGGCTCCACCCGGAGGCAGAGAGAGGACGTGGACTTTGGCCCAACCCGGCCCGAGCCCGGGCCCCTCCTAGGCAGCGTCCACGTGCTGAAAGCAGAGGCGCAGACGGGGGGCGGGGTTCATAAGTGGAAAGGAGCTTTTAATGTCACCCCCAGAGTTGCTTCATGTGTCCCGAGTGCTCGGACTGCAAAAAAGTGGAAAGATTGAAACATATTTAAGTGTGGGGCTAAGAAACTGTATTTTATATCATTGTGTACATCCGATTCATGCAAAGCAGGATGGGTAAACACAACTTGGTATGAGTCATTACAAACACATTTACATGACAAAGTTTTCAATTGAGCCAAAAAAATAATAATTCACAGACTTGTAGTCTATAGCTGTATTTTCCACTCTGACGTGTGTGTGTGTGTGTGTGTGTTGTCCAGTGTTATGTTATGTGCATCTTATTATTACCACCAAACTCTTTTACATAGCAGCTTCAGAAAAGCCTGGCAGCACATCCAGGTTAGTTTGACCTCAATTTGATTGAAGACAAACAACAAAGCTTCCCAGAAACTGGAGTTGAGAGCTTTATTTCTTCGAAGTAAAACCATTGAAATCAAACAAAGCCTGCAAGGTCTGAACAGAACATGAGCAAACACTAACAAATGATCTTAGCCCTCAACCACACCTCGAACCCAAAAATGAGGTTCCACCGTATTTAGGCCGAGCTTTGGGCCCCTTCAGGACTTCTAGTCCCGACAAGGTAGGTGAATATTCCAGAAACGGTCCTAAAGAGGAACCAAAAATCAAGTACACACACACACACATGCAAATGTATTTTGATTAACCACATTATATTTTCATAAAACACAAAAAGTCAGAAAATAAAACTTAGTTAAATCTGAAAATGTGGCAACCTTTTAAAAAACAGTTATTTGTTGTCTTTTAGTTTAGTTTATTTTTTGTAAAATTGGATTTTAAAAGTATTTTTTTTATATATTTCTTTGTCTTTTAGTTTGCATAAAAGTTTTTTTCTCGTTCTATGGAAGCACACTGATGCCACACCAGCTAAAACAAAATAGAACATGATCACCTTTTATTAAAAAAACAAACAACCATTTAGTTTGTTTTTTTCACGTTACAACTAAATGTCTTCATGTTATTGCGAAATGAAAGTACAGTTGTGATAGTGGGATTTTTCCATATAATGAGAAAATGTTGCAAAATTGCAGCAACAATTTGTTATAATGTGACTCATATTTTGTAAAAAAAAAAAAAAACATACAAACATATTGTTAAAATGTAAAAAAAAAAAAAAAAGTAGTTTAAACAATAAGCTTTTTACAACATTTTAAAACATGATGTGGTTCTAGTTTATGTTACCACAGGGGCAGCAACAGGCTTCTGTACATTTCTGAAAATTTTCTTTTTTTTTGTAATTGTTTTTTTTTTTTGCAGCTTTTGTATTTTTTGAAACTCATGTTTATTGAAAGTGTGTTTTGTGTAGTTTTATTGTGTTTTGCGCCTCTAGACTATTATAGTTTAGTCAGATTATTAACTGAGGAAAACAAATGCACCTTGGTTAAGAAGTTAAACAGTGTTACTCAGAATGTGCAGACATTTTTTATTTTTGCCACGGAGTTTGCTGTGTTTTATTGCAGTTATTCATCACTTGTTGGTGTGTTTGAGCTTCACTTTGATTTGTGCCACAGCTTCAGCTTTCTCCTATGATTCTTGTATCATATTTTTTTTCTCTTCAGTAGCCATTAACGCTCCCCGTCTCTTCCCATTGTCTCTTTTCTGAGCCGTAGTTAGTGTCAGGGCTAACACCTGAAGGGGATCATTAGGTTGTAATGAAACTGGAGGTAAAATACCAGGTTCGCCCGTTGATCTCCGACATTCCTGATTGTCAGGTTTAATTATAGCACAGAAAGGTCTTCGGCCGCTTTTTCCTCTTTCGCTTTTTAAAACGTTTCATTTATCCTTTTCCGACCCGACCTCCGTCTTCCTGTCTTCCCTTGGTGGAACTGTCTCCTCAACCCCTTTGAAAAGCCCACCCGGTCAGGAAGGAGGCGTTCAGGAGCCTGGTGTTGTGAAGACATGCTAGGATGATGATGAGGGTCAAAGAGTGTTAGGAGGTCGTGTGGCCCACATCTCCCAGCGCCTTGCCTATGGAATAAATGCAGATTAAACATCTGCTCCGCACTGCTGCACACAGACGCCTGATTAAAAGCTTCTATGATTCAGTATATGCATAAGTATGGTGGACATCTGTATTCACATGCCTTTTTTTTTAAGGAAAAGGAGTCAAAATAAGCTCCATCCTCAGAACCATCCATAGACCGCATGTCCTGTTCCAAAGGAAGTAGTAGGAACCAGATACTTAATAATTCCTACTCTTATTTAACTCATCATATCATAATAAGCAACTATTCATTATTAGTGTATAGTACAACCCAATGTGCTTCCTAAATGTCAATGTTTTGTTCAGTTTTCTTTGCCTGATTGTTATTTTGTGTTGAAGCATAAACAAGCTGACTTTCTACAAAGCACATTTTATTCCTATTGTTTTTATTTACTCCAGTTAAGGACATTAACATTAATCTTAAGTTGTTATGCACAGCTTTTTAGACACTAGTGAACCCCTGCCCATCTCTACTTCAGCCTCTCTAAAATGCTCCTTTCCCGAGTCTTTAACCATTTTAACCATTGTTTTGATTTTAAAATGTTCCTCCAGATGTCTCTTATTTGTAGCATTTGCTTTCCCAATCTTATTTTAGATGTGTTGCCGCCATAAAATTCAAAATGACCGTATTTCTTCAAGCAGAAATGGTACAATTCCCTAGCCCAACCATTTGATAAGTTTAATACCTTCCATTGTGAACGAAACACGGGTTCATGAGATTTGCAGAGCCCCTAGATTCTGTTTTTATTTACATTTTACACAACGTCCCAACTTCGTCGGAGTCGAGAGGGGTGGGGTGTTGTCGTAAAGCTGCTAAACAATGAGCTGAAAACGCTCCGGATTCATCTGCACGAACTGCAGTCTTATTGTGACGGTTCCAAACTTGCTCCGTTTCTTGATGGAGAGATTAGGACGCCGCTTCATAATTACATGCTCATTATTTGTACTGGCGCGTCGGTCGGTCGATCGGCGCTGGCTGTCTCATTCGGGCTAAAAGAGGAAGAGAAATGACAGAGAGATTACTTGGATGTTGGGCATGCGTTGGCCCTTCACCATCTCCCCCCTACACCACCACCACCACCATCCTGCAGATTATTAATGTCAGTGGGGTTTGGATAAAGAAAGGATAAAGAAAAGACCATATGGTTTGGCTCACCAGCGGATTATGATTTGTTGTTGTTTGAAAGAGTAAAAAAAAAAAAAAAGAGAGGGTAGAAAAAGAAAAAATGACTTCAGCATTGTTAGACCCTACGAGGAGAAAGCCGCTTGGCAAAATGGCACGGATTAGTCTGGTGCCATAGAGTGCGCTTCCCCGACCAGCTGTGATGCTGTGTGCTCAGTCAGCTGGACGCAGGGCGGAGTGGGGTGGAGGGGTGGAGGGGGCTGCGTTTATCGTGTTTGCACAGCTCAGATATGAGCTCTGGGGTCTCGACTTCAGGACCAGCAGGACTCACCCTCCGAGGCAGCCTAAAAAAGCCCAACGTCTTGCCCCTTTCTTGTTCCACGTCGTCATCCCCCCCCCCCCCTTTACAAACATCTCGAGCACTGAAACGCACCACGTTCGCCTCCCCGAAACGCCCCATCTTGCTAAACACAGAGAACTCTTAATTTATTAGAAGCTTTCTAGTCTGTCGAGCCACATAAGGAAACATTAAAAGCAGTTTGTTTGAGCTCTCAGCCAATATTGTCTGCTTTATTCGGTGATGCAGTAATGGAAAGGTTCAGCAGATTGAAGAAAATCCCGCATATTGAATATGCTAATGTACACATCCTCCCTATGAATTTTCATTATCATTGGAATTAAACGCGCACGCACCCGTCGGGACGTGCACGTCATTAGTTACTGTTGCTAACTCCGTTTCACTCCCAGTTTTTATTTATCTGGAGGCAGACGAGAAATTGGCCCGTTGCGCGAAGCTTCCCTGCCCGGTTTTCTCGTTGGAAGTGATGCGACGGCCCAGATGGAACCGAGCGGCGTTTTTTTTTTCTTTGCGAGTCTTTGCCGCCAGCTGGACGCTGCTCCTTCTTCTCCCTTTGCTTGGCTCAAGTTGGCATATTTTCTGTTTGCGGCGCTGAGACGAAAATGTAAACATTTACGCTGTGAAGGATCTGTGTTTCTGTGTTTGCTGAGAGGATTCGGTCAAGTCTGTCTCGAAGCTTATTGGAGGTCCATGTGTTCAGTTTGTGAGCTCTGTACCTCTGCCTCCTGTTCACACCTTTTATTAGGAGATTTCTTGACTATTTGGAAGACAAAAAAGGCCAGGGTGGCTTTAAAGGTTCAGCCAAACCATACATGAGTGTCTAGGATTTGAATTTTTGCACTTCGTAAGATTGCCTCAATAACGAGTTGATTTATGGATCTTTAGAAATTCAGCTACCGGGACAGGTCTGAGTCCAAAATAGTTCCATAAGGGAACACAAAAAGTCTTTTTCTGAACAAGGTAGAGGGATAGGTCTTTGCCTTGAACCGTGGAGTCCAAGTTTCTTAGAGTCTCGGTCATGTGGGATGGAGCAGGAGGGACCTCTCCGGTCTGTTGAGGCGAGGAAGAAGCTGAACCCACCTGGTCCACCAGCGGTCATGACGTATGGATCGTGACCAAAAGAACAAGATCTTGGATGCAGGCGACTGAACTGAGCTTCCTCCATAGGGCGGTCGGGCTCGGCCTCAGAGATAAGGTGAGGAGTTCCATCATCCGCTGCTCCTCCTTATCGAACAGAGTCAGCGGAGGTGGATCAGGTATGTGATTAGAATACCTCCTGGGTAAGGAGGATTTTCAGGCATGTCCCACTTGGAGGAGATGCTGTGGCAGACCCAGAACTGTGTCCTCTCTGGCCTGGGAACACCTTGTAGTTCCCAAAGAGGAGCTTTGGGTCATCAGGGAGAGGGACGTCTGGGTTTCCCTCCCTGACCTGTTGCCTCAGTGACCCAACAGAAAATGGATTGCTCTAACTTATTATACTCTGTCATGTTGTATTGTACCACAGGATGTTGTGTCATTTTGTATAAATGTGCAACCCTGATTGATTTGGACCCAAGAGTGCAGGCAGCAAGTGACACACAGGCAGGTTTAAATCCAAAAATGTTGTTTTGTTTTTATAAAAATGCAACCTAAAACTCGGCGTGACAACAGAAATCCCAGGACTGAACAAACTTACGTGTTGGGACGTGACAGCAAACTGGTGGGACTGAGTATAAGTACTCGCAGGAGTGATTACAGAATGAGAAACAGCTGAGCTCATGATCAAAGAGGGGCAGCGGCGAGAAACGGAGCGAGTAAGATCGTTGTTGTGAGATGTGGTGTTCGCGATTCTTTGTTGCCCCTTCAGCATTTCTATCTTCATTATCACCTGCTGCCACGAAAGGTGGGATATCATGTAATCTACTGTGTTTGTCTGTCTGTTAGCAAAATATCTCGTGAGCCACTGGATGGATTTCAGTGAAACTCTAAGAAAGTAATCGCTGGATGTACGTCTACAGCTAATTAGCTTTTGAAGTCACCATAATTCAAGATGGCCGCCACAGCTAAATGAACTTCGCCAAAACAAAAGTGGCTGTAACTCTAGGAATTTTACAGATAATGAGCTCAAATTTGGTGTGGCAGTGGCCGAGACTCTTCTACATCACATACTAGGAGTGCGAACAGATGGACCAACATCTTTACCTAAAACTTCAGCCCTTAAGGCGGCTGCCTTCAATAAATTTTGCTTTCTTTTAGTATTTATTTGCAATAAACTTTAACAACTTTAGTAACTCCTGTAGGATTTGGTGAAGTCATTTTGAAATGAAGTTACCATTTTAAAGCACACATGATTAGTTATTTATCTGTTTTCTGTAAGTATAATGAATGGTTACAGCTCAGTGTCTTTTAAGCCTTTTATTTCGTTTTCCACCTCTTCTTTTCACCCTGTTTGGGCTGTTTCCTGATTTTTTTTTTTCTCAGTCCCCTTTCCCTCCCTGTCACTTCTTCTAACCATCACCTAGTTTTCTTCCAGCCACACCCATCAGTCTGAGGCGTGGTGGAAGTGAAGGCCTCTCCACCAGTTCTTGTCCTCGACCAGCACCTTTGTCCTTTAGTTTTCCTCACGATACTGTTTGAACGATTCGGCTGCGAGAACAAGGCTGCACTTTTTGCTTTTTGTCTTCCCTCCTCCCCTCAGTAGGAGTCTTGCCTTTGGTGGCTCTCGCAGCTGTGGAAAATTTAAATCTGCCTTTTATTGTTTTTTCCTTTTCTTTTTTCCTCTCACAAAACGAGTTCCCTTTTTTCTCAGAACGCCTCCTATAAATGCTTAACAAGGTCAGTTTTGCATTGCTCCTTCCGTTGGAGCGGTTTCCTCCTCTGTTTGTTGGGGTTATAAAAGAGCTACAAAGAAAAATAGGTTTGCCTCCTTTTCAGGTCAGATTACAGGCGATAAATTTGAATTTTTCTAAAATCATGGCCGCGTCTTTTCTTGTATATTTCATAGTTACACCACCAGGAGAACCTTCTTATTCCATTTGAGCTGAAATGTTTAGTTATTACTTGCCGCCGAAAGGCGAAAGTGAGTGATCAAGTTTTGTTTGGTCTCTGTGTGAGTTTGTGTCCGCGTGTCAGTCTGTTGGCAAAATATTTCATGAACCACCGGACAAATTTCAGTGAAACTTGCTAAAAGTAGTCATTGAAAATACATCAACAACTGATTACCATTTGGAGTGGACCAGATTCAAGATGGCCGTCACAGCTAACTCACCTTAAAATCACAAGACTGGCTTTAACTCTGTCAAATTCACAAACATTGACCTAAATTTGGGTGTGGTAGTAGCTGAGACTGATCCCTAACATATATTTGGAGCACTCATAGTTTGTGCAACATCTTTGTTTAGTTTTGCCAAAAACTATTTGGGGTCAACGCTGTCTGTCTGTTAGCAAAATATCTCATGAGCCACTAAACTGATTTTAATGAATTCTTCAGGTAATAATCATTGGATATACCTCTACAAATGATTAACTTTTGGAGTCAACACAGTTCAAGATGGCCGTCACAGCTACCTCATCTCAAAAAACACAAAAATGCCCACAGTTCAGTCAATTTGACCAATACTGAGTTAAAATTTGGAGTGGTAGTAGCTGAGAGTCATTCACAACACATACTCAGAGCGTGAAATTACACATTATGTGATTTTCAGGGTTTGACCAAAACAGCCGCAGCTCGTCATTTCTCATCAGAAAACGATCCTTAAAACTCTTGGCTTGAAGGGTGGCATTCCTTCAGAATATTCTAGGCCTTGACTGTAATCACACCTGTCTCCATCCTTGTTTTTGTTTTCATTTCTGTCTGCATATTTTGTGCAGCTATCGCCCTCCATTGCTCCTGTCACGAAGCCCCACAGCTCCGGGCTTTTTCCTCTATGCATTTATTATGTATTTATAGGCACCGAGCACCGGTTTCTCTCCACTTATCAGCGGCCACGACGTACCCCACCCACCAATTTAGCCGACGCAGCCTGGAGTTTTCAGGACACCACAGACCCTACAGCTCCGAGGCACTCCGAGTCTCTCATCCGTCACAAAACTCTTCCCCCCAGATCTCTAGATTTGGGGCCTTGTTGATTTATATTTTTCCCCACCGTGCAATTTTTAGAACTTCCTTTGACCGTCCCTGCTTGCAAACCTACATCTTTTTTTTAAATTTTTTACTTTCTTCCTGCCTCTGTAGTCGTTCTGTCTTACAGAGCTCCGAGACTTCATGTCCCCCCGCTGCTCCTGTTCCGAAGAAGAACTCCAAAAAAGATCTTCTTTCCCGTCAACGTGCGCGTTGCTGTAGCTCCGACAGCGAGCGCCGTGATCTGCAGAGATCCGCAAAGCGATAAATCAGACGTTTTGGGGATTTTTATTTGTTTTGTTTTTCCTGTCGCCCAACTTTACACAACCCTTGTTTGCTTCCGCCTGTCAGAGCTGAGGAAACACCGTGGCGCACAAGTTAAAACGTGTCAGGATGTCACGCCACCACCCTCCCAGCCAGCCGGCAAACAGTGTAATTAGACTAATTGTCTCAGCAATAAATTTCAATTCAGACATGGAAGAATTTGAAGGTGGGAG
>NC_051446.1:12282357-12302514 GCF_001649575.2 Kryptolebias marmoratus | reverse complement strand
CACAGTATGACTTGGAAATAGGAAGACGCTGCGAGGGAGGGGGGAGTGGGGGAGGACAGGATGAATTGTTCGTTTTTGCATGTCTGATTTAGCTCCGCTCGTCGTGGCTGTCAGTCATTCATTTTGGAAGAGGCACCACCAGGTGAGGGCGGAGGCAACAGTAACAAAAAAATAAATAAGAATAAAAAGTCCTCCGTGTCAGCCTAAAGGCCTCGATGCAAAATTGAATCATGGAATAGGACTCGTTCGATGGACAATGTGTAGGAATGCTGTAAAATAAAAAATAAAAGCACAGTCTAGCGCTGAAAACAAGAGCAGAACTCTGCAATCCATAGCTATGCTGCAAACCAAAGTATAATTTCAATAATTAATAATAATTAATAAACCTTTGGAATCTTTGACCAAACAAGATACTCCTTTATTCTTAGCTAAGCTAAACTAGGCTAACTCATGTGGTGGCTTGTAAAGTGGCATCAATTTTATATATATTTTTTTAATAAAGACAACAAAGAAAGTTACAACTGAGCTAACAAATGCTTTTTTCAATCATACTTTTACGCTCTGAACTTGTCGTGACGATGCTTCCGTGTCTGAAACCGTTTAAAAACCAGTCATACATATTTACACTCCTAACAAATCTCAGCTCCTGCGACCACTAGCATCTGAGATGTTTTGTTCTTTCTTTGTTTCAAGTCCAAAGCCACAGGAAATGAGGAAAATCCATTAGCTGGATGGTTTCACCCCCCCCCCTTCCCCCTCCTCTTCCTTTATAGCCCAATGGATGCACAGTCTTGCCCCCATGGGCCTGCATGACAAGGGCAAAGGAAATGGCCAAGCATTAATGGCAGCTTTGATTACTCTCCTGTCACTAATGTAGCCAACATGAAAGACAAGAAGAGCTGAAGGATGACTTCAGCCCCAATCAGAAGCAATCTGAGGGCATCTACATGTAGCCGGGACGCATTTACAGAGCCATTTGGAGCAATGACAGAGAGGCACAATATTATCGCGCTCACGCTCCACCTTGTGTGCATTTCAGTAATGATTGAACAGGTTTGTGCCGGGGGAGGGATCCGTGTTTTGTTCACTCTTATCTTTCGCCTCCTCCAGGCTTTGAGCTTCGGACGACTGCCACTCTTCGCTGAAATGTTGCCCGCTGCTGTTTGTGCTGCACAGATCTGCGGTGTGGCGCTAATGCACAGGGTGTGGCAGCTTGTCGTACAGCGAAATGGACATAATACCTGAGTAAATAGTGCGTGATTTTGTAAGTGTTTCCACTGTTGTGCAAACGGCACAGCTGGGATCATATTGAATGTGGAAGTCAACATGTGAGTCAACGTGAGAGTTTACTGCTTTACTTAGTTTCGTTTCGAAACAAAATATAAGTTTCCAGAATCGTATGCATTTGAAATGAGGGTTCCTCTCTTTTAAGCTTCCTGTCGCTGCCGTAGTTTTATCAGCTCGGTAAACGTGGCGCTTTGATCTCCCTGATTTTCCTCCCTCTGACCTCAGCTGATGAAATTAGCTCAGCCTTCACAGAGATCCTGGCGCCTTGAAATGTTTGGATAACCAAATTTACATTTTTCCATATGCATTTCCTCCAGAGGTGTGCTATCGGTGTTTTTTTTATCCGGTAAAAACGCAGCTGAAGTGCCCGACCGTGGTTGGTATTACCTGCACAGGAAAAGAATAGTAAAAACTACACTGCAGAGGAAAACTGTGGCTTCTTTTCAATAAAAATGGCACTGTTTGAGTTTAAATTAGGCCTGCATGATATTAGAAAATTGTGTGATTGCGATGGTATTGTTAAATATTGCGATGGACGATATGAATTGGGATAAACCCACATTTTTCTCACTTACCTTTCTTTTGCATTATTCATTGCAACACTCACAACTCTTTTCATGTGCTTCAGCATCTCAGCCAGTATCAGCTGAAAATACAGGAATGTACCAAGAAAAAGATGTCTCGCCCTTCCAGCTATGCCTTGAAGAGTATGAGCTTTGCATGTTGAATAACGGCTTGTTTATCTACCTGTTGTTTTTACCTTTAAACCTAATTCAAGCTGGCTGCCACAGCTAATCAACCCAAAAATGCCTAAAATTCAGTCTGTTTTACAGAAAATTAAAAAAAAATGCAATGTAGTAGCTGAAAGTTACACCCAGCACATACTTTGAGTATTAACAGGTGCTGCTAGGCTCATTTCCAGTTTCACTGTATTTAGTCTGAGGCTCAAAACCAGTGAGATTCCATCAGACTGGCCAAATATATTGTTGGCCTGACGCTTGGAAGTTAACCGCTTATAATTTAATAGCAGTCCTTTGAGACAGGAATGGATGATCCAGTGATAAGTTTTCAATATATTGTGCAGCCCTCAATTCAGCTGCTTTACTTTGTCCATTTGGAACAGAACTGCACATTTTGTGAGATATTTCTATTAAAGTTGGCCCATCACGTCGTCCGCGAATTACGGCTGTAATTTAGAAGAACTTGCTGTCCCGTCTAATTGAGACGGTGCCGTCATCTGCCTGCATTATTGATGCTCGCGAAATACCTTCTCGGCGCGCGCAGCTGATGAATGAAAACCCGAGAGCAAACCGCAAAGCTCTGTGTGAAATTACGGCAAGGCAGCACTTTGTAGGGAAGACGGTGAACTCAGCAAAGATGCCTGAACCTGCTGTGAGGAGAACTGTCCTCTTTTGCTATCAAGTCTAATTTTTAATAGGTAATTTAGGGCCGGTAATCCATTCTATTTCTCCCGTTGAAGAAATACAAACAACTACAGGAGCGATTCTTTTGGGCCTATACCTAAATTTTTATCATTTAAGCATGAGGTTGCTTAACGCACATGTAGTGAAGCCCGTTCTTTTGGCTCTATAGGTTCCATCAATGCATTTTGAATGCCTGCATGTGCTTTATTACAGAGTTAATAACATGAGACAGGTCCTAAGTGTGGTGTGAACCAATAAGGCGCATTGTGTTGATATGATTTGCTTCAGTGCGAGTCGCTCTGCTCTGTTCCGATGCCGATCGGCCACATCCAGCTGTTTTTACATCATCGGCCTGGCCTCTGCCTCTCTCCTGGGGATGCACACGCTCCTCATTTGCATCCCTTTTGAGGATGAAGATGTTTTTGTGTGTGTGTGTGTGTGTTGACGACGGCAGGTAGCCCGTGTGCGAGTGTATGGACTCTCCATTTCCACTTGCTCACTCGGTACGACTAGAAATAGCACTGCCTGCAGATCTCCTTTTCTTCCCCTCTGTTCTCGATGTGGATGTGACTCCTCTGGGTGCTTTCGCTCTGTGAGTTCATTCATCGCCAGCCGTGGCCTTGTTGAGTGGAGCCTGTGTAATAGCTACGGCGTATGAGCGCGCCGCCGCCTTTGGAAACAAATCAGCCCTCAACAGAAACATCACTGCCATTCTCTTTTCCTTTCATTTCCTCATAATTCTATTAGTGCGCCCTATTCAGGAAGGGCCTGATAAGTGCGCGGCACAATGAACTGCGCGATGGAGAGGCTCTTTGGGGGCTTGGATGGCTCTGGCCTGAGTGATGTTACACAGAGCCTTGGCATTGTTCGGAGCCGTGTCGCCTCTAGCAGCAGCCACTGCTGGTCTTTAAGCGCTAAGAGGCGCTTGATGAGCTTACGAAAGGCTCCGTGTCTTTGCCGGGGCTTTCATGCTCTATTTCTGTTGCCACAAGTGGTAAAATATGACATCTTGCTTGTGCGTCACTGAAATATAAATATAGGCATATGCATTAGCAAAAAGCTGGGAGTTAACAATATTAAAAAATGCTAAAATCAGAACCGTACAGGATGCACATTCTGTGACGTACGTACAGTCGTGGTCTTATGTTTTCAGACACTCGCCATGAGAAGAAATGTCAAATTAGATTCAGGCTGTTAACGACTTATTTGAGCTGTTCTTTGTCCAGGGTGGAACGGTTACATAACACACAACTTCAAAGTTTTTTTTTTTTTAAAACAACAATTTGGTTTACAAGTCTGAACATACATGCTCAAAAACGTAAACCGTAATCATTTAGTGCTGAACTGATGACTTTTAAAAAAAAGTTTTATGGTCAGACAAGACAAAAATTGAGTTATTTGGCCTCAATGACAAGCTATATGATTGAAAATTCAAGGTCTGTTGTACCATTTGTCAAGCACAGTGGTGGCTGCATCATGCTGGGGTGCTAGCGCATTGCACAAAGTGAGCAAAATAACAACTTACCTCCAAATTTTTCAACGTCACCTCACATCAACAGCTAGATGGTTGAAACTTGGACACACTTGGGTTCCTCCTGGAGTAGCCTTCCCAAAGCTCTGACCTCAACACTGTTGCAAACTTACAGACTCTGCTTAAAAGCTGGGTCTGTACCAGGAAACCAACCAGTTCAAATGAACTCTACCAATTCTGCCAAGAAGAGTGGCCAAATCTCCAGTCAGAATTGTGCCAGAAGCCTATTGATTGGTATAAAAAGTGTGTGATCAAGGTGCAACTTGTGAAGGGAAATTTTACCAAATATTTGCGCCTGCATGTATAATTCTAACCTTGTGTGGATTAGAGAAAATTGACATCAAATTCAAACTTGTGCAGCAAATTCTTGTTTTTAAAACCCACTGAAGTTGTGTGTCCCATCTGTCATTAAAAGCCTTAAATTATTACGACATTCTGTGATGAGTGGATGTAGACGTTTAACCACAACTGTAGACTGCGCCGGCTTGCACACTTGTGTTTTTCTTTTCTGTGAGTGTGACTGGGCTGATTTCTCCAAGGTAGATTAAGTTCGTGTGAAACGTGTCAAACACGAAAGCCATAATCTGGAATGAGCAGCCTGCTGCTGAACAATATACTGGCCGCGTCAACATTATTATGTCTGGGTTTAGAGAAGTCAGCCACCGGAAGTGAGCGGTCAAACACAGGTCGACAGTGAGCGATAGAGACGGGTGTGTTGAGGAGTTGAAGTAGGAATTTAGAAGGAAGGAAATGCCATAAGAGGGTCAGTGTGACATGAGAACACAAGCCGCTGCTTTTATTACGAAACAAATCTTTCGTAAATCTGCATGACATTATTTGCACACAGTTGTTGCAAGCGCAGTTTATAAAAAGTGTATTCTAAAGTGCACTCTCAGTCTGCCTGGCTTCCTGTCTCCTCTCTCTCGAGTCTGTCCCACCTCCTTACCAAATATCCGTCCCCATAATTTTTCCTCTTCCGCTCTCACCTCCCTTCATTATGGCGGCTCCATCGGGATGTGAGCACAGTAAAGTTTTTTTTACTTTTGATTTGAAATCTTTGGCATGCCGTGAGAGCAAAAGGGTGTTGGAGGGGATCGAGGGAAGAGGACGAGTGACTTCGGTGAGAATTAGGGCGGGCATGAATAATGAAATGCGCTGGGAGCGCGAGCCGGTCCATCAGGCCCAGCAACACCCCCGGCTTCCTTCTGTGCTGTTTTGGTTACGAGGCTTGCTCAGAGAGAAGCAGAAGGGGAAAAAAAGGCACGGCCTGGGAAGTGAACGGACTGATCTGGGCTAAGTGCCTCGAGGCCTAAAGGCCGAAGCTAAGCAGAGCAGAGGAACTGGTAATGAGCAGTAATTGTTGTTGAGTGAAGAAGAAGAAAGGCAAAAATGGTTTGGTTTTCATGTGGAAGAGCTGGAGAGGTTCCTCTTTCTCTCTGCTGGGTTTGCTTTACACCGTTTTATATTTCATGTGATTACAACATCACAGAGAGAATGATCAGAAGTACAGAAAGGCAGAATAATAATTGAATATTCGGAGAAACAAAACCAAATTGAACCATTTTGCACAATCTAATGTTAGATATGTCAACCCATTCAACACAAAAGCATCTATCAGAGGAATTAATGCATCTCAGGGTGAACTTTACTGGGAGTATCATTAATATTCAGCAAAAGAAGCTTCTAATGTTTTTTTCTACCCAGCTAAAGCTTTGAACACTGATCTGTCATTCTATTTTTATCCACTTTTTTAAGTTTACAGATTTTTAAAATTTTTTTATTTTCCTTGTCAGAAACAGTTCTCCTAAACTAAAAACACACCAGGAACCCTGCAGCACATCACTGGAAGCACGTCAGTTAATGCCACAAAAACATTTACAGTAGGGCACATCAAGCTGAAAGTGTTCTGTAACAACAATAATTAGACTTTAAAAGATTAGCTTAATGATTTTTTCTCCAGTAATGAATCGCCAGGCAGTGTCTTTACAATGGCAACATTTTGGCCAAATATATCTTCAGATATTTTGCAGCCTTTGAATGAATCTGTCCTCATTCATTTTTGTGATTTTGATATGAAACAGTCCTACAACTAACCAAGAAAAGGAGTGTCAAAGTAGCGTAGAAGAGGAGTTGCATCAGTAGCATGGATGTCCAAGCGGGGACAGAACACATATAAACATGGGAACTGAACACGCATAAATACGGAGACTGAACACGCATAAATACGGAGACTGAACACACATAAATACGGTGACTGAACACACATAAACATGGGGCCTGAACACACATAAACATGGGAACTGAACACACATAAATACGGTGACTGAACACACATAAACATGGGGCCTGAACACACAAACATGGGAACCGAACACACATAAATACGGGAACTAAACATGCATAAACACGGGGACTGAACACACATAAACATGGGGACTGAAAACGCATAAATACAGGGACTAAACACATAAGTACGGGGCCTGAACATGCATAAATATGGAACTGAAAACACAAAAGTGTGCTTTTTCAGGAGTGGTGATGCTTGAAACTAGAACAGTTTTAAGAAATATCACTGTATCGACGACTCTCTGCTGTCATTATTGAAAATAATGGAAGCATAATATTTGCTGCATGCTTGTATGTTTTGCCCTTTAGATCCCGTTTACATTGGACACAATGGGACACAATCTTCATTTTTTCCCCAAATAAGGAGGGTCCTAACCCCTCTGGGATTTCTGCCTATACCTGTGGCAGTAGCATCATGCCACAGGAAGCATCTTAAAACATCTTCTTTTATTCATGGATTCACTTTGAGTCATTGACCTGCATTAAGACCAAAACATTTACCTCAAATTATACTTTTTCTGACAAGAGATTTCACTCTAAAATAACTTGTAGCACTTTGTTTTAACATTTATTTGTTGCTTTTTATCATGACAGAGTTTCTACCGTGTTTTACTGTTTTCTTTTCTTCTTGGGTCTATGCACAAATGAATGCACCACATTCCCAAAGAGCTCTACTTCGATTTTCTCTGTTCAATAAAGGAATAAGCCACAAAGACCTTTTTATGTCTTACGAGTCGTCGCCCATGAAGCCGCGCTTGGTTTCCTGTGCATGTACGTTTGGTCTTCTTAGAACCACATCCTGGAAGCATCTTTAAAGTTTTAAACCTGTGAAACTTTTTTATAACTTCACAAACAACCAAACCTAAAAAATCAAGTCCTACGTTTTTCTGAGAACTCAAGGTAGATACTTCTATGAATGAAATACCTTAAAGAATAAAAACAAACAAACAAACAAACAAACAAAAGAGCACTTTGTCTGCTGTGGGAAGGAACAAACTTTAAAGACAAGCTATCTGCTAGTGATACTTTTTTACAAACCAGCATTTAGTCACAAATATTGTCAAGTGAAGATTTCCAGCTGTATTTCAGGTTAGAATGACCTCATTAAAACTGCCTTAAAGAACAGAGAAAGTATGTCTACCTGACCAAACCAGTGCACAGCAACAAGCTGTCTTTTGGACACATTTACACAGTAAACACAGACTGCTAAAACAGGCTTTACCCTGTGCATTGACTGGCTTGGATAAGGAAAAAATGCAGCCAAAACATGAAAATGCTGACTTAGAAACTGTGGCCGTAAGCATTAGTTGTTTCACACAGAAGAGGAAGGCTCACAGTGGGTAACTGAGTATGTAGATAAGGGAGTGAAATGCAGTTTCACGTTGAACTGAGAAGACCACTCAGAGCAGGCTGCAGAAACACTCCAAACCTTGTAGGATTATACCACTTCAGTCCTTCCTTTTACTCATATCTGCCTTTATTTTTGCCAGCGGCGGCTCTCTCCTTTAAGAATATTGTCCTGAAACTATCCTTTGACCGCAAGCTATCGAGCCCGCATCTCATTACAGCCGCCGCCGCCGCCGATTGTTTTCTTACCCCCTACGTACTGAGCTGCACAGTTACATGGATGAGCAGCACAATTCCAATTACGCTGCGGTGATTGCATCGCTGTCACAAAAGCCTACAGAGGCTGCTCGATGGCACAGACCGGCTGGTCAGTGTTGACGCAAGGAGAATTCAGAGGGGCTGCATCAATCTTGTCATCAGAAATCAACACGCTTGTTAGTCTGTGTCTGCGTGATTGTGTGTCTATGCCCGGCTGTGTGTGTGTGTGTCAGACTCACCTTTTGGTCTGAGCAGGGTTTTACTGGACTGGGGGTCGATAGATCGATGCTGAGTGGAAGGCACACACTCAGCAGAGCCAGAATAGCTCTTGAAAGGCCACGGCAATCAGTCTTAGCTAAGCCTGTCCCCTAATCATCCAGTGGAGATTTTTATTCTGAATAGAGCCTTTTTTTTCCTTCTTCTTCCTCTTCATTTTTTTTTCTTTTTTAGAAACTGGCACTTGAGCACTTCCACTGAAGTCAAATATGCAGCCATTACAGATATGGATTATTGAAAGTGATTCACGATCGGCCCCAAAATTGCAGTTGTGTGATATTTACAGAGTGTAGCATTTATGAATATTGCAGCAGCTGGTGATAATGCACAGTGGCACAGAGCTGCAGATGTCGCCACTTGAGGTAAACCTCAACAGAGGTTTACCTCAATTGATCAAATTGTTCCTGCCTCGTGTTTTTAGCCAAATATCTGCATTGCAGAAATGTTTTGATGTACCTAATTTCTAACTGCATGAGAAACAAGTGGTGTGTAATTGATATAAAGGCAGGCAGCTGTAGGTGCTCTTTAGGCAGGTTTGTTAGTCAAATTTAATCAATACAGTTTTGTTTTTTTTCTTTTTTGTTAACAACAGTCTCATAACCATTAGCCACAATTGCTGCCTTCCTGTTTGGATGGAAATGTTGCGCTGCTTGTTGTGTAAGTCAATAAGTTTGTCTACCATTTTGATTGGATCAGAAATAATTACTTTTAGCTCATGCTAATTAGATTCAATTTAAGAGCCTAGCCTTCCTAGAAGGAATCCATATCTCCTAATGCCTTTCATGCCAAAGTTTTAGACTAAGATCATTTTGTGTTGAGAAATGACAAACTTATAGCCATTTTGGTCAAACCTTTAAACAATGGTACATTCAGTCTTTTGTAATATTGCGAGATATCATGTGATCTGTTAGAACTCAACGTATGTGTGTGGGACAACTCTCAACTACCATGATGTCAAATTTCAGGTTAATATCTGTAAAAGTGACCAAGTTATATCCATTATTGTATTTGCTAAAGTTGACTGGCTGTGGTGGCCATTTTTAATTGGGCTTTCTCTTAAAGTTAGTCCATTATAGACATGCATCCAGTGATTCATTTCTGAGAGTTTCAACAAAATCAGTCTTGTGGTTCATGAGATATTTTGCTAACAGACAAACAGGGTTGACGCCAACAGTTAAAACCAAAGTTTTGTGCAAGAATCAAGTGCAATGGGCAGTTCTCAGAGTATGTGTTAGGAAGGACTTCCAGCTGCTATCACACTCAATTTGAATTCAATATTTTAAAAATTGACTGAGTTATAGTCATTTTGTGTTTTCTAAAGCCAGATGGCTGTAGCGGCCATATTGAATTGGATTGACTTTAAAAGTTTATTAGTTGTAGATGTACATTCCATAATTACCCTCTGAGAGTTTCATTAAAATCCATCCAGAGGTATATATGAGATATTTTGTTAACAGACAGACTGAGAACACATCACACAGATGATTACATTATCACTCACCTTTCATGGTTAACCCTACATGGGGAAACAGAAATGCCCTGTCCATGGGTTCATTTAAGACTTATATTTGTAAGAGTGTAGGACAGAGAGCTCCAGTTAATAGACTTTTTATCAAACCTGTCCAGTCAGCCAACCAAACAGGAGGGAGTCATCAAGATGACACATCCTAGATCTGAACTGGGGTCAAAATCAGCAGATATAACCTATTGTTTTTTCAGCCAAAGTTAAGGCCCTCTAATCAGATTTTCAATGTTGATGTCTGATTCACTGAACTCATGATGGGATGTATTAATTTATTGACCCTTTCAATTGAATCAAGTCTGAGCCCATTGAACAGTACAAGTTAACAGCTGGTTTTTTTCGCCAACGCCGATATTTAAAAATCAGCGCAGCCTGTGTATTTAGCCAGTTCGAGTTGTTTTTGGCTCACAGATATAAATGCTGACCAGTTTAAGAGTCTAGGAGCGTTCTGGGCATCAGCTCGAGTCGAGCGTAATCCCCTTGGTAACATTTAGTTTGTCCGCCAGTTTTAGTGGGAGCGGCTCCGTGTGTCCGAGACGGTCTCTGAATGAAAGAGACTCTTCACCATCAAAAGCAAAGTTGATCGCTTCGGGGTCGATCGACTCTACGATCTTTCATATTGTAGCCCTGCAGCCTGATGCGGATTCGTACGCCTTCCTCTCTCTGCTCCAGCTAGTTGAAGGCTCGCGATGGGTGCTGTTACAAACACAAAGTTCGCCACATTTCCTACCAGTCAATTTTCAGGCTCTGAAAGATGAGAACTGGGCGCTCTTGTCGGTAGATACGATAGAGAAAGCACCCCTGCTGTTGAAGACATTCCTGCAGGAACGCCGTTCTGCCCACAGATGTGCCTGACTTTTAATCAGCTTAATATCCATCGCCCATGCCAAATATAGATATAAAAAAGACAAAAATTGGAACAGTTAACAGCAGACTTGGTACTCTGTGTTCTTGACGTATGTCTTTGAGAATACTGCGTTGTTTTATTCTTTGAGCCTTTTAGGAAACAGTTATTTTATTTAACGAGACACCGAATAAGTACTGACCTACAAAATCTTTAAAGGCCGTAAATTCATTTTGTCGTCCAGGTGTTTGAGCAGCGTAATGCGACTATATGACCAGAATGCCGCTCCGTGATGATGGCAGTGCTTCAGAGACGCCGTTCCTCTGAACACAGAACGAATTGCGCAGATTAAAGTTTCCCCTTTTATGTCGCCCGAGGACATTCGTCATCTCTCCCTTCCACTTAGCGCGGCGCGCACATGTGTAATCCACCTCTGCTTTAGAAACGGAGATCAGACAACAGTTCAGCCGCGCTCTCACTCGGCTCCCGTGAGAATTCGGCGATCCGTGTTTGCTGAAGAGATTCGGCTTTAAATCGGCTGCACGTGTGAACGGGTCCTCTCCTTTCATGTCTCGGTGTGTGAGGAAAACGATTTCATCTCCCTGTCTGTCTTGAAGGTAAAGGGAGGGCAGTGCATAATTGTATTTCTGAGCTGTACGTCTAATCAAAGAAAATGTAATTAAACCTGGAGCCATTCTTGTTTTTTGTTTGCTCGCTCTGATGCATCTGAAACGAAATAAGAATTGACTTCCCCACCGCTGGAGGGATGACTCGTGTCGCATCATCTTTCCTTTTAAAAGCTTTTGTGACCAGTCGTAACTCATGCAGTCTATATACGTGTGTATATATATATATATATATATATCCCAGGCAGTACATCCACCTTACATCGGACAGAAGTAGTCGTGTTGAAGTTTTTATTTTTATTTTTCCCCCCTCACGGAGACAGGTAGAAGATAGGGCTGCAGCGATAAGAAGAGGTGCTGTATTAGGAAGTGTGCATCCGGCTCAGATAAGAACACAGTCCCTGCTGTCGAAGGCAGAGCTACATCTCTCTCAGATTCTGTTGAGGTGACGGCTTCATCTTTACGGCTGCTTTATCTTACCGGATATTTACAGTTCGACATGACAACCGCGCAGGGGAGGAAGAGGAGGTGGCTGAGTGGTTATCCTGCTTCGTAGAGCACAGATGTCAAACTCCATTCCTGCACGTTTCCGATGTGTTCTTCTTGCGTTAAAACGCCTGATTTGAATGGGATGACTTACGGCCACGCTTTTGGAGAGCTCAGTGATTTGGTGAGGAGGTAATTAAACCGTTTGAATCAGGTGTCTCGGAGCAGGAAAACAACTCAACTTCTTTAAAAGATAGTCTGGTTATTTCTAAAGGTAATGTTCTGTCAGATTGTTATCAATAGCTGTAGGGCCTGATGAAATTAAATGTTTCAAATTTCATTTTATTTTTTTCGTCTCCCATTTTTATTTTTCAGAATGACATGTTTTAAGAGGTAACCACGTTCTTTCACACCACAATGATATTTTTGAGAACAAGTTGTTTTATAAGCCTGAAAAGAATTGGCTGGGCTAAAGGCTAGCCTGGAGGAGGACTTCTTCCCTTTGGCCTAAAACAGTGTCCAGTTCCTGGTCCTGGAGGGACACCATCCTGCATGCTTTAGGTGTTTCTCTGCTTTGACTCACCTGATTTGAATGATTAACAGGCTTGTGCAGAACTTAAGGACCTGCTAAAGAGCAGGGAAACATCTAAAACATGCAGGTTAGCAGCCCTCCTGGACCAGGATGGACCACTGGCCTATATTCTGCGACCGATAAAGTACTAAGTATTTAACTCTAAAAATCACCAGACTATCCCTTTAGCCTAATGGTTTACACATTTCCTCCCTCATCTCTTGCTCTCGTCCTAAAAAGCCTCTCAGTCCCAGTCTTAAACATTCTTTCTGCAGCGTCTCCCTCCTCCTCCTCCTTCATCCTCTTACAGCTAACACTCTTCACCGTGTCTTGCCACGCGTTAAACCTCTAATAGCAGTGTTTTGCTCAATGATTTTCATTTAGGACTGTTCTTTGCAAAAAAAAAAAAAAAAGCAGAAGACTCTTTGAAGTGTTTCCAGATAGTAAAAAGACGTCTGTTCTGTTGTTTCGTGAAGGCGTTGACTTTTTCTTTTTTTTTTTTTTTTTTTAATTCAAGATGGATGCATTTACATTTTAGCCCCCAGGACACAGGAGCTAAACTTGAAGGAGGATGCAGTTTTGTTTTGTTTTTTTACTTTATTTTTTTTAAATTGTCTCCGATGCATAATTCATGCTCCTCTTTATTCGTACACATTGTGATGTACGGTATATTCAAGTCATGGTTGTGACTCGGAGTGGATCTCAGAAGGAGGGTTCATTTAACATGAATGCGTTGCTGTGTTCCATGGAGAATAGCTCATTTCTGCTTTAGAAACAGGGGAGTCACCGGCTCTTAGCCGTGCATTTTGCATGAGTGTGTGTGTGTATGTATGTGTGTATGTGTGTGTGTCTCTGTAATTGCCAGTATAAGTTACCACTAGACTTTCATCACTTGCCAGTTTGTGTATCCTTCCTGTGCAGCCTATATGTGTCTATTTTAGGCTCTGTCCCGTTTCATTTACATGGCTATCTTAATGTGGCTCTTCCAAATGTGTGTGTGTCCTTATCTGTGTGTGTTTGTGTGTCAAATAGAGAGAGGTAGAATGAGCTTTGCGAGCAGGAAATAGCTGCCTCTTCATACGTCAGGCCTAAAAGACCCAACAACACGAGGGAATGGAAGAGCCCAGCATTGCCTGAGGAGCAGACAACACACACACACACACACACCCCTACACACACACAGTGTGAAGGTTATTTGGCAAGTCTTTCGGTGTTTGTGGTGCGCTAGTTAAAAATAATTAGGTGGCATTTATACAACCTTACTCAGATGTTTCCAAACATACAGTAAATTTGATTATGTTCCAACACTGTGCAAAAATTTTAAACCTCTTTTAATTTCCTTGTGGTTTAGTTCTGGGGCACCTGATGAGGAGCCAGACTTGACCCACTTGATCATCTGTTTTAAAAGCAGACGTGGTGCGATCACTTAGCTCTCGTTAGGTTTTTTCACAAGATACCTCAAGTCAGGCCTTCTGATCGTGATTTCTGAATGGACCGAGGTGGCGAGGCGAGTCAAAGCTAACGCACCCCTGCTGCTCCTTTACGCCGGGAAGCAGGGTAGTAACAGAGCTGAAATAGTTGACATGTGAAATGGTAGTCCGGGTTTGTGGTCAAATATTGCGGCGAAGTGATGGTGTACACTTTCAGCGGCCACCTTGCCAAAACAACAAAGTAAGCATTCATTCTGGAGGAGAACTCTCTCAAGTATTTTCTTTTCTAATGAGTGTTCTAAACAACGGCAAACTAGGGCGACAGCCATCTTTCTTCTTCAAAAAAACAGTGGTTTTCAGCTGCGTTTTGGACCACGTGGATGACAAATTTCAACAGTTGTGCGTCTGTTTGAAATATTTTGTCGAATACTTCAGCGAGCTCATTCGCCATGCTGCGAGAAATGTTGTCCAGGAGACGTCCGTCACACTAATAAAGTGTCGAGCAACGGTTCCACCGTGCTCGCTTCATTTCTGAACGCTCACATCTGTGCGGGACGTGGGCAGATCCATCAGTGTTTTATGACCAGAGGCTGAAACGAACTGGTCTGTGCGCCCATTTTGCAGAACTGCTTTATGAAAGAACCAAGCGTATGTTTTTGGGGATGACTCCCAGCTACTTCCGCATCAGATTTTAAGTTAGAGCTGTTGCTGTGTGTGCTACGATCAGTTGGCTGTAGCGGCCATCTTGAAGTTGCTTTGTTGTCGATGTTCATCCAGTTGTTATTTTTCTGTGTATTTCATCAAAATCTGTCCAATGGTTCATGAGATACACAAAGAGGATAAAAACACTAATGCTCACCTTTCAACAGCAGACAGATGAAGGAATGACTCAAACCCTTTTTGTACAATCTTATTTCTATCACAGTTTGCAATGTCCAAAAGCTTTATGACGTTGCATGAGGTTGAAGGTCAGATGAAGTTGGCCTTGATAAAAGTATAATTTATTAAAAACATGGGTAAAATATATACCCTATAATGGTACAGTGTTGTTTGGATGAACCTTTTTCCTTTTAGCAGCAGCTCTTCTCTCCGACTGCTTCCTCTGCGCATTCTCTCATCCCAAGCACAGACACATCACCGCCGCGCGCCACCGGCACGGCACTTACTCATACCAAAATAACCTGTCACAGCTTCCCATTCGGGGGCCGAATCCTCATCGCAGACGTGAGATTACGGCGCAGCGTTACGGCAGCCGGAGCCAGTAAACCGCAACACGTGATGCCAGACGGACAGGTTGGCCTGTCTCATACGACGGTGATTTAATTTTTTGCCTCAATTTTTCAAATGCCATGGCTCGAAAGGTCAGCTCTCGCATGTGTTGTGCTTGAGATAAAACGACGCGCCGCCTCCTCTCATTGTGGTTTGTGATGAGTCTCTCTTTTTTTTTTTTTTTATTGTAATTGATCCATAAATGGGATTTTCTGACTTACCCTCTTATGAATTTAAATCACACCTGCCACTCTGCAGCTCAACACCTCCCTCTTGAGGTTCAGAGAAACTCTTCTTTTGATGCCTGTGTGCAGAAAAACGTGCATAATCGTTATGTGTTGCACAGGAACGTGTGGTCGGTTTCGTGTGCCCATGAGTTTGACGGATGATGTGTGACAAGTGTGTGGAGTCAGCCCTTTGGTGGGAACCCGCTGGGGCTCGAGGATGCCCTTGTCCTTTTAGATTTTACAACATATCTTTTTTTTTATTCACCCCCTTCTTCTCCCAGTGGCTCTGCAGACCCGCTGTGCTTCGGCCTGCAACTAAAAGGCTCCCGGTGATCGATTGGCCGTCCGACTTTGAAACCACATGAAACATCCTCCCCGTGCTCTATCCGAATGCGCCGCCGCGAAACCTGCGTATGACATTCTCTTTCGCTGCGAAGTGAAACGAAACAACACTCGGGATCGTGTTTTTGTTTCTTCCAATTCAGCTCAGCCCCGGATGATACGAAGTTCCTCGACTAAAGCAGGGGTTGTTCAGAAGTGAGCAGGAGGACTGGGACAAAAAATTAAAAAAACAGAGCGTGGAGAATTAGTTGTGCAGCTGGAATTCACAGTGAAAGGCTTTGTGCATACATTTGACTGTCACAACTTTTAAATTCTGCTCCAAAATGAAAGACTTCATCCCTCTCAGGCACATTGTGCTGAAAGATTTGGCGGTTGAACAGCCCAGTTGAAGGCAGGTTTTGAGACAGTTGTTTGGTAATAAATGAGAAAACATTTGCACATAAGTACGATGAAGTCACTCAAAATGACACCTAACTTTGTTTTTGAGTGCATTAAGTTCTTTCTCCTCATTAACATTATAAAAACAACTATCTCGCTCCTGCATTTCTCATATTTCTTGCATTATCACAAAGAATACAGGAATAGTGCTTTTCTTGTTCTCATGCATTCAGTCTTCTCTGGATTGTCTTTGTAACACGTGGAGAAAGCCACCGTCGCACACCTTTGATCCAAAGAAACCAGTTCAGCGTGCAGCGGGGCTAAATAAAGACGTCAGGCAAACATAAGGAATCTTAACTGTGACTCTAACCCTGAACTCCTAAAGATGGTTGAAACTCGGATTCTCAAGCAACGGGTTTCCAAAACGGCGCCGTAGTCTTTCCAGTCATTCTGTTGGTGTCCACTGGAAACTTCAGTGGGAGTTCGATGATTCGACAAAGCTGCCGAAGTTTGGCTTCACAGCTTCCACTTCAGCAGTTCAAAGGGGAGAAAAAAGGGGTGTTTGCTCCTTAAACTGCTAGATCATAAGCGGTATAATCAAAGAAAACGTCAGCTTTGTGCTCAGGTGGAGTCGTACCTTGTTAGCTGAGCTGCAGTCAGTTGCTTCAAGTTCAGGTGTCAAAACGAATCAGTTGTATTGAAGGAAACTGACTGCCACCAGACAAACATTAAAACTGTAACTATTCAAGTGGCTCTTGAACTGCTATTATTTCCATTTTAAAATTTGGGTACAATCAGTGACCTTGGTGTTGATATTAGGAAAATAAGCAATTCTAATAATATTGTTAAAAACTGGAGTAACTATCACTTGTGATTAACCCATTTGCTTCACTCATCTCCTTTCTTCTTTCATCTCAGAGCTCAGAATACTCTTGCTTTAGGATTATCATCTAAATCAAGTGTGGGCATTAAGGTCCCTCCATCCATCCGTCCATCCATTTTTTTAACCGCTTTTTGATATATTGTGGCATAGATAAATTTTGTCTATATTGTGATTATGATAAACTTTCAATATTTTGAGATGATGATAAATTTTAGTGATATCTGATCAGTTTTTAATACACTGCGATACATTGTCATTATATTGTGCAACCCTGGTTTTGATTTGCCCATTGAACGCTTTGACAAGGTCCTCCCCAATCCGATCCTTTAGATCAAATGACTGAAATAGTTAACTTCCCTCTGTGTCGCCAAGCCGGCCTTAGAAAGTGGGCCACCGAGTTTTAAATCCCACGATCAGAGGACGCGAGGGAAAACCGCTGCTGAGTAAAACCAGGAGACACGTTATGTCGGTTGTGACCGTTTCCCATTCATGCTCGGATTCATTTGAGGCTGGAAAGTGACCAGTACTATAACAGAGTAAATCCCACGAGTGCCGTTTTACTTCTTCCCCCAAACCGGATGTCGATAACAAGAAACAAGGAAATGCCTCTTCCTGGGCTCCGCTCTTTATTTTTCCTGCAAGTGTCACAGAGGTCATCTACCAACTGAGTGTTCAGGTAGATTTTTCTCTTTTTGTTTTTTTTTTTTTGCCTGAATGCAGTGCTGTTATTCACCTCCATGTTTTCACTCTGCTGTGTGTTTGCTGATCAACCTTCGCTGGCCCCTCAGAGCAAAGCCAAGAAACTGTCTGGCCACCCACTGTAAACTATGTGTTTACAGCGGGGCCAGGGTCACTCCGGGCATGCTCGGCTCACCTGCCTCTGATGATAAAGGAGCTGATGTCGGTGTCGACGGGCAGCTTCCCAGATCCCACTTCTTGTCTTGCTGAGGAGGAGGAGGAGAAATGTAGGCTTACTCTGGCGGCTTTGTGCGGTATATATCTGCTTTTTATTCGGCACAAACCTGCTGCGGATTTGTAAATATTTTAAAGCTCGACCCCAGTGGTCCAAAAAGGGGGCCGCCCTCCTTCGTGGTTTGTTTGAGCCGAGCACACACCAGGCATTCAAACATTTATAGACTTTTTACGAGGCCGTGCATTCGAGTATGCTTCCTCTGCCCTTCGTAGCAGCGCTTCTATAATGGTTTGCCTGATCAAAAGCACAGGTGGAGGGGAAAAGCTGCGAAACGCACGGGAGCTGCATATACGTTACCGAGACAATTTTCCCCGTCTCAACCTCGGAGCTGTTTTTGTCACAGCTTGATCCACCTCCTTCCTTTATTTCTTCCTCTCCTTGCTTTTTTGTTCTGCGCTCTCCTTGTCAGAAAGGGGTGTAATGCCACGCTCTAAATAACTTTATTGACATCTGAATTGGTTGTGGATAACGGCAATTATCCAGCCTTTCTGCTTCCTGGCCGGCACTCAGTGAGATGTGGGGGGGAGAAGCCCACAACGCTGCAGGCCCATTTCAAGCCAGTCTGCAGGCAGAGGAACGGCATCAAATGCAGACACATGCTCTGATTTTAAAGAGATTTGCTCGTCTTATCATCCACATCTTGATGGAATAGAAGAGATTTGCACGTAGAAGATGTTTTTGACTGAGTTTTTGATGCATGAAGCAGCTCACTGTGGCGTATTTGCTCTATATGAAGGGAGTTATGTAGCAGGACTGTGTGAAGTATTCATGTTGGCCTCTTTAAGACGTTGTGAGAATAATTCATTGCGCCAGAATGTTTGCTCACTCTTATCCTCCAAGAAATCTCCATGACTACGCTCTCCAGCGCTGTGAGCGAGGTCATGAAAAACCAACAAGTTAAATTTCCAATATCAGACATTTTGACGGAGCTTCTTTTTTTTTTTTTTGCTTTTCTAAACATATATGATCTTTGTTTAACTGTATAGGGTCACAGCAGACTGTACCAGATATCAGCTTTTTGTTTTCCCGGGGGAAACTTTGTATAACGCCTTGACAGGCTGCTTTTATGAGCAAATATCTGCGAGAAGTCACCACGTTTGATGTATTTTTATGCGTGTCCCTCAAAGGTGCACTTTTGTCATGGTAAGTATGAATTTGTGTTTTATGACCGACACGAAAGGAACCTAACTCAGTCCAGAATATGCTGCCAGGCGCTGCAGCAGCATAGCAATTTTGCAACAATAACCCGCCTGATGATCTGCTGGATATCCTCGCTCTGAAGGCTGAGCCACTGATGCAGGCAGGAAAACACCGAGGCCCTGAGCTGCAAAACACCACAACAAAACAGAAAAAAGAAAGAATGGAACAGAATACGCAAGGATAAAAAAATATTTAAGGACAAACTTGCTCAGTTCTGTCAGCTTTACTGGGTGGAGTTGCTGGAATCATAACTTCATCTAAAATGAGACATATAGGTCCTATTTTTATCTCTATTTATATAAAAAGAAACACTTTGTTATACACAGAGTTATAACAAAAAACTGTAATACCCATGTCACGCCACTAGGTGGCGAGAACATCCATATTAACAACACATCAAAATACCAAGAAAGAAACTTTCATCGTTTAGCTAAAGATTTTTTCTAAACAATTGGAGCTTATTTTGTAATTTTATTTTCATATTTTTAAAATGATTTTTTCGTAGTTATTAACCAATAAAGATTTAATGGCAAAGGGATCAAGCGACGGAATGAAGCAAGACAAAAAGAAAAACAAAGAAAAAATTAAAGCTGCAAGCAGCTTTGGGCGGCCCGCGCAGCTCAGCGCCGCTCCGGCCTTGCGACCGCGGGAGCTCTTGCAATCGCGGGAGCTCTGGCGACCGCAGTCTATGCTCTCGCGCCTTTCCTGCACCGTCCACTAGGTGGCTTTTACAGCAAATGTCCCAAATTGCCTTCAGTCAGGATCAATACCAGTCCTGTGCCATGGTGTGCGGTTTGACCTTCCTACGTCTAACGGTTGAAGAGTTAGAGCACATGGGCTCTCGTGACCTTTGACCTTGTTAACTTGAAGTTAAGGCTGATAGTTGACCCATGGGGAGTCACGTTGTAAAGTTTGACCTACCTACTGTGCACCGTTT